>NC_061508.1:81012159-81063868 GCF_022539505.1 Lolium rigidum
TGTGACTCCTTCGATTATCCAAGTAGAATTTTGTTTGGTGGAGTATATCTTGCATACTTTGCCGCTGTAGGTAACATGTTTAGTGAGCTTGCATGCTTGTTCTAAGTGGTAGAAACTAGTTTTGATGCATTATTAGTACTCTAGCAAGTTCCTATGGTAGTTTCCCTCGATTATATGTCACCAAATCAAGTTTTATATTGTTTGTTGAAAAAATTTCAGAAAATGGAAGGGAGTAGGCACCAACTTAACCAACAAGAATTGGAGGTGCAACAGGTCATGAGAGTTCACCGAGAAGAAGGAGTATACCCCGCTTACTACCCGTGCGTGGATTTTATGAGAAGTGCGGGGATCTTGCAGGATGTTCAAAGTCTAATCTCTCGTGCATGGTTGGATGATTTTGTTGATGGTGAACCATGCCAATATGCAAAACTGACTATGTCAGTAGTGCAGGATTTTAAATTCAATTGGTCACGATCTAACCCCATGGTCCAATACAAAATTTATAATAAAACTCGTCAACTTGCCATTCAATGATTTTTGTGCAAGCAATCAAAGTACCGCAATGGGGATCATGCGAGAAGATAAAGGGATCGCCGCAAGAGTTCTTGGACCTCTTCAAGATGATTTGTCATGGAAGAAGCTTCCCAGAGGATGGTGGTAAAATCAGTAGCATTCATTTCCCAGCTATTCGTTACTTTGCTTATTTCATTACCAAGTGTGTTCTAGCAAGAAAGAATGGAAGTAAAATATCTATCCAGGATCTAGCCTTTCTAGCTGCTGCATTACAAGGTAATAGGACTTATAACTTGGGTGCTTTGATAGCCAACAGACTTGCTACTAACCGTGAGAAGGGAGGAATTTGTGGAGGTCTCATCGCCTCTCACTTTATTAGCTATGCATAATGTAGAACCTCACCATCTTTATATTCAGCTCCCCATAGAGAAACTTGACATAGTCTCCATGATTAAGCATGCATTTGTTTCTGATTCGTCTAATTTGAGCAACCTGTCCTACAGAATAACATTTTACAAGAAATCTTGGACAATAACTAAGAAAACTAAAAAATTAGTTGGATTGCCTGCACCTGCTCTGTTTAACCTTGATTCCAGGGAGGATTGGTCAATCACGGAAGGTGAACTGAAGGCATACATAGAGAGAGATGGCCATCGTGCAAGAGACAACACGGATGAGGTCGAGGAACACCTCGACTCGTCATCAGATGCAGCAAGTTCTTCGCATCAACAAGTTGGGCATGAGGAGCCTCCACGCTTTTCTTCTGCATCGGTGCCTTATTATGACTACTCCATGTACGATCCACCGGCATGGAACCCAGATCCTCGATGGGGTTGATCTCCACTTAGGCCAAAATCCTAAGCTTGGGGGGAGGTATACCGGCATCACTAATTCTTTGCATATTCTGGTTGCTGGATACTTGTACATACTTGTTTAGTCTCTTTGAGTGGTTTTCCAATGAGAGGGAGATGATATTTGGGGAAGTGCTGCCTGAAAACAGATTCTGGACTGTTACAAGAAAAATTCGTGCGCACAGCCAGAACTTTATTTTGAGCTGCCAATTTTTGTGCAAGTTTCCCAGGGTGTTATCTAACTTTCATTAGTTGAACACTTTTCTAGCTGAGCAACGGAAGATTTTTGTAAAAATCGATTTCTGTACTGCTGTCAAGTTTTGGCAGATTTGTGCCATCTTGTTTTTCTGTGTTTCTTTTAGTTTTCATTTTCTTATTCTTGCTTTGTTTCTTTTCTAAAACACAAAAAGACCAAAAATATTTCTGTTGTTTCTCTTCACCATTTGTTTATTTTGATTCTTGCATTTGTTTCGCTTTATTTGCTATTGCTAGTTTGCTATAAGAAAACCCAAAAAGATTTTTCTTTGTTTGCTTGCTTCCTTTTATTCTTGTTCTCAAATTCGAAAACACCAAAAATATTTGATGTTCTTCTTTGGTTTGTAAAGTTCTTTATGAGTTCAATGGTCTTCGGTGGCTGGAGCGTGGTTTTCATTTCATATTATCCAAGCTACACAAGTGAAAAGGCAATAATGACGATATTCGACAATCTGATTGTGGTGAGAGGCTCGGTATGAACTCTATTTGTTTTCATTTTTGTACATATACTCATCCATGTGAGCATGCTTAGTTGGTTCATGTGAGGTATATGTCATTTAAGAAAGTCTAGTAGTTCATGATCTCTCATGTTTAGCTCCAATTTATTAATATGAGTAGCATGTCATGGATGTTTGCTTGCATTGTTTTATTCGTAGATAGGTATGATATTGTGGTATCCTCCTCTCGAATAATTCGTTTGAATTAACTTGGCACATGCTCACGCATGCATATGACTGAACAAAAGTCAATTAAGCCTCGATGATTTACATTGCTTCGTAGTTCTTGTATCACTTTTATGCCTCGCTTAATTTATTTTGCCGCAAGCGTGATTATGACAAGTCATCGCTCTCTTGATTTGTCGCTCCCTAGTCTTTTGCTAGCCTTCACTTGTACCGAGCGGGAACGCTGCTCGTGCTTCCAAACACATGAAAACCAAGTTATTCCGGAGTGTCCACCATAAATACCTATGCATGGCATTTCAAACCATTCCAAGTAAATTCTCATGCGCTACCTTTAAACCTTCAAAAATGCTTCTCAATTTGTGTTAATGTTTCATAGCTCATGAGGAAGTATGTGGTGTTTAACTTTCAACCTTGTCATTTACTCTTGACGGACTTTCATATGGACTAGTGGCACATCCGCTTATCCAATAATTTTGCAAAAAGAGCTGGCAATGGGGTTCCCAGCCCCAATTAATCAACTTTCACTAATAATTCTCTTCACATGTTTTGCTCGATTCATCGATAAGCAACTTAATTTTGCAAATAGACACTCCTCCATGGTATGTGATTGATGGAAGGCACCCGAGGATTCGGTTAGCCATGGCTTGTGTCAGCAAAGGTTGGGGGGAGTGTCACCCATAATAAAACTAAAATACATGTGTAAACAAAAGAGAAGAGGGATGATCTACCTTGCTGGTAGAGATAACGTCCTTCATGGGAGCCGCTCTTGGAAGTCCGGTTGGCGAGGTAGTTGGTGTACCCATTACCATTCGTTGACAACAACAAACACCTCTCAAAACAATTTTACTCCTGCTTTACAAATGAAAAGCTCTAGCGCATGTTAATCCCTGCTTCCCTCTGTGAAGGGTCAATCTTTTACTTTTATGTTGTGTCTCCATCCTTTCTTTGAGCACTTTCTTGAGAGCACAACTATCATTCTTAGTATAATATGCTTGTCCCAAAATGTGATTAATTGTGGTATAACTTTGATGCTTTTATCTTTGACAATCACTATTTCTAGTCTTTCTATGAACTTCAGAGGTGCCTGAGCATTTATGTTTTGCTGATCAAATATGGTCAAGCGAGATACCACTCTATCATACTCCTTTATGAACATTGCAATCCCACTTATATACATGATACATGATGCTTATTATTAATTGTTGGTACCTTTCCATGATTGACATAACTATTAGATGATCTTATTTGCATGTATCTTATTATGAACTGCCTAAGTGTTAGCCATAGCATGAGAATATTTACATCATATGAACAAATGTGTTCGTGAAAGTTCTTTTATCGCTCGCTTGTTAACTGAATTGCTTGAGGACAAGCAATAAGCTAAGCTTGGGGGAGTTGATACGTCCAAAACGTATCTACTTTCCCGAACACTTTTGCTATTGTTTTGCCTCTAATTTGTGTGTTTTGGATGCAACTAACACGGACTAACGCTGTTTTCAGCAGAACTGTTCTGGTGTCTCGTTTTTGTGCAGAAATCCAACTTTCAGGAAAAACCTCGGAATTTATACAGAAGGCCCTATTTTCCCAGAAGACTCACGGAGCCGTAAGGGCAAGTCAGGTGGAGGCCCGAGGGCCCCACACCCTAGGGCGGCGCGGCCCAGGAGGGGGCGCGCGGCCCTAGCGTGTGGCCCCCTCGGCAAGCCTCCGACGCCCTCCTTCGGACTACTTATCGCCCTCGACCTAAAAACGCACGGAGAGAAGTCGAAGTCGCCAGAAACCCTCCAGAACGCCGCCACATCGCGAAACTCCGTCTCGGGAGCCAGAAGTCTCCGTTCTGGCTTGGAGGAGATCATCGCCATCATCACCACCGACGCCTCTCCATTGCCCAGCCATGTTTCCCCCATCCATGTGTGAGTAATTCCCCCGCTGTAGGCTGAAGGGGATGGTAGGGATTGGATGAGATTGGTCATGTAATAGTATAAGATTGTTAGGGCATAGTGCCTAGTGTCCGTAATTGGTACTTTGATGATATTGTTGCAACTTGTTATGCTTAATGTTTGTCACTAGGGCCCGAGTGCCATGATCTCAGATCTGAACATGTTATTGTTTCATCATGATATTCATTGTTTATGGTCTTACCCGCAAGTTGTATACACATGTCGCTGTCCGGAACCAATGGCCCCGAAGTGACAGAAATCGGGACAACCGGAGGGGATGGTAGTGATGTGAGGATCACATGTGTTCACGGAGTGTTAATGCTTTGCTCCGGTGCTCTATTAAAAGGAGTACCTTAATATCCAATAGATTCCCTTGAGGCCCGGCTGCCACCGGCTGGTAGGACAAAAGATGTTGTGCAAGTTTCTCATTGCGAGCACGTACGACTATAATTGGAACACATGCCTATTGATTGCTTTGTACTTAGACACCGTTTTATTATTATTTGCAAATGCCCTGCTTGATTGTTACATGAGTTTCTCTCATCCATGCAATGCCCGTTATCCGTCCCCGTGCCTACAGTATTTTAATCCTGCTGTTTACTATAATCACTACTGCCGTCTCTGTTACTCTGCTGCTGTTATTTCACTACTACTACTGCTATAAAACTGTTACTACTGATAAACTCTTGCGAGCAAGTCTGTTTCTAGGTGCAGCTGAATTGACAACTCCGCTGTTAAGGCTTTCAAGTATTCTTTGTCTCCCCTTGTGTCGATCAATAAATTGGGTTTTACTACCCGCGAAGACTGCTGCGATCCCCTATACTTGTGGGTTATCACCCATCTGCACAAAGACCGCACGGCCCAGGACGTTCCCGCCCTTTGAATTTGTTTAAAAATTTCGTTAACATAAATTAAAAATGGGAATCTGCCAGTGTACTGTTTTGCTAATAAAAATAGTTTAGTAGCTCCGATTGATGTGGTTCCAATTGCAGTAGAACCAGTATGAAATTTTCTACCCAATTCCACTGACCTTGTATTTTTAGGATTTTTGTACCATTTTTAATGTATTAAACTTGATCACTGTATTCTGGTTAGTATTCTTAGCACATAAAATTGGACAATTAATATTTTTTAGCGAATCCAATTGTGTTGATCTTAGATTGTTACTGTGCATCTAGGAAAAATATCATTAGTCTATGTTCATAGAATTTTGTCTCTGGTTTTGAATGCATGTGTGTCACATGCAATGATAGGCTCAATTTTTTTTTGTTTTATTTAAACCTTTACCTCTATTTGGTTTGAAATTGAACAACCTATCTTTATTTACTGCCAAACAACTCCCCTGCATGTTTTGCATATTTTATTAAGTTACCCTTTGGTTCTTATGTTGTGTATTGATTATGTGTATCGTTTACTTTTGCGACGCTAGATACGAACGAGGGTGAAGTGGAAGGGGAGGATTTTGGAGAAGATCTCGAGGAAGACCAGGGACAAGCCAACCAAGGCAAGCCATCTTTTGAACTCTGATTTGGTGTCTAGTTGGATGTCATTTGTTGATATCCAAAGCACTTTGATCTCTATGTGTGTTGCTCTCTCTATATTGTCATCTATGTGTGTTTTCAAGTAGGGTTACTCCCTAGTGGTGATACTCCACTAGTGTCATGTGTTTTTGGGATGCATGGTATCATGGCCGTGCCATTCCACTTGTGTTATCTTGCATACTCAACTTGAGTATACCTCAATCCTAGAAATAGCTTACACCACCACCCCTTTTGTAGTATGGAGGTATCAATGCCATGATCTTGGTGTATTCTCAAAATGGATTGAATATGCCCAACTCCAATAGGTTGGTTAATTTTTACACTACCCTAAAGTTGTAATCTAGCATTATAAAATCTGAGCTTAGTACAATAATTTGTCAACTTGCACATGCTTACCTCAAGTAAGTGTGAGTTCTCTTTTGCCACTCACCCAAACCCCCTTGATAAGTTTATGATCGCCAATTCGGCCATGAAGATAATTGTAGTGTCCTCTCATGAAACTTTAGGATGGGAACCCCTCAAGGTTTACCTTGTTGTAAATGTTTTGAGAAAACCTTGAGTGAGGGAAGCTTACTCAAGCGTAAAGTTTATGAAAGCAAAGGTTTTGATAAGGGTGTTGGAAAGGTGTTGAATGGTTGATGGACATGTGGAAGTGATGAAGGTTAAGGTTTTATGGGAAAATGAGCACTGCGTATAAGTGTTCGCCGAACCAACTTTACTTGCGCCAAAAGCTTTATATGGTAGAGTATGAGTCTAATTTAATTACCTATTGCATTTCACAATAAATTAAGGGATTTAACCCATCAAATTCAAGTCATCATATTGCAAAAGAATACCGAAAACATAATTTTAAAACTTCTAAAATTAGTTTTAAGCCATACGGATTTGGGGCAAATGTTACATATAAAAAAGATGCGCCTTGTTGACACCTTTCCAATTATATAACATTCTCATTTTTTGAATTCACCATTTGAAAATTGCGGGAAAATCCTTTGGTGCCCCGTCACTCTAAAAACAGCGTCGGACAGTTCAACCTCGTAGCACGAGATATGCAAGAGCGTGAAGCTTAAAACATGAAAATGTTGAGTGTTATCCGTACCTTTCCAACGACATATCATCTGCATCATTCCGATAAACGGTTAAAAAAATTGATAGAAATTACCGTCCGTCCGTTTTTTAATACGTCTGGATTATAGTATTTTCAAAATTATTAAAAAACAGTTGGAAATTTGGAAAAACTTAAAACATGATTTTTTTTAGAAATTTAATTATCTATCCAACGGTATATCATTTGCACCATTCGGATATGGGGTTCAAAAATCGGAGTAAAAGTTTGATTTTTGGCCATATAGGAATGTTTCGTATATTCAAAATGAAATTTAAACCATGCAAAATCTGCGAAAAGTGTAATCATAAAAGTTGCATTTTTTCATTACCTATCCAACCGTATATCATTTTCATAATTCCAACAAACGGTTGAACTTTTAATCGAAATTACCCGACTGTTTTTAATACATCCGGATTTCGGTATTTTCAAAATTATTCGAAAACTGTTAAGAATTTGAAAAAACTCAAAATATGAAAAAGATGCGAAATTTCAATATCTATCCAACGGTATATTGTTTGCACCATTTGGATAAGGGGTTCGAAAATTGGACTAAAAGTTCGTTTTGTGGTCACATAGAAATGTTTCGTATTTTCAAAATTAAATTTAAACCGTGAAGGATCTGCGAAAAGTGTCAACATGAAAAAGTTGCGGTTTTTCATTATCTATCGAACGGTATATCATATTCACAATTCCGATAAACGGTTGAGAAATTCGATGTAGAATCAGTAGCTCCAACACCTGTTATCCACGAAGTTTAACTCTGTGTACAAGAAAGTTCAACTCGATGCTCAGAATATTATTCTGCAACTGGTTGCAGAATAGTGCTGGTACATATATATATATATTATACTCCCATTATGGCTAGTCTACGATACAACACTAGTATATCTCCTCCTCAACCATAGTGCCACATAAACATTTTGCCTATGATACCGTGCTAAGAAACAAAAGGATTACGATTTCTGTTTTTGGTTAATTAACCATGAATTTTGTTAATCCTAGGTATACTCTAGAATCATTAAATTTGCCTCAATATTAGTGAAATTATTAGTCTATTATAGATATACATGTAAATATGAATGTAGCCCTGCTAATTTTGTGTGATATTTTATGCTGCTTTTTCCTACGAGGTTGATCAAAGTTAATGAAGATTGACTTAACTAAGAAATGTCTTAACGCATTGGAGGAGCTACATATATACGTTCAGATTGACCAAGTTGCCATGCTCTAGAATAGGGTCCCACCGCGCTGCCAAACAAAAATTCATTTTGGGGGTAGAATTTATGGTGAAATTTTGCAAGTTCACAAAGAAAACAATATTTACAAGGTATCTAGTGTAAACCCCTAGCTATATATTGGATCCAACAATCTCTTAATGTACGTACACTAGCTTAATTATTGAGGAAATAGTGAGTGTACAATAGAAGTTTGATTCATTGTAATTGAATCCATATAATTCTTCACTATGGACCTTTACCCCTAATCTATTTCATTTGAATTTTCGATTAAGTCTCCTCTTTTAAGATAAATATCGTGTAGGAAGATAAGCACATAATGCTATCTTTTTTTTAAAACTTTAACAGTAGGAAAGGCTTCTACTGTTTTATTATATTAACAGTGGGTCAAAAGGACCCATGATTTACATCTTTACAGGGGGAGCTCAAAGAAATACAAGGAGGGGGTAGAAAAAGTGCTAAAGAGGGGCTACAAGATTATTAATATAAGGATGCAAATCCCTCTTTGTTCTGTGCACCAATAGAGAAAAATCATGTTTGAACCTCCTGGACCAAGAGTCAATATCTGGATCAATGCCATTGAAGAGCTTGTTGTTTCTTTCTTTCCATATGCTCTAGTCTATCCCCATTTTGAGGCCAGATCATATGTAACTTGCGCCAACAATTTTTACTGAATTCACATGGAAATATCATATGCTCAATTGTTTCTTCAGGTAGGGAGGAGCACATCAGACAATTATATGAGGAATTTAGGACATAGTTTCTTCTTCGTAGCATGTTTCTGGTATTCAGTCGATCCACTAAAACTAGCCACCAAAAGAATTTGAGCTTGGGGGGACATTTGGACTTCCATAGCCAAGAGAAAGAGACATGGGTAGTACATTCTCTGAAGTAGAATTTATAGTAAGCCTTGGATGAGTAATTCACATCACCCCATTCATAAGTCCAAGAATCATGTGTATCACTAGAGAAATCAATGTAAGCAGTTAGGCCTTGTATGGTTCGAATTTCAGCAAGAGCTTGTCGTGATAGTGGTAAGGAAAAGTTATGTGATAGCTGATCTGAAGTTAAAAAATCTCTGACTGAAATATCTTCATTTTTGGTGAAGGAAAATGCTCTTGGTAATTCTTCTAAATTAATTTCCTGTAACCACTTATCTTTACAAAATAGAGTGGTTCGTCCATCATTAATATGACTCATGGAAATTCCTCTAAAAATGGGAGAGAGATTAAAAACAGTGCGCCACCAATTTGATCCACAAGGAGCCATGTTATGAGGGACTTTTCTAAGATAATAAGTATTCCACGGTAGTTGAACCCAAGGTGTATCTGTTTTGTTATAAAATTTGTGCAAGTACTTGAGGAGATGTCCTTCTTTCTGTATTATGAGATTTAAAACACCAAGTTCTCCGTTTTCCTTTGGTTTGCAAACCATATCCCAAGCAGCAAGGGAATTACACTTCTCTCCATCCTCTGTTTTCTTGTTCCAAAGACAATGTCTTCTTATTTTTCCACATGCTCTAAGATTTTTGGATTTATGTGGATGGAGCACATGGTAAAATTTGCAATGGAGGTGACTAGAGAATTAAGCACTGTGACTCTTCCACTGTAGCTCATCATTAAGAAAGTTTCTGAAACCCTTCTCTCAATTCTATCCACCAAAGGCATCAGATCTTGGAAATTTGGTTTAGTTGTGCCCAGAGGTAGACCTAAGTATGTAAAAGGCATTGTAGCAATATTGCATCCCAGAAGACCAGCAAAGAGAGTTGCATGTTGAGTTGACAGATTTATTGGTATGAGAGAAGATTTGTGGAAATTTATTTGTAAGCCAGTTGAGTCTGCATATTTCTGCAAGATTTCTTTCATAGCTAAAACCTGAGCAGAGCAAACCTTCATAATAATGAGTGTGTCATCAGCATATTGGACAACAGGAAAATCCATCTGATATGTAGTGGAAAAAGGAGCTTGAAGGATGTTATCTCTGAAAGCTTTGTTAATAGCAGATTGTAGTAGATCTGCAGCAAGGACAAAAAGGATGGGGGATCGAGGATCCCCTTGTCTGACACCACATTTATAGAAAAATTGTCTCCCGGGCACTCCATTAAGCAAAATAGCAGATTTCCAAGTACCAAAAATAGCTTGGATCCATTTTATCCACTTCGCATCAAAGCCCATTTGTTGCATTATCTTGATCATAGCACTGTGATCAATAGTGTCAAAAGCTTTTGCAAAATCCAATTTAATCAAAAGAATTTCTTGGCTGGATTTTTCACATTGCTACAAGAATTCAAATGCCCAGACAAGACAATCTTGAATAGTTCTCCCTTTCAGAAATCCATACTGATTTTTATGAATGATTTTAAGGACAATCTTATGTAGTCTGTTTGCCAGTAGTTTAATTAGTTATTATTTTCAACACACAATTTAGCAGAGTAATGGGCCTGCAATCATTCACTCCTTCAGGTTTTGCCACTTTTGGGATGAGTGTGATACATCCCATATTAATACTCTTAAGGTCCAGATTCCCTTCATAAAAACTGAAGCACAATGCATAAATATCCTCCTTGATAGTAGACCAACAACTTTTCAAAAAGAGGCCATTAAAGCCATCAGGACCTGGTGCTTTATCCACCGGTATGTATTTTATCACATCATCAATTTCTTGTTTAGTGAATGGAACAGATAGTTCTTATAATCTAGGAATAGGGGTAATCAAACATGGTAACTCAAATTCCATTTGTGGTGTAGAGCAAGATCCAAGTCTGTCCTTATATGTTTGAAATATAATTTCCTTCTTATCATTGTATTCAGTAACAATATTTCCATCAGGCAGTAAAAAGGAGGATACATAATTTCTTCTATGTCTCTCAATAGCAATTGCTTTATTTTTTTTTAATTCTCATCTCCAAACCTAGTCCATCTAATAGTATACATCTTCTTCCAATATTCATGTTGATAAGATAGAAGTCTAGCCAAATGTACTTTCAGTATATTTTGGAAGTTCACTTCAGGTATGGAGAGAGTACGAATTTCTTCAAGCTTATCAATTTCAGGTATTGCTTTATTGGAATTTTCTATGAAAATAAAAAGTTTGGAGATAGAATTACTCCAATGTTTGAGATCATATCTCAACCATTTGAATTTGGCATTCAGAGTAGTTGCACTGTTCTTTTTATGAGTAGGTTTATTCCAGCTATCAGAAACAATCTGTTGAAATCTAGGGTGAGCTGCCCAAAAAGATTCAAATCTGAATAATTTACTGCCAGGAATTTTGGTTTCAATAGAAATCACACAAGGGGTATGGTCAGATGTACGTTTTCCCTGGGTAATAAAAACAATAGTAGGATATATAGAAGTCCAATATGGAGAGGTAAAGAACCAGTCTAGCTGTTCAAGAAGAGGATCATTTTGCATGTTGCTCCAGGTATATTTCCTCCCTTTTATTGGAAGTTCAGTGAGGTTTTGTGAATGAATAATATCATTAAAAGTAAGCATGTCATTAATATTTCCTCCAGGTTTACTTCTATTACTTGGTGATCTGATGAAATTAAAATCTCCAACAATAAGCCAGTCTTTATCATAAGGGATATAAAGATCATAAAGAAACTGAACAAAATTGTCTCTGTGTTCCCCATGGCAAAGTCCACAAATGTTAACTAAGGTCCAAGACTTGGAGGATTGTGTAGAAGTAAAATACACAGAAAGGGCATAGGATTCACAGTGCATAAAAATCCTATAAAAGATAGAGCTTTTACATATGATAATTAAACCCCCAGATGCTCCAACAGAAGGAACATAAACAAACTCATCAAAATAGGGAGGGCAGCAAGATTTGATGAATGGGAAGTCAAAGTGATCCTTTTTTGTTTCTTTTAGACAAATGACAACACAACCACTATTTTTAATTGCATTCATAAGGGCAAGTTTCTTAGGTTTAGCATTAATACACGAATATTCTAGCAGAGTACAATCCATTTTTTCAGGAAGTTCATATTTATTACAAAAGATATAAATAACCACTGCCTAAGCAGTGTCCTTGTTCTTTCTTGCCACCATGTATCACTCTGTTCATCTGTCAGCAGTGAAGCAAGAAGCTTTCCCTCAGCAAGTTCTTCATGGGGTACACCACATAAGTTAACTCCAATAGCTTGGAGAGCAGGGATTGGAGTATCAGCCAGTGATACGTCTCCGACGTATCGATAATTTCTTATGTTCCATGCTACATTATTGATGATATCTACATGTATTATACACATTATATGTCGTATTTATGCATTTTCCGGCACTAACCTATTAACAAGATGCCGAAGAGCCAGTTGCTGTTTTCTGCTGTTTTTGGTTTCAGAAATCCTAGTAAAGAAATATTCTCGGAATTGGACGAAATCAACGCCCAGGGTCCTATTTTGCCACGAAGCTTTCCAGAAGACCGAAGACGTAACGAAGTGGGGCCACGAGGTGGCCAGACACCAGGGCGGCGCGGCCCAGGCCCTGGCCGCGCCGGCCTGTCGTGTGGGCCCCTCGCATCGCCTCCTGACCTGCCCTTCCGCCTACATAAAGCCTCTGTCGCGAAACCCTCTGTACCGAGAGCCACGATACGGAAAACCTTACTGAGACGCCGCCGCCGCCAATCCCATCTCGGGCGATTCTGGAGATCACCTCCGGCACCCTGCCGGAGAGGGAATCATCTCCCGGAGGACTCTTCACCGCCATGGTCGCCTCCGGAGTGATGAGTGAGTAGTTCACCCCTGGACTATGGGTCCATAGCAGTAGCTAGATGGTTGTCTTCTCCTCATTGTGCTTCATTGTTGGATCTTGTGAGCTGCCTAACATGATCAAGATCATCTATTTGTAATACTATATGTTGTGTTTGTCGGGATCCGATGGATAGAGAATACTATGTTATGTTAATTATCAAGTTATTACCTATGTGTTGTTTATGATCTTGCATGCTCTCCGTTATTAGTAGAGGCTCTAGCCAAGTTTTTGCTCTTAACTCCAAGAGGGAGTATTTATGCTCGATAGTGGGTTCATGCCTCCATTAAATGCTGGGACGGTGACGAGAAAGTTCTAAGGTTGTGGATGTGCTTGTTGCCACTAGGGATAAAACATTGATGCTATGTCTAAGGAAGTAGTTATTGATTACATTACGCACCATACTTAATGCAATTGTCCGTTGTTTTGCAACTTAATACTGGAAGGGGTTCGGATGATAACCTGAAGGTGGACTTTTTAGGCATAGATGCATGCTGGATAGCGGTCTATGTACTTTGTCGTAATGCCCAATTAAATCTCACTATATTTATCATATCATGTATGTGCATTGTTATGCCCTCTCTATTTGTCAATTGCCCGATCGTAATTTGTTCACCCAACATGCTTTTATCTTATGGGAGAGACACCTCTAGTGAACTGTGGACCCCGGTCCTATTCTTTACATCGCATACAATCTACTTGCAATACTTGTTTTACTTGTTTTCTGCAAACAATCATCTTCCACACAATACGGTTAATCCTTTGTTACAGCAAGCCGGTGAGATTGACAACCTCACTGTTTCGTTGGGGCAAAGTACTTTGGTTGTGTTGTGCAGGTTCCACGTTGGCGCCGGAATCCCTGGTGTTGCGCCGCATTACATTTCTCCGCCATCAACCTTCAACGTGCTTCTTGGCTCCTCCTGGTTCGATAAACCTTGGTTTCTTTCTGAGGGAAAACTTGCTACTGTCTGCATCACACCTTCCTCTTGGGGTTCCCAACGGACGTGTGTCAACTGCACGCATCAAGTTTGGTGTGGAGTTGTTTCGAGTTTGGTGTGGAGGAAGTTTTCAAGGATCAAGAGAGGAGAATGATGCAATATGATCAAGGAGAGTGAAAGCTCTAAGCTTGGGGATGCCCCGGTGGTTCACCCCTGCATATTTTAAGAAGACTCAAGCGTCTAAGCTTGGGGATGCCCAAGGCATCCCCTTCTTCATCGACAACATTACCAGGTTCCTCCCCTGAAACTATATTTTTATTCCGTCACATCTTATGTGCTTTGCTTGGAGCGTCGGTTTTTTTTTGTTTTTGTTTTTGTTTGAATAAAATGGATCCTATCATTCATTGTGTGGGAGAGAGACACGCTCCGCTGTTGCATATGGACAAGTATGTCCTTAGGCTTTACTTATAGTATTCAAGGCGAAGGTTGAATCTTCTTCGTTAAATTGTTATATGGTTGGAATCGGGAAATGCTACATGTAGTAATTCTAAAATGTCTTGAATAATTTGATACTTGGCAATTGTTGTGCTCATGTTTAAGCTCTTGCATCATATACTTTGCACCCATTAATGAAGAAACACCTAGATCTTGCTAATTTGGTTTGCATATTTGGTCTCTCTAAAGTCTAGATAATTTCTAGTATTGAGTTTTGAACAACAAGGAAGACGGTGTAGAGTCTTATAATGTTTACAATATGTCTTTTATGTGAGTTTTGCTGCACCGTTCATCCTTGTGTTTGTTTCAAATAACCTTGCTAGCCTAAACCTTGTATCGAGAGGGAATACTTCTCATGCATCCAAAATTCTTGAGCCAACCACTATGCCATTTGTGTCCACCATACCTACCTACTGCATGGTATTTCTCCGCCATTCCAAAGTAAATTGCTTGAGTGCTACCTTTAAAATTTCCATCATTCACCTTTGCAATATATAGCTCATGGGACAAATAGCTTAAAAACTATTGTGGTATTGAATATGTACTTATGCACTTATCTCTTATTAAGTTGCTTGTTGTGCGATAACCATGTTCCTGGGGACGCCATCAACTACTCTTTGTTGAACATCATGTGAGGTTCTATGCATGTCCGTCTTGTCTGAAGTAAGAGAGATCTACCACCTTAATGGTTGGAGCATGCATATTGTTAGAGAAGAACATTGGGCCGCTAACTAAAGCCATGAATCATGGTGGAAGTTTCAGTTTTGGACATATATCCTCAATCTCACATGAGAACACTAATTGTTGCTACATGCTTATGCATTAAAGAGGAGTCCGTTATCTGTTGTCCATGTTGTCCCGGTATGGATGTCTAAGTTGAGAATAATCAAAAGCGAGAAATCCAAAATGCGAGCTTTCTCCTTAGACCTTTGTACAGGCGGCATGGAGGTACCCCATTGTGACACTTGGTTAAAACATGTGTATTGCGATGATCCGGTAGTCCAAGCTAATTAGGACAAGGTGCGGGCACTATTAGTATACTATGCATGAGGCTTGCAACTTGTAAGATATAATTTACATAACTCATATGCTTTATTACTACCGTTGACAAAATTGTTTCATGTTTTCAAAATAAAAGCTCTAGCACAAATATAGCAATCGATGCTTTTCCTCTTTGAAGGACCTTTCTTTTACTTTTATGTTGAGTCAGTTCACCTATTTCTCTCCACCTCAAGAAGCAAACACTTGTGTGAACTATGCATTGATTCCTACATACTTGCATATTGCACTTGTTATATTACTCTATGTTCACAATTATCCATGAGATATACATGTTACAAGTTGAAAGCAACCGCTGAAACTTAATCTTCCTTTGTGTTTCTTCAATACCTTTACTTTGATTTATTGCTTTATGAGTTAACTCTTATGCAAGACTTATTGATGCTTGTCTTGAAGTACTATTCATGAAAAGTCTTTGCTTTATGATTCATTTGTTTACTCATGTCATTACCATTGTTTTGATCGCTGCATTCATTACATATGCTTACAATAGTATGATCAAGGTTATGATGGCATGTCACTCCGAAATTATCTTTGTTATCGTTTACCTGCTCGGGACGAGCAGAACTAAGCTTGGGGATGCTGATACGTCTCCGACGTATCGATAATTTCTTATGTTCCATGCTACATTATTGATGATATCTACATGTTTTATACACATTATATGTCGTATTTATGCATTTGCCGGCACTAATCTATTAACAAGATGCCGAAGAGCCGATTCTTGTTTTACGCTGTTTTTGGTTTCGGAAATCCTAGTAAAGAAATATTCTCGGAATTGGACGAAATCAACGCCCAGGGTCCTATTTTGCCACGAAGCTTCCAGAAGACCGAAGACGTAACGAAGTGGGGCCACGAGGTGGCCAGACACCAGGGCGGCGCGGCCCAGGCCCTGGCCGCGCCGGCCTGTCGTGTGGGCCCCTCGCGTCGCCTCCTGACCTGCCCTTCCGCCTACTTAAAGCCTCCGTCGCGAAACCCTCTGTACCGAGAGCCACGATACGGAAAACCTTACTGAGACGCCGCCGCCGCCAATCCCATCTCGGGGGATTCGGAGATCACCTCCGGCACCCTGCCGGAGAGGGGAATCATCTCCCGGAGGACTCTTCACCGCCATGGTCGCCTCCGGAGTGATGAGTGAGTAGTTCACCCCTGGACTATGGGTCCATAGCAGTAGCTAGATGGTTGTCTTCTCCTCATTGTGCTTCATTGTTGGATCTTGTGAGCTGCCTAACATGATCAAGATCATCTATCCGTAATACTATATGTTGTGTTTGTCGGGATCCGATGGATAGAGAATACTATGTTATGTTAATTATCAAGTTATTACCTATGTGTTGTTTATGATCTTGCATGCTCTCCGTTATTAGTAGAGGCTCGGCCAAGTTTTTGCTCTTAACTCCAAGAGGGAGTATTTATGCTCGATAGTGGGTTCATGCCTCCATTAAATGCGGGACGGTGACAGAAAGTTCTAAGGTTGTGGATGTGGTTGTTGCCACTAGGGATAAAACATTGATGCTATGTCTAAGGATGTAATTGTTGATTACATTACGCACCATACTTAATGCAATTGTCTGTTGTTTTGCAACTTAATACTGGAAGGGGTTCGGATGATAACCTGAAGGTGGACTTTTTAGGCATAGATGCATGCTGGATAGTGGTCTATGTACTTTGTCGTAATGCCCAATTAAATCTCACTATATTTATCATATCATGTATGTGCATTGTTATGCCCTCTCTATTTGTCAATTGCCCGACTGTAATTTGTTCACCCAACATGCTTTTATCTTATGGGAGAGACACCTCTAGTGAACTGTGGACCCCGGTCCTATTCTTTACATCGCATACAATCTCTTGCAATACTTGTTTCATTGTTTTTCGCAAACAATCATCTTCCACACAATACGGTTAATCCTTTGTTACAGCAAGCCGGTGAGATTGACAACCTCACTCGTTTCGTTGGGGCAAAGTACTTTGGTTGTGTTGTGCGGGTTCCACGTTGGCGCCGGAATCCCTGGTGTTGCGCCGCATTACATTTCGCCGCCATCAACCTTCAACGTGCTTCTTGGCTCCTCCTGGTTCGATAAACCTTGGTTTCTTTCTGAGGGAAAACTTGCTACTGTCTGCATCACACCTTCCTCTTGGGGTTCCCAACGGACGTGTGTCAACTGCACGCATCAGCCAGCACAAAGGGATCACACTACAGAATGACATTTTTGGACAGTTTCTTGTTCTTCTGAATTTTGTCCTGAACAGCTGGTATTTTCCTCTGTTTCACTTTGGATTTTACAGCCCTTTATTCAGACAAGTTCTTGTGATTAAACCAATCATACTTGTTGCTTCTAGAGCTCCTCCTGACCTGTGAAGTACATTCAGGCTCTAGCAACATTTTTCCTTTTCCATTCATATCAACAACCTGACTCGTGGGATGCATAGCATCAGGGAAAGCGTCATAAGCAGTAGGGGAATCCTTAGAAGAATTAGGAGCATCAACAGGGTATTCAATTAGCATGTGAGTGGCATCAGATGAAGAGGCAGAGGAGTTTTTTTTTGAGTTCTTTCCTCCCAGCCTGCAGCAAGAAGAATTCCCCCAGCAGGTCATACAACATAACTGAATCCATTTGAATTTTGAAGGAAATATGCTGAGTATTATCAAGTGACACATTAGGAGTCATAACAGATGACATGGCAGACTTTGCCAGGCTAATCTTTGCCCATATCTCTGCATGTATCCTTTTATAAGATTTTCTGATAAAAGAAAAGGTTTAGGATTAATAGAATTTGCCTTTGGAAAATATTAACCTTAATTAAAAAGGTTAATAATAGAAAAATATTTCTCTTTTTGGAAATATGGAATTTTGGAAATATTAAAGTTATTTGGAATTCTCCTTGATTTTATATATCCAAGAAAATTACAAATTTGAATTTCCATTTTTAAATTCATATCCAAAATTCTTAAATTTGAATTCTCTTTGTTTATTGCATTTCACATTTTATTTTGGTTAAGGAATATTTTCTATAAGCTTTTCACATTTTTCTTGAATTTTTGGAGGTTTATATAATTTGTTTGGAATTTTACAAAATTCAGGGGTTATTTGAAATTGTGAAATTACTTAAATACCCCTGGCCTATTTAAATCAGCCAATTGGGCCCATTTGGGTCGGCCCATTTGGCCGAGCCAAACCTCTCGGTGGGATCCGACCGAGTCGGCCCACCCACTTGTCTCTCTCTCTCTCTTGCGTAACCTAACCCTAAAGCTCAGGAGACTGCGAGGCGATGGCGTCGCCGCCATGGCCGCCGCCACGCTCCGGCCAGCTTCGGCCGCCCTTGCCTCGCCACCGACACCGCCTGAACCGCCATGCAAAGATCTATCGATCTGTCCGCACGGTTCCATCGAATCCTTCCTCCTCCAGATCGCCACCCTGCCAGATCTGGAGGCAAATCGCCTCCGGCGATAGGTGGTCTCCGGCGAGCTGTGAACCTCGTCGTTGATGCTAGCGTCTTCCTGGGACTGACCTGGCGCGGGTGCTGCTTCGGCAGCTCCTGTGCCATCGTCCCCAGGGTGCTGCGTTGTTCGTGGAGTTCGTCGGTGTAACGCCGGCGTCCTCCCTAGACTTGCAGCCGCTACAGCCACGCGAGCACTGCCTCCCCATGCCATAGCTTCTGCTTCCAAGCACGGGTAAGTTCTCAAGCTCCTTCTCTCTCTCATCTCCATGCATGTGCGTGATACGTCTCCAACGTATCTATAATTTCTGATGTTCCATGTTTGTTTTATGACAATACCTACATGTTTTGTTCACACTTTATATCGTTTTTATGCGTTTTCTGGAACTAACCTATTGACGAGATGCCGAAAGGCCAGTTGCTGTTTTCTGCTGTTTTTGGTTTCAGAAATCCTAGTAAAGAAATATTTTCGGAATCGGACGAAATCAACACCGAAGATCTTATAATTCCCGGAAGCTTCCAGAGCACCGGAGAAAGGCGAGAGGGGAGCCAGGGGCCCCACCCCACAGGGCGGCGCGGCCCAAGGGGGGCGCGCCCCCCTAGTGTGTGGGCACCCCGTGGCCCCTCCGACTCCGCATCTTCGCCTATTTAGTCGTTCCTGACCTAAAACCTCGACCACGTTCGACGAAACCAGAGAAAACCTTCCAGAGCCGCCGCCATCGCGAAACTCCAATTCGGGGGACGAAGTCTCCGTTCCGGCACCTCGCCGGGATGGGGAATTGCCCCCGAGTCATCTCCACCGCCGTCTCCACCGCCATCTTCACCGCCATCGTTGTCTCCATGATGAGGAGGGAGTAATTCACCCCGGGGCTGAGGGCTCCGCTGTAGCTATGTGGTTCATCTCTCTCTTTATGTGATCTAGTTGAATATCATCTATGTGCTACTCTAGTGATGTTATTAAAGTAGTCTATTCCTCCTGCACGGTGTAATGGTGATAGTGTGTGCATCGTGTAGTACTTGGCGTGGGTTATGATTGTAATCTCTTGTAGATTATGAAGTTAACTATTGCTATGATAAGTATTGATGTGATCTATGCCTCCTTCATAGTGTGATGGTGACGAGTGTGCATGCTATGTTAGTTCTTGGTGTGATTGTGTTGATCTATCTTGCACTCTAAGGTTATTTAAATATGAACATTGAATATTGTGGAGCTTGTTAACTCCGGCATTGAGGGTTCGTGTAATTCTACACGATTAGTGGTGTTCATCATCCAACAAGAGGGTGTAGAAGTAGTCCTATTATGTGATCATTGTTGAGGGTGTCCACTAGTGAAAGCGGGATCCCTAGGCCTTGCTTCCAAGCATCGAATCTCCGTTTGTTTACTTGTTTTGTTGCATGTTTACTCGCTGCCATATTTTATTCAGATTGCTATTACCACTCATACTCATCCATATTACTTGTATCTCACTATCTCTTCGCCGAACTAGTGCACCTTTACATCTGACAAGTGTATTAGGTGTGTTGGGGACACAAGAGACTTCTTGCTTTGTGGTTGCAGGGTTGCTTGAGAGGGATATCTTTGACCTCTTCCTCCCTGAGATCGATAAACCTTGGGTGATCCACTTAAGGGAAACTTGCTTGCTGTTCTACAAACCTCTGCTCTTGGAGGCCCAACACTGTCTACAAGAATAGAAGCTCCCGTAGACATCAAGCACTTTTACGGCGCCGTTGCCGGGGAGGAAAGGTAAAAGGCACTCATACTCCGGTCCCAGGTAAAGTACTTTTTTGTTGCCGTTGTGTGTGTGCTCGAAGCTATTTCCTTTAGATCCTGCAATTGCATCTTTTTGTTTCTTGTTTTACACTAGTAAGGCATAATGGACAACAATGAGCTTCTTATTTTATTTCCTAAGTTAAGACATGAATTGTGTGATGCGAAAATTAAAGAACCTATGGAACCTCAATTGCATGCTAGTAGCAATGTTATTAGTATGAACGCAATCACTGCTAATGCTATGGATAAGTCTAAGCTTGGGGAAGCTAGTTTCTGTGATCTTTTTAGCTTCCCATCCTTAGGGGAGAAAATTTGTTCTGATAATGCTTTATCTCCCATATGCGATAACTCTAATGATGCTTGTGATATTTTAAATCCACCTACTGCAAGTACTTCTTTCAAGATACCCATGAAAATTATTGAACGTGTTATTGATAACCGCTATGAAGGGGATGGAGCTGTCCATCCTGGAGATCATTCTTGTTTTTGCATGAATTATGCGGGTTATTCAAGTGTGCAGGTATCTCTATGGATGAAGTGAGGAAGAAGCTATTCTCTTTTTTGCTGTACTGGTAAAGCGGCGCATTGGTATAAATTGTTGAAGAATAGTCATTCTCTTGGTTGGGAGGAAATTGTACCTCTCTTTTATTCTAAATTTTATCCTCCTCATGAAGTGCATATTGATAGGAATTACATTTATAACTTTTATCCTCGTGATGGAGAGAGTATTTCTCAAGCGTGGGGGAGATTGAAGTCACTAATGCTCAAATGTCCCATTCATGAGCTCCCCCGTAATGTTATTGTTAACAATTTTTATGCGAGGCTTTGAGGACAACACAAGGACTATCTGGATGCCTGTTCAGAGGTATCTTTCACAAGCAAGGAGGTTTAAGCTAGGTGGGATCTTCTTGATCGGATTGAGGAGAATGCTGAAGGATGGGAGAACAACAAAGGTGAAGAGTCAGGTATAAATTATGATTATGAATGCATTGAAGCTTTTATGGATACTGATAAATTTCGAGATATGAGTGCCACTTATGGTCTTGACTCTCAAGTTGCTGCAAATCTTTATAAAGCCTTTGCTTCTCATTTTCAATTGCCTAAAAAGAATTTTGATAAGTATCATGAACCTTTTAAAGAGGCTTGCATGAAGGATGAAATTGTTGTTAATGATTGCACTAAGCATGCTCAAACTCCTAAGAATGCTATTTCCTATAAGCATGTTAATTTTTGTGGAATGCATAGACCTTGTGGAATTAATCAAATCAAAGATGAATATTGTGTCCATCATATTAATGAAAAAACTAGAAAGTGGGTTAGGGCTCTAGATGATCTTGGTAAAAAAGTTTGTGCCCTCTATCCTTTTATCTGTGAAGTTTGCCATGAAGTGGGTCATTTTAATTTTCAATGCTCCACCAATGATAATTTGAACCCAATGAGTGCTGCAAATTTGTATTGTGATGATGAAATTACTCCTAATCAGCATGATGAACTCACTTTATTTTTGTGGTGTGAAGAGTTATCAAGGAAAATTTCTTTGTTAGATATTAATGATCTTGATATTGATGATGTCCTGCATGGGTGTTTTTCTTATTGCATTGATAATAGCCATACAAATACTTACATACAAAATATTTTAGAAGATGACACCTTGCCAAAATATGATAGGACCGTTGTGTGTTTTGAACTAATTAATGAAAAGGAGGAATCCTCCCAAGTTTCTTCTATTGTTTATGAAAGTAAATCAGGTTATGCGGACAAGCCACCCTTCAAGCCTCTTCCTCCTAAAGAAGGGAACGAGGACAAGGAGGAGAAGAAGAAGAAGAAGGGAACGAAGAAGAAGAAGAAGAAGAAGAAGGAGAATAAAAAGAAAGAGGTAACGGCATATCCCCGCGTGAATGAGATAACGCTAGGTAACAGTAAGTATGTTGCTCCTAATGATTATTATGATAATGAATCTGAATACGATGATCTTCCTATGCCCTTTACATACATTAGTGATCATGATTTGAATGAGCACACTACTTTTGATATTGCAAATCTGCGGGAAACTAATTCGAAAATGATGATGATAATAATTGCCATAGTATCAGTGCTATCCATGCTTCCTCCCGTAATGATATAGAAAGCTCTAAGCTTGGGGAAGAGGTGTTTGAAAATCCTTTTGCTACTGATCATTATGTGTTTGATACATCTCCTTCTAATAACAATGATGGTATGGTCACGGATAAACCGATTTGTGAAAGATAACTATTATATTTCTTATGATGACACTTGTGCCTCCGACATTTGATGATTATTATAAAGAATGCTATGATATAGGTTATAACTATCCTTATGAAACTTTTCATAGTCATGATTGGATTACCAAAAACAATTCCCTTAATATGCAACTTGTTTACCATGTTCAAATTCTTGATAATAATCTTGCTCCAATTACTATTAATGAGAAGAACTCTTCTTATGCCAAAATTAATGATACTTCTATACATATGAGCCATGATAAGAATGTTTTAAGTGATGGGTATATTGTGGATTTCATTAATGATGCTACTGAAAGTTATTATGAGAGAGGGAAACATGGTTATATGCATCTTAATAATATTAAGTTTCCCCTCTTTATGTTGAGAATCTTGAAGTTACTCGTGTTTTATCCTCTTATGCTTGTCACTTTGTTCTTCATGAATTCATTTGTGTACAAGATTCCTTTGCATAGGAAGTGGGGTAGACTTAAATGTGTTTTGAATTTGCTTCTTGATGCTCTCTTTTTGCTTCAAATACTATTTCTTGCGAGTACATCATAAAAACTGCTGAGCCCATCTTAATGGCTATAAAGAAAGAACTTCTTGGGAGATAACCCATGTGTTTATTTTGCTACAGTACTTTTATTTTCTATTTGAGTCTTGGAAGTTGTTACTACTGTAGCAACCTCTCTTTATCTTATTTTATTGCATTGTTGTGCCAAGTAAAGTCTTTGATAGAAAGGTTGATACTAGATTTGGATTACTGCGCAGAAACAGATTTCTTGCTGTCACGAATCTGGGCCTAATTCTCTGTAGGTAACTCGGAAAATTATTCCAATTTACTTGAGTGATCCTCAGATATGTACGCAACTTTCATTCAATTTGAGCATTTAGATTTGAGCAAGTCTGGTGCCTCAATAAAATTCGTCTTTACGGACTGTTCTGTTTTGACAGATTCTGCCTTTTATTTCGCATTGCCTCTTTCGTTGTGTTGGATGGATTTCTTTGTTCCATTGACTTCCAGTAGCTTTGGGCAATGTCCAGAAGTGTTAAGAATGATTGTGTCACCTCTGAACATGTGAATTTTTATTATGCACTAACCCTCTAATGAGTTTGTTTCGAGTTTGGTGTGAAGGAAGTTTTCAAGGGTCAAGAGAGGAGGATGATATACTATGATCAAGAAGAGTGAAAAGTCTAAGCTTGGGGATGCCCCGGTGGTTCACCCCTGCATATTTCAAGAAGACTCAAGCATCTAAGCTTGGGGATGCCCAAGGCATCCCCTTCTTCATCGACAAATTATCGGAGTTCCTTCTCTTGAAACTATATTTTTATTCGGCCACATCTTATGTACTTTACTTGGAGCGTCTGTGTGCTTTTGTTTTTGTTTTTGTTTGAATAAATGCTTGTGTGGGAGAGAGACACGCTCCGCTGGTTCGTATGAACACTCGTGTTCTTAGCTTCTAATGTTCATGGCGAAGGTTGAAACTGCTTCGTTAATTGTTATATGGTTGGAAACGGAAAATGCCGCATGTGGTAAAATGGTCTAATGTCTTGGATAATGTGATACTTGGCAATTTTTGTGCTCATGTTTAGGCTCTTGCATCATATATCTTGTACTCATTAATGAATAACTACATAGAGCTTGTAAAATTTGGTTTGCATGATTGATCTCTAGAGTCTAGATATTTTCTGGTTGAGGTGTTTGAACAACAAGGAGACAATGTAAAGTCTTATAATAGTTACAATATGTTTATATGTGAGCTTTTCTGCACCTTTTATACTTGAGTTTGCTTCAAACAACCTTGCTAGTCTAGCCTTGTATTGAGAGGAATTCTTCTCGTGCATCCAAATCCTTGAGCCAATAACCATGCCATTTGTGTCCACCATACCTACCTACCACATGGTATTTCTCCGCCATTCCAAATTAAATTACTTGAGTGCTACCTTTAAAATTTCTATTCCTTGCCTTTGCAATATATAGCTCATGGGACAAAATGGCTTAAAAACTATCGTGGTGAAGAATATGTACTTATGTGTCTTATTTCTTAGTAAGTTGCTTGTTGAGCGGTAACCGTGTTTTCTGGGGACGCCATCAACTCTTTTACCTTTGTTGAATATCAAGTGAGTTGCTATGCATGTTCGTCTTGTCTGAAGTAAGGGCGGTTTTCACAATCAAATGGTTTGAGTATGCATACTGTTAGAGAAGAACATTGGCCGGGCCGCTAACTAAAGCCATGATTCATGGTGGAAGTTTCAGTTTGGACAGCTAATCCTCAATCTCTTATGAGAATAATAACTGTTGTTAAATGCTTATGCATTAAAGAGGAGTCCATTATCTGTTGTCTATGTTGTCCCGGTATGGATGTCTAAGTTGAGAATAATCAAAAGCGAGAAATCCAATGCGAGCTTTCTCCTTAGACCTTTGTACAGGCGGCATAGAGGTACTCCTTTGTGACACTTGGTTGAAACATATTCTATGCAATGATAATCAGTGTTAACCCAAGCTAATTAGGACAAGGTGCGAGCACTATTAGTATACTATGCATGAGGCTTGCAACTTATAGGATGTCTTATACATAACTCATATGCTTTATTACTACCGTTGACAAAATTGTTTCTTGTTTTCAAAATGAAAAGCTCTAGCACAAATATAGTAATCAATGCTTCCCTCTGCGAAGGGCTTATCTTCTACTTTATTGTTGAGTCAGTTTGCCTATTCTTTCTATCCCAGAAGCAAACACTTGTATCAACTGTGTGCATTGATTCTTACATGTTTACTTATTGCACTTGTTATATTACTTTGTGTTGACAGTTATCCATGAGATATACATGTTGAAGTTGAAAGCAATTGCTGAAACTTAATCATCCTTTGTGTTGCTTCAATGCCTTTTACTAAGAATCTATTGCTTTATGAGTAACTCTTATGGAAGACTTATTGATGCTTGTCTTGAAAGTATTATTCATGAAAAGTCTTTGCTATATGATTCAATTGTTTACTCATTGCATTAACATTGCTTTGAATCACTGCATTCATCTCATATGCTTTACAATAGTATGATCAAGATTATGTTGGTAGCATGTCACTTCAGAAATTATCTTTTATCGTTTACCTACTCGAGGACGAGTAGGAACTAAGCTTGGGGATGCTGATACGTCTCCAACGTATCTATAATTTCTGATATTCCATGCTTGTTTTATGACAATACCTACATGTTTTGTTCACACTTTATATCGTTTTTATGCGTTTTCTGGAACTAACCTATTGACGAGATGCCGAAAGGCCGATTGCTTTGTTTTCGATGTTTTTGGTTTCAGAAATCCTAGTAAAGAAATATTTTCGGAATCGGACGAAATCAACACCGAAGATCTTATAATTCCCGGAAGCTTCCGAGCACCGGAGAAAGGCGAGAGGGGAGCCGGGGGGCCCCACCCCACGGGCGGCGCGGCCCAAGGGGGCGCCCCCTAGTGTGTGGGCACCCCGTGGCCCCTCCGACTCCGCCTCTTCGCCTATTTAGTCGTCCACGACCTAAAACCTCGACCACGTTCGACGAAACCGGAGAAAACCTTCCCGGAGCCGCCGCCATCGCGAAACTCCAATTCGGGGGACGAAGTCTACGTTCCGGCACCCTGCCGGGACGGGGAATTGCCCCGGAGTCATCTCCACCGCCGTCTCCACCGCCATCTTCACCGCCATCGCTGTCTCCATGATGAGGAGGGAGTAATTCACCCCCGGGGCTGAGGGCTCCGTTGTAGCTATGTGGTTCATCTCTCTCTTTATGTGATCTAGTTGAATATCATCTATGTGCTACTCTAGTGATGTTATTAAAGTAGTCTATTCCTCCTGCACGGTGTAATGGTGATAGTGTGTGCATCGTGTAGTACTTGGCGTGGGTTATGATTGTAATCTCTTGTAGATGATGAAGTTAACTATTGCTACGATAAGTATTGATGTGATCTATGCCTCCTTCATAGTGTGATGGTGACAGTGTGCATGCTATGTTAGTTCTTGGTGTGATTGTGTTGATCTATCTTGCACTCTAAGGTTATTTAAATATGAACATTGAATATTGTGGAGCTTGTTAACTCCGGCATTGAGGGTTCGTGTAATCCTACACGCTTAGTGGTGTTCATCATCCAACAAGAGGGTGTAGAGTAGTCCTATTATGTGATCATTGTTGAGAGTGTCCACTAGTGAAAGCGGGATCCCTAGGCCTTGCTTCCAAGCATCGAATCTCCGTTTGTTTACTTGTTTTGTTGCATGTTTACTCGCTGCCATATTTTATTCAGATTGCTATTACCACTCATACTCATCCATATTACTTGCATCTCACTATCTCTTCGCCGAACTAGTGCACCTTTACATCCGACAAGTGTATTAGGTGTGTTGGGGACACAAGAGACTTCTTGCTTTGTGGTTGCGGGGTTGCTTGAGAGGGATATCTTTGACCTCTTCCTCCCTGAGATCGATAAACCTTGGGTGATCCACTTAAGGGAAACTTGCTGCTGTTCTACAAACCTCTGCTCTTGGAGGCCCAACACTGTCTACAAGAATAGAAGCTCCCGTAGACATCAGTGCGCCTCCATGCTACTGTTCTTCTTCTTCCTCTTGCCCCCAAGCTTCCTGATGATCCTAGGATCATGCAGGACCTTGCTGTTGACACCATCGCATCCTATTCCTCCTCTCTGCAAGCCCTGGCCAGCCCAAACCATCACTGGTTACTGGCCATGTGTATGTTGATTGTTGTTCATGGCCATGGTTGCCCTTCCCCATGGCTTCTGTCATGTTATGCTTTGCTGTGCCATGCTTAATATGCTGCCTAGGCTTACTGGTGTCATATTCTTGCTTGTCTAGGTTTACTGCTATGCATTTGCTTGCTGGTGATTGCTGTCCACAACTGGCGCGTTGTTGACGTGGGAGGTAGAAATCTCTGTGGTGTAGCTTTTCTTCGTTCCCCGGCAACGGCGCCAGAAAATAGCTTGATGTCTACGCACGCTTCTATTCCTGTAGACGAGTGTTGGGCCTCCAAGAGCAGAGGTTTGTAGAACGGCGAGCAAGTTTCCCTTAAGTGAATCACCCAAGGTTTATCGAACTCGGGGAGGTAGAGGACAAAGATATCCCTCTCAAGCAACCCTGCAATTACGATACAAGAAGTCTCTTGTGTCCCCAACACACCTAATAAACTTGTCAGATGTATAGGTGCACTAGTTCGGCGAAGAGATAGTAAGATGTAAGTGATATTGATGTATATGAGCGGTAATAATAATCTGAATAAAATATGGCAGCGAGTAAACATGCAGTAGAACAGTAAATAAACGGTGATTCGATGCTTGGAAACAAGGCCTAGGGATCCTACTTTCACTAGTGGACACTCTCAACATTGATCACATAACTGAATAAACAAATACTACTTTCTCTACACTCTCTTGTTGGATGACAAACACCATTCATTGTGTAGGGCTACAAGAGCTCCCTCAAGCCGGAGTTAACAAGCTCCACAACATTCGGTGTTCATATTTAAGTAACCTTAGAGTGCATAATAGACCAGTGCAATTATACCGAGTACTAACATAGCATGCACACTGTCACCGTCAGGCTATGAAAGGGGGAATAGATCACAACAATACTATCATAGTAATAGTTAACTCCATAATCTACAAGAGATCACAATCATAGCTTATACCAAGTACTACATGATGCACACACTGTCAACATTACATCATGAAGGAGGAATAGAGTACTTTAATAACATCACTAGAGTAGCACATAGATGATATTCAACTAGATCACAAAGCTCATGATCACATAAAGATCACATGGGAGAGAGAGATGAACCACATAGCTACGGTACAGCCCTTAGCCTCGGGGGAGAACTACTCCCTCCTCATCATAGGAGACAGCAGCGTTGATGAAGATGGCGGTGGTGTCGATGGAGATGCCTTCCGGGGCAATTCCCGTCCCGGCGGCGTGCCGGAACAGAGACTTCGTCCCCGAATCTTGGCTTCGCGATGGCGGCGGCTCTGGAACTTTTCTCGTATCGTGGCTTTTCCGTATCGAAGATTTAGGTCAGGGAGGCTTATATAGGCGAAGAAACGGAGTCGGAAGGGGTCTGGGGGCTCCACACACCAGGGGGGCGCCCCCCCCCCTCTGGCCGCGCCGCCATGTGGGGTGGGGCCCCCCTGGCTCTCCTCTGGCCCCTCTTTGGTGCTCTGGAAGCTTCCTTGAAATATAAGATTGTGGGTGTTGATTTCATCCAATTCCGAGAATATTTCCTTACTAGGATTTCTGAAACCAAAAACAGCAGAAAACATGAACTGGCACTTCGGCATCTCGTTAATAGGTTAGTTCCGGAAAACGCATATAAATGATGTAAAGTGTGTATAAAACATATGTGTATCATCATAAAAGTAGCATAGAACATAAGAAATTATAGATACGTTTGAGACGTATCAAGCATCCCCAAGCTTAGTTCCTACTCGCCCTCGAGTAGGTAAACGATAACAAAGATAATTTCTTAAGTGACATGCTATCATAATCTTGATCATACTATTGCAAAGCATATGAGATGAATGAAGTGATTCAAAGCAATGGTAAAGACAATGAGTAAACAACTGAACCATATAACAAAGACTTTTCATGAGTAGTACTTTCAAGACAAGCATCAATAAGACTTGCATAAGAGTTAACTCATAAAGCAATAAATTCTTAGTAGAAAGCTTTGAAGCAACACAAAGGATGATATAAGTTTCAGCAATTGCTTTCAACTCGTAACATGTATATCTCATGGATATCTCGTAGAGGGAAGCATGGATTACTATTTTGTGCTAGAGCTTTTCATTTTGAAAACATAGAAACAATTTTGTCAATGGTAGTAATAAATCATATGTGTTATGTATAAGATATCCTATAAGTTGCAAGCCTCATGCATAGTATACCAATAGTGCTCGCACCTTGTCTTAATTAGCTTGGATTAACATGGATTATCATTGCATGACATATGTTTCAACCAAGTGCCACAACGGGGTACCTCTATGCCGCATGTACAAAGGTCTAAGGAGAAAGTTCGCATTGGATTTCTCGCTTTTTGATTATTCTCAACTTAGACATCCATATCGGGACAACATAGACAACAGATAATGGACTCCTCTTTAATGCATAAGCATTCAACAACAGATAATATTCTCATAAGAGATTGAGGATTAATTGTCCAAACTGAAACTTCCACCATGGATCATGGCTTTAGTTAGCGGCCCAATGTTCTTCTCTAACAATATGCATACTCAAACCATTTGATCATGAAAATCGCCCTTACTTCAGACAAGACGAACATGCATAGCAACTCACATGATATTAAACAAAGGTGATAGTTGATGGCGTCCCCAGAAACATGGTTACCGCTCAACAAGCAACTTATTAAGAAATAAGATACATAGCTACATATTCTTCACCACAATAGTTTTTAAGGCTATTTTCCCATGAGCTATATATTGCAAAGACAAAGGAATGAAATCTAAAGGTAGCACTCAAGCAATTTACTTTGGAATGGCAGATAAATACCATCTAGTAGGTAGGTATGGTGGACACAAATGGCATAGTTTTTGGCTCAAGGATTTGGATGCACGAGAAGAATTCCTCTCAATACAAGGCTTAGGCTAGCAAGGTTGTTTGAAGCAAACAAAAGTATGAACCGGTACAGCAAAACTTACATAAGAACATATTGCAAGCATTATAAGACTCTACACTGTCTTAACTGTTGTTCAAACACCTCACCAGAAAATATCTAGACTCTAGAGAGACCAATCATGCAAACCTAATTTTAACAAGCTCTATGTAGTTCTTCATTAATAGGTGCAAAGTACATGATGCAAGAGCTTAAACATGATCTATATGAGCACAACAATTGCCAAGTATGAAATTATTCAAGACATTATGCCAATTGCCACATGAAGCATTTTCTGTTTCCAACCATATAACAATTAACGAAGCAGTTTCAACCTTCGCCATGAACATTAAAAGTAAAACTACGAACACAACTGTTCAAATGAAAAAGCGGAGCGTGTCTCTCTCCCACACAAGCATGAATTTATTCAGAGAATGAAAATAACAAAACGAAAATAAAAGCACACAGACGCTCCAAGTAAAGCACATAAGATGTGACAGAATAAAAATATAGTTTCACTAGAGGTGACCTGATAAGTTGTCGATGAAGAAGGGATGCCTTGGGCATCCCCAAGCTTAGATGCTTGAGTCTTCTTAAAATATGCAGGGATGAACCACGGGGGCATCCCCAAGCTTAGACTTTTCACTCTTCTTGATCATATTGTATCATCCTCCTCTCTTGACCCTTGAAAACTTCCTCCACACCAAACTCAAAACAAACTCATTAGAGGGTTAGTGCATAATCAAAAATTCACATATTAAGAGGTGACACAATCATTCTTAACACTTCTGGACATTGCACAAAGCTACTGAAAGTTAATGGAGCAAAGAAATCCATTCAACATAGCAAAAGAGGCAATGCGAAATAAAAGGCAGAATCTGTCAAAACAGAACAGTCCATAAAGACGAATTTTTCAGGGGCACTTAACTTGCTCAGATGAAAATGCTCAAATTGAATGAAAGTTGCGTACACATCTGAGGATCACGCACGTAAATTGGCCGATTTTTATAAATTTCATACAGAAGGGGCTGCTCAATTTCGTTACAGCAAGAAATCTGTTTCTGCGCAGTAATCCAAATCTAGTATCAACCTTACTATCAAAGACTTTACTTGGCACAACAATGCAATAAAATAAAGATAAGGAAAGGTTGCTACAGTAGTAACAACTTCCAAGACACAACAAAACAGTAGCAAAATAAAAACATGGGTTATCTCCCAAGAAGTGCTTTCTTTATAGCCATTAAGATGGGCTCAGCAATTTTAATGATGCTCACATAAGGATGGGAGTTGAAGCAAAGAGAGCATCAAAGAGCAAGTATGAAACAAATCTAAGCCTAACCCGCTTCCTATGCATAGGAATCTTGTAAATAAACAAGTCATGTAGGCATAATGCAACAAGCATAGAAAAGCAACATAAGCGCAATTTCAAGATTCTCAACATAAAGAGGGGAAATTTAATATTATTAAGATGCATATAACCATGTTTCCCTCTCTCATAATAACTTTCAGTGGCATCATGAACAAACTCAACAATGTAACTATCACATAAAGCATTCTTATTCACATGCATAAAAGTATCATTACTCTCCACATAAGCATAATCAATTTTATTAATTGTAGTAGGAGCAAATTCAACAAAGTAGCTATCATTATTATTCTCATCATCAAATATAGGAGGCATAGTATAATCATAATAAACTTTATCCTCCATAGTAGGTGGATGATAGTCATCATTGTAATCATCATATATAGGAGGTAAAGTATCATCAAAGTAAATTTTCTCCTCCATGCTTGGGGGACTAAAAATATCATGCTCATCAAAACCAGCTTCCCCAAGCTTAAATTCTTCCATAGCATTATCATCAATGGTATTCATACTAATAACATTGCTACTAGCATGCAAATAAGGTTCCATAGGGTTTTTAATTTTCGCATCACACAATTTATGTCTTAACTCAGGAAATAGATTAAAAAGCTCACTGTTAATTTCCATTGTGCCTAACTAGTGAACAAGAAACAAAAAGATGCAATTGCAGGATCTAAAGGAAATAGCTTCGAGCACTCACACACCGGCAACAATGCTAGGAAATAGCTTAGTAGTCGGAGGATGTGAATACCTTTTACCTTACCTCCACGGCAACGGCGCCAGAAAATAGCTTGCTGTCCACAACTGGCGCGTGGTTGACGTGGGAGGTAGAAATCTCTGTGGTGTAGCTTTTCTTTGTTCCCCGGCAACGGCGCCAGAAAATAGCTTGATGTCTACGCACGCTTCTATTCCTGTAGACAGTGTTGGGCCTCCAAGAGCAGAGGTTTGTAGAACAGCAACAAGTTTCCTTTAAGTGAATCACCCAAGGTTTATCGAACTCAGGGAGGTAGAGGACAAAGATATCCCTCTCAAGAAACCCTGCAATTACGCAAGAAGTCTCTTGTGTCCCCAACACACCTAATACACTTGTCAGATGTATATGTGCACTAGTTCGGCGAAGAGATAGTAAGATGTAAGTGATATGAGGAAATTGCACGGACCAGTAACTCTTGGAGCCAATGTTGCGTGAACCAGTCACGCAAATTCGTTTTTGCACAAACCAGCAACTCTATGAGTAATTATTTGCATGGAGGTGTAATGATCAGATTAGAATGTCTAACAGCATACCTAGCAGCCACCGTGGCTTGGGCATGTGCTAGGCGTGTGCCAGCCATTTGGGAGACATCTGATAATCTGATTTGCTCCATATTTCCCGCATCTACTTAGGGCATCTTCAACAGGGGGACGCATTTCGGTCGCTCAAAAGTGGTCGCGAGCGTTCATTTACGTTGCCCCGCGAACATATTTTATTCGCGCGTCTGTTTGCATCTGGGTGTGCTTCCACCGGGACGATCCATTTGTAGATTTGCAATATATTCGAAAGCAAATAAAAGTAGTACATTTGAAAGTATAGAAACTATACAAAGTAGTTCTAGAACCCTAGACTACATGCTGCCTGACGGGTCCCGTCGTTGCGTCGCTCCCTCGCCTGCTTCTCCACCACCTCCCGTGCGGCCGCTATGGCTCGGTGCGCCGCCACGTGGGCCGCCTGCTGTTCCATCTCGGCGTCAAACACCGCGTGGGCCACCCGCTCCTCCTCTGCTTCCTTCTCCGCTTCAGCCAAGGCCTTGGCATCCCTGATCAGGTCGAGGAGGTCACCCGTGCTGTCGTCGTCGTCGAACTCCTTGTCGGAGCTCGAGGCCGGGGGAGGTGGAGTGGGAGGTGGAGGTGGAGGTGGAGGCGTGATACGTCTCCGACGTATCGATAATTTCTTATGTTCCATGCCACATTATTGATGATATCTACATGTTTTATGCACATTTTATGTCATATTCGTGCATTTTCTGGAACTAACCTATTAACAAGATGCCGAAGAGCCGATTCTGTTGTTTTCGCTGTTTTTGGTTTCAGAAATCCTAGTAACGAAATATTCTCGGAATTGGACGAAATCAACGCCCGGGGTCCTATTTTGCCACGAAGCTTCCGGAAGACCGAAGAGGAGTCGAAGTGGGGCCACGAGGCGCCGCCACCATAGGGCGGCGCGGCCCGGGCCCCGGCCGCGCCGACCTATGGCGTGGGGCCCTCGTGTGGCCCCCTGCGTTGCCCTTCCGCCTACTTAAAGCCTCCATCGCGAAACCCCCAGTACCGAGAACCACGATACGGAAAACCTTAGAGAGCGCCGCCGCCGCCAATCCCATCTCGGGGGATTACGGAGATCTCCTCCGGCACCCTGCCGGAGAGGGGATTCATCTCCCGGAGGACTCTTCACCGCCATGATCGCCTCCGGAGTGATGAGTGAGTAGTTCACCCCTGGACTATGGGTCCATAGCAGTAGCTAGATGGTTGTCTTCTCCTCATTGTGCTTCATTGTTGGATCTTGTGAGCTGCCTAACATGATCAAGATCATCTATCTGTAATACTATATGTTGTGTTTGTCGGGATCCGATGGATAGAGAATATTATGTTATGTTAATTATCAAGTTATTACCTATGTGTTGTTTATGATCTTGCATGCTCTCCGTTATTAGTAGAGGCTCGGCCAAGTTTTTGCTCTTAACTCCAAGAGGGAGTATTTATGCTCGATAGTGGGTTCATGCCTCCATTGATATCCGGGACAGTGACAGAAAGTTCTAAGGTTGTGGATGTGCTGTTGCCACTAGGGATAAAACATTGATGCTATGTCTAAGGATGTAGTTGTTGATTACATTACGCACCATACTTAATGCAATTGTTTGTTCTTTTACAACTTAATACTGGAAGGGGTTCGGATGATAACCTGAAGGTGGACTTTTTAGGCATAGATGCAGTTGGATGGCGGTCTATGTACTTTGTCGTAATGCCCAATTAAATCTCACTATATTTATCATGACATGTATGTGCATTGTTATGCCCTCTCTATTTGTCAATTGCCCGACTGTAATTTGTTCACCCAACATGCTTTTATCTTATGGGAGAGACACCTCTAGTGAACTGTGGACCCCGGTCCATTCTTTTATACTGAAATACAAATCTGCTGCAATACTTCTTCTTTACTTTTTTCTTGCAAACAATCATCTTCCACACAATACGGTTAATCCTTTGTTACAGCAAGCCGGTGAGATTGACAACCTCACTGTTTCGTTGGGGCAAAGTACTTTGGTTGTGTTGTGCGAGGTTCCACGTTGGCGCCGGAATCTCCGGTGTTGCGCCGCACTACATCCCGCCGCCATCAACCTTCAACGTGCTTCTTGGCTCCTCCTGGTTCGATAAACCTTGGTTTCTTTCCGAGGGAAAACTTGCTGCTGTGCGCATCATACCTTCCTCTTGGGGTTCCCAACGAACGTGTGAGTTACACGCCATCAAGGCGCGGCAGCCTGGCCGCGGCCGACGCTGCTCATGGTGGCTCCAGTGGAGGCTGAGCGGCAGCGGCGCTACGGTGGAGGTTGTGCGGCGGCTAGGGTTTTGTGGGGAGGAGATGAGATGTTCACGCCCCTGTTTATATAGATCAAAGGCAGGGCGATGGCCGCGGCCCTACCTACTCGCCGTACCTACAACTACAACGACCGTACCTACTCGCCGTACTTACTCGCCGTCGCGCGGCCTACCACGAGGCCGGGGTTACTCGCAGTGCGAAGCCTACTACTGGACACGGAGAGGCCGACGCCATCGTTGAAGCGCGAGCGCTTGATGCACTCCTTGCGCTTGATGCCATCGTCGAAGCGGTGGACGAATTTTTCCTGTGCCGTTGACGCGTCGGTCCCGCCATGTCTCGCCTCGCTTTTCGGTGTGTCCAGCGTCCCCGGAGCGTCCCCTATGTAGCGGGGGCGGGCTCGGGGCGCCGGACACCGTATCGGACCGCGCCGGACAAAAATCCGGTTTAGAGGACGCGACTGGAAAGGTTTTTTTATCCGGCGCGCCCCAAATCCCTTTGGGGAACGGTTTGGGGGACGCGACTGGAGATGCTCTAAATACAGTTATTGTGAACATTCACATATTTTCAATTTTTTTTAAAATTTAAAATTTTAACAAATGATATCATGGTATCATTTAGTGGTTAGTATCATTTCATATTTTCCCATCCATTCCATGCTCCGACCGATCCCTTTTTTTCTTTTAGACACGCAACAGGACCTCCAAACCACAGTGGCAGCCAGGTCACCTCATAAGGTGGGCCTCCTTGCTGTTAAAACATTTAATCTGACCATCATAGCTCGTTGCAGTGAATTACTCGTAGAATCGCTGGTCTATGCAAAAGAGAATTTGAGTGACTGGTCTGTGCAACGTTTGCTCCGAGAATTGCTGGTATGTGCAATTTTCTCAAGTGATATTGATGTATATGAGCGGTAATAACAATCTGAATAAAATATGGCAGCGAGTAAACATGCAGTAGAACAGTAAATAAACGGTGATTCGATGCTTGGAAACAAGGCCTAGGGATCCTACTTTCACTAGTGGACACTCTCAACATTGATCACATAACTGAATAAACAAATATTACTTTCTCTACACTCTCTTGTTGGATGACAAACACCATTCATTGTGTAGGGCTACAAGAGCTCCCTCAAGCCGGAGTTAACAAGCTCCACAACATTCGGTGTTCATATTTAAGTAACCTTAGAGTGCATAATAGACCACTGCAATTATACCGAGTACTAACATAGCATGCACACTGTCACCGTCAGGCTATGAAAGGGGGAATAGATCACAACAATACTATCATAGTAATAGTTAACTCCATAATCTACAAGAGATCACAATCATAGCTTATACCAAGTACTACATGATGCACACACTGTCAACATTACATCATGAAGGAGGAATAGAGTACTTTAATAACATCACTAGAGTAGCACATAGATGATATTCAACTAGATCACAAAGCTCATGATCACATAAAGATCACATGGGAGAGAGAGATGAACCACATAGCTACGGTACAGCCCTTAGCCTCGGGGGAGAACTACTCCCTCCTCATCATAGGAGACAACATCGTTGATGAAGATGGCGGTGGTGTCGATGGAGATGCCTTTCGGGGGCAATTCCCCGTCCCAGCGGCGTGCCGGAACAGAGACTTCTGTCCCCCGAATCTTGGCTTCGCGATAGCGGCGGCTCTGGAACTTTTCTCGTATCGTGGCTTTTCCGTATCGAAGATTTAGGTCAGGGAGGCTTATATAGGCGAAGAAATGGAGTCGGAAGGGGTCTGGGGGCTCCACACACCTGGGGGGCGCCCCCCCCCCCCTCTGGCCGCGCCGCCATGTGGGGTGGGGCCCCCTGGCTCTCCTCTGGCCCCTCTTCGGTGCTCTGGAAGCTTCCTTGAAATATAAGATCGTGGGCGTTGATTTCGTCCAATTCCGAGAATATTTCCTTACTAGGATTTCTGAAACCAAAAACAGCAGAAAACAGGAACTGGCACTTCGGCATCTCGTTAATAGGTTAGTTCCGGAAAACGCATATAAATAATGTAAAGTGTGTATAAAACATATGTGTATCATCATAAAAGTAGCATGGAACATAAGAAATTATAGATACGTTTGAGACGTATCAGTGATGCTTGATGTCATGCTATGCTATTACCCTGGCACTTGTGATGCTTGTGATATGCTCGTGTGTCTTGTTCATGATCCAATTGATCCATTGGATCATCAGATACTAGTGTCTAGCTCTTTGTCTTGCTTGTTGTTGCTCTAGCCATTGGCTAGGCACTCCAGACCTTGCTGGTTGCCAAATGGTTAGCGTATGATGCTTATTGGGAATTATCTCCCACTCTGTATAGCGTGTGATGCTACTGGTGCTTCACCAGTCGATTATGTGCATGCTTAGTAGTTAATTGAGTTACTTAAGCTTGCAGTAATGCTTGGTTAATTAGTTTTGGTAGCCAGGTAGGCATTACTGAAGCAATTGCCTCAGTAATCCTTCTGTGCAGATCATGTTGTTGCCATGTATTGATTTCTGTCAGTTATCCTTGATGAACCATGTGTTGGTTACGATTCAATAACAGCTTAAATAAATTCCAGTATGATTTTGGAATAGATATTCTTGTCTGAACCTATGTGGTGATGAAGACAATCTGCCTGTGTGGCTTTGTTTGCATGTTGAACTAGTATGTGACCTCAGTAGCTAGCTACTACATTTGGTTGCATCCTATTTAGCTATTTGGTGGGTATTATGAAAATATAAACAAACTCCACAGTTGGGAATCATCTAGATGAATGCCCTGTGGATGCTTTTAATGAAAAATGGGTGAATCTGATGGTTAAAAACACCATATGGTGTTAGGTTATCTACTTGGCTACTGTTCTAGGGTTTTAGTGACATGAATAGCTAGCACTTAAGCATATCCAGTGACTATCTTCTCTAGTTCTTGGTCTGGCCTCTTCTGCCTGGCATCACTTGGTAAATACCAAGTGATGATATACCCAGTGGAGCAATCTGCTCCACACCAAATGTGTATGAGCATGCTTATGATGGATTGGATCATGAGATCCATCCAGGTATGATGTATACCTTACTCCAGCTCCTAGAAAGTAATTTTGTGTTGTTGCAGTGCTTCTGGATGGTTGTTGTGATCACATCACTTCACCTCCTAGGTCCTGGTTGATCTACTCCTTAGGTCACCATGATCTATGGATGCTTGGTTCGATTTTGGTGTTTGGTTTCCTTGGATAAATGTATGAAATGCTTTAATGGTGGTTCTTGAGCAGTTCTTGTTGTTCTTCCTGATGATCTGATGAACTCAACCCTATCTACATCCATTGTGCTATTTATAGCACCATATGCTGGACTCCTTGGTTGACAGCTCATGTATGTGTGTGTGTTGTGCTGTCTTGTGCTCCACTCCTTGCTCCTGCTGGTGCACAGCTGCCGTGTTCCCTCTTGTCCTGGGTTGGGACTTGCTCCCTGCCTCCAAGCTTATCAGCTCCATTTTCATTTCTTTTACTTGCCAAGTGTCAATGACACTTGGCACTGGACAAATTCTTCCATTTGCTTTTGTTTTGCAGGTTTTCAAGATGAATCAAGAATTGGAGAGTGACAAGATGAAGATTGATGAAGATTTTAGTTTAGGATAATGTCAATTGATGTAATCATTATTTTCTGTCTTTTATTATTCATCGGTTCTTGTATAATGGATATTGTAATGACAATGTATCTATGTATGCATATCAATAAAGCTCAAGTTTTGTTTTATGAGCTCTTTGTAAACTTTTGTTATTCACTTGTGATTTATTTATATAAATTGATTGTATATATAAGATGTGTGCATGAATTATGAATTCATAATTCATTTGTTTATTGTTTATCTTATACTTCATTTGTGTTATGAATTCAATTTGAAATACAATTCAAACCATCTCCAAAAACTCTAAGTTTCAAAAGAAGTCATGTCAAAATTCATCACACTATCCTTGCCCTAATGCTAATAGCAACGAGAGAGAAACCTCGATCCTTCTTAGGTTTTATACAATAAAGCGCGAAAATTTCCCCCGTTTTGCGATGAAATGTACATCACTTTTCTAGTTCTACCCTTCGTTAGCCCTATGTTCTGGGATATTACATGTCACATTGTGCATGAGATCCAAGTCGTAGTGAAATTCAGACGTTGTTAGATTTGCGCAGCTATTTCATAGGAATGTGTATCATATCTCAGAGTGTAATATGGTGAATCTTCGTTCTTAAGAGTGATTTATCTATTTATTTAGATTAATGTATTTCTAAACGTATTGTTGCAGATTTTATTGCTTTGGGATATTGCTGGGTTATTTCAGTTGTTTGTCTTGGATCGGAAAAAAAGTTATCTTTTTTTGGACCCGCTTCCAATACCAAATTTGGGAAAGAATATATTTAAAAATGTGGCTGACTATTTTAACCTTGCGCTCAAAGTTGCAAACCATATATCAAAGGATGACACAAATACATGGGGTTGCAAGTTTCCCAAAGTTCCGACAAACTCAAACGGGTAAGAATCTTATCAATGTGTTACAATCTTAACGTATTTAGTCAACGCACAATGTAACATTTCATGCATGAAGTGCTCTATCGGGTTATTTGGTTTTTGAATTCATACATTAGGAGTGTTTCATTTTCTAATACCCACTGTGAGTATTTACACCATGTTCATTTGTATACGCTTTGCACATCAATTTTATAACAATGTTGTATAATGCATATATAGGATAGTTTTCAACTAAGAAAGAGATTTTTGGTTCATATCCTGAAATACGAAGGAAATGGAGCTTTAAACAATATCCCAGCCATTAAACGAAGCCTTATTGATCGCCTAAAAAAGTGGACCTTCAACAAAGAACAATCATCAGCGAACAAATAGAAGATACAATGTTGCATAGATGTTATTTTTGTGTATTTTTATAACTAATTATGATACATATATTTATATCACGAATTTTATGTGGAGACATGCCTATGGATCCCTTGTTACACTCCTCACATGGTTAGGCATGATACACTTTTTAGAAATCTAAAAAGACGAACTTTTTTTGAGCTCGATTCGGGATGTCGAGATATACGTTTAAAGTGGTTCTTTAAGAAAACTTGCTAAACAATATGATTCGACATACAATTATTTTATCATAAATCATAATACATACCTGGCACGTGCACCTTTACTAGTGACTTGAAAAAAGGAACGGAAATAAAAGCTGAGATGGTGGCAGACTGACAAATCAGAAAATTCCATCAAAAGCACATCACGACACACTCCAGCATGCGGCGATGCATTCTCAGCAAGAGAGCAAACCTCGCGCGAGGTTTGCTAACGGCGAGCAGATGGCATGGGAGCTAGAACCGGCAGTGCGGCTTGCAGTTTGCATCGCAGTCGTAGAAGCAAGGGCCCTCGCACTGCATGGGGCACAGCAGCTTCATGCCCTGGCACCGCCCCGGCGCCGTGCACCGCGCGTACTCGCCCACGCGGTACAGGCTCGAGCTGTAGCTGGGCCGGTGCCGCGTCCTCCTCCCGCGCGGCGCCGCCGCCGACCCGCTCCCGTTTCCGCGCAACTCCGACCTGTTACCCTTGCCACCGCCGCCTCCTCCTCCGCCACCTCCTCCACCGCCTCCTCCGCCCCCTCCTCCACCGCCTCCACCTCCACCTCCACCGTCATTGCCCCAGCCCCAGCCCCAGCCGTAGCCCCAAGAAGCGCCACCGCTGCTCCCGCCGCCTCCACCCCCACCGCCACCTCCCATGCCTTCTTGCTTTTGGACGACGACACTGCTGCCATTGTAGGTACCGTTCCGGGTTTCCGGCGTTACAGTGCTGGTCTGCACATGAACCCGAGAAGCTTCTGTGACGGCGAGCATCGGCAGCAGCAGAATCGCCGTGCAGAGCACGGTGGCGCCGGACATCGTCGCCGGATGGCACTCCCTGAGCAGATGCATCCACGAAGGAACGGGCGATTCGATCGGTTCTGTAGCTAGCTTCGGTGGAGAGCTACGGGACAAGGAACGAGCTACCTCACCTTATATAGAGAGGCGTAGGCGCAAGGCCGATCGCTCGGTCAGGTGTTGTACGTAGTGGCTGATGATGAGGACAGTTAAGCATGTCGGAACGAATTACGCGACCAGCGACGATCAAGTGAGGGGCACACCACACACCAGACCAAGTTGACAAAGACAGGGGATGACTTCAACTGCACTTCTGCACTTCCCCACTCCAACCAAAGCAACACGCACATGGAGGAATTATCTCAGCATGCCACACCACACACACACACCAGGAGATCAATCGGATGAGAAATCGGCCGGCCGTTGCGTCCTGAGATCTCGTCACTGCATGCGTGATCTGCTCCGGTTGTCTTGCTCTGTTGCGCATAAGTGAGTGTTCAACTGTGCATTGCTCATTCAGTTATGAACAATCATGGCTTATCGGAAGGGGCACTGCCGCACTGGCCCATACACGTCCACAAACTGCAACTTGCCGCTTTAGCATTCCTCCCATGATCGATCCGCCGTGCTGACGATGATGATAGCCGGCTGCAGGCCCCTGCGGATCCACCAGGGCCACTTGTTCCGTGATTCATGTACAACCTTTCAGGACGCCACAGAGGGGTTAGCTCCTGCTCATGATTTTGTCTTTCTCTTTGCTCTGTCACGGCCAGTGCTGCACGATTTCATCAACATGTCAATCTGCATCTACATGCAGCTCGATCGCAGGTTCTGCAAACATGCATGTAGATCTGTCTCATGTTTAAAAAGTAGACAGATCGGTTGTATTTTGGACGGAACTATAAGCAGATTGGTTTGTGTAGTGTCAACAAAGTTTGTTTTCCTACGCGAGGAGATGAGTTTTATTGCCTTCACAAGTTTCCCCTCGGCATATTTTTTCCACCAGCACCACTAATGCTTATGCATATATTTTGGGGAGCTGACTAATTGTGAGTCGATTGATGTCATCACAATTCTCAGTTGTAACATATGTTGCAACTTATAATTAGGACGAATCATGATGCAATCTAACTTGAACCTGAGAGAAATTGCTCTATCAGGACGCCAATTCACTTGGGCTAGTCGGAAAACGAATCCAACTTATGAAAAGCTGGATCGTGTTCTTGCTAGTGTAGATTGGGAACAGGAATTTCCTTTAGTGATTGTTCGAGCGTTGTCACGCTATGGGTCTGACCATACGCCGATGTTGATTGACTCTGGTCTCCATGCGCATATTGGTAATAAGGCAAAATTCTCTTTTGAGTTACCATGGTTTCATCAGGACGACTTTTATGAAATGGTGGCAACCGAATGGGCTATGGTTCCTCCTGGGAACACACCTATGCACACTTGGCAGAAGAAAATACGTCATTTTCGCTGAGAGGTTGGGCTAAAAAAATTAGTGGGCGATATAAGAAAGAAAAACAGTGTTACTAAGTATTATTGACGAACTAGATATTAAAGCTGAAACTACTCCACTTTCCTTAGCTGCTTAGCTGAGAGGGAGGAGCTTAAGGGGGGTAATAAAAAATTAAATAAACTTAGACGAGGTGAAGATACCAAGTGGGATCAGAGAGCTAAGGTTAAGAATGTCCAGGAAGGGGAAAATAATACAAAATTAGCATGTTGGCCCGCGTATTTGCGCGGCCAGATTTTTGATATAATATTCCCATGTTGTTTTGGATTTTGACATGTTCTTTGTTGTCAAGCTTTCACCATTCTAAATAAACTTGTTATTATATATAACTACTAAGAGCATCTCCAACAGACGCAGAAAAAACGCTCCGCGCTATAATAATCGTCGTTTTTGGGCGCGGGAGGCAAAAAAAGAGCTCCAGCAGAAGCTGTAAAATAGTGCGGACGCAAAAAAAAATTTACCGCACGCACTGAAAAGCGGTATCGTGGGCTGTATATCTGCCGCTCCTGATCCAGCGCGCACAAAAAGCTCGCTCGCGCGAAAATTCCAGCTGCCGCTAAAACTTCCCTGTCAGGCCGTTCGTGGGGCATGGAGGCGAGGGTTCAAGGCGGGATTGGGGCGCGGCCTCCGCGGCGCTAGTTGTCGCCGCTGCGCCGTCCTCGGCGGAGGGCCGCCGACGAGCCGCTCATGGGGAAGATGGGGGCATGCGGGGTCAGGCGGGGCGGTCAACAGGCGACGCGTGGGGCAGCCGGCCGCAGGCTTGACGGAGCAGGGAGACGCGCCTCGCCGGAGCAAGGGCGGGAGACGGGGAAGCCGGCCGCAGGCCTCGTCGAAGCAGGGAGATGCGCTGGGCAGCCAGCCGCGAGCTCAGTGGTGCAGGGAGAGGTGCCTCGCCGGAGCAAGGGCGAGATGCGGGGATGCCGGCTGCAGGCCTCAGGGAGACGCGCATGTTTGGAGCAGGCCTCATCAATTGATGAATTCCCAGCTGCTAGTACCGGTCGTCAAATCGTGATGGATTTCGGATCGATTGCAATCCTTTTTCTTTTTAATTGGATATGGATGCTGGTTCTGGATCGATTCCCTTGCAAGTGCTGCTAGTTCGTGCTGCCGGACCTGTTAGATCTTAATTGTTTTACGTATGTTTAAATTTAGTTGAATTTTTCAGATTTATTTGTGGCCTGATTGATCTTGTTTGTTGTATGAATGTCGAAGAAACTTGTTTGTGGAGCTCTATTTTACAGCCTCTGGTGAAGGGTTGTTTTTGGCTTCCTAGTTACGCTGTAAAATAGAGCCTCTGGTGAAACTCGCGTTGACACTGCGCGCTGTATCTGGATCGAGCGCGCTGCAAACGATTTTTACAGCGCCAAATTTTAGAACCTCTGTTGGAGATGCTCTAAGTCTAGTGTTATAAAAATCTGAACAGACAAATATTTTTATATTAATAGCTAAAGTTTTAAATACTACCTATATATCTTTTATTCAATGTATATTTTTGTGCTTTGTGGTTGACAGGTGATTATGTAGCAAATAACTTACTAGCACAAATACCCGTGCGTTGCTACGGGTTAAACTTTATTATTTAACTATGCTATGCCACCTATATCTCACACAGTGGCTAACCTTATCTCTACTGACCGGTGTCAGGTCCTACGCTACACGGCTAAAATCTACCGATGTGGCCACAACACACGACCAAATGGCGGCGACTCCTTCATGTTGGAATTTGTCTTAGGTCGTATCATCCCTGCATGGGTCCCACATCACCGTCCAAGACGTGTGTCTCGGTTTGTTGTTTGATTTGACACAAAAGAAGTTAAAAGTGACCAGCTGAATTATATGTCTATTTATTCCAAATCAGAATCACTAATTAATAATGTAAAACACACCTTCTTTGATTGTTAGTAGTTTGCAACCCAGGACTACTTTTGCATTAGAGCCAACATCTACATTACCCGCTAGTTCATAAGTCTAATACACACCTTCTTTGATTCTTAGCAGTTTGCAAACCCAGGCCCGCTTTTGCATTAGAGCCAACAGCAAAACATTAGACATTACAAACGGTAGCTATCACCAGCTTTGTCACAGTTTCAGGTTGGAGTTTGCCTCGGTCACTAAAATAAAAATTTCCATGCTAATGTCATAATTCTTGCACTCTTCATGAAGAGTTGTGGAGTCCCATCAAAAGCCATAGAAGACCCATCAGGTTAACAATCGCCCTGCAAAATTCAAAACATACACTGTCAGGTCCGAGGCGTCCATGGAGTGTTTTTAGTTGTTTCAAAATCACGGTTTGAGAAAAAAGAACTCGAGAACTTGTGAAGTTGAATTCTGTTAAGGAGCTCTTTCACCTTGCAATGTCGTACATAGTGTCAGAGTGCCACAACATTGAGCGTGCCAGGATCCTTGGACCGCAACGTCGATGTTGAGGAGCTCCCAGCCTAGGCGCGCGCGTCACCGGCGATTACCTCGACGCGTAGATAGTTTAGGTAACTTCTGGTCTTTGGGTGCTGCTGCAGTTGTCACCTTCTTTATAGTTAATCAAATCAGCAGCCAAGGCCTCTAGCGTATTGCTATAGATTTAATTTTAGGAAGCAGAGAATCAAGATCGATATGGCTCTGTACTCTAAATTTCACCTGGGAGAGCGCATTGGGGGCAAAAGCCACCAAATAGACCGATCCACAAATATGGCTTTGTACTGAGCATGTTAGTGTCGCCTCATGGATTTTTTCTAAGACCAAAGGATCCAAATCCAGTTCGATGTAACCGCAGCACTCAGCATGGCATTTGATCAGGCCCTTCCATGTGTTTCTTTCGGAGGAATAATTGATCTCGTTTTGCAGCTGAGGCATACCTTCACTAATTGAGAAAATCGATTTATCAACACCATCATCTGACAACGATATGTACACCATCGATAACTTCTCCTTGGAGCTCTTGGTCGCTAGTCGGCAGGCACGGCACCGTCCCGCGAGGTCGAGGACGGCGTGCCGGCAGTGGAGGACGTCGTGCGCATCACCTCGGCCGCTTTCTCTATCGGTAAGTCCTCGGGAGTAGTGGCGCCGCCATGTTGGGATCCTCCTCCTGTCTCCTGGCCGCCAGGCGTCAGACTGGGAGCCGTGGCTAACTGGCTATGTCGGGTGCATCATCGCTGCACGCCTGCACTCGACGAAGGCGTCCAGCACGTCAGCCCCGCACTTTCCTATGCTGCCCGGACACCAAAGGGAAGGATGAACCACCACCTCGACAATTAAGGAAACAAAACCAAGCGCACGCGGATTGATACCATAGAGAGGATCCGCCGCAACGCCGATTGAGAACCGTATCCTTGTTAAGTTTTTAGCAGTTTTTGCTTGAATCTAAATTTATCCTCATATCTGATGTAGTATTACATAATTGCTCATATAAATATAAAATAATATAATTTCCAGCTAGTCTAATATATTAAGTTCAAGTGGAATTTTCCATGTGTCAATGTCAAAGGCAAAAGGAAGGTATTTTTTTGGGTCCGTCGCACAAAACAGAACTCTGGGGAGACATTTATAACCGAATCAATAGATTTTCCAGTGACAAGTAATGTTGTGGCACAAAACAAATACACTAGTTCCCCCGATTATTACTCGCAAAAAAGGAAAAAAGCCATTATTTCATAGGTAACAAGAAATGAATGCCATGCTTAATCATGTGGTATGCAGACCGTGCATTGACACCCCTCGCGGACGCACTCGGCAGTAACCTTGCCAATGTAAATGTATCTTTCGCATTGCACCTTACATGAGACGCCGTTGTCAACGCATCTAGGTGAAACTATCGTTGGTGCTTCGCACAACTCACCGATCGTCTTCGTCACCATGCCTGCATCTCGCAAACAGATAAGAGGAGGATCAGAAAAAAGAAACAGAAACTATGATTAACACGAGCTACGTTAGAAGATCCATCTCTTGATTACCTGAGGATAGCACGAGAAGAACAAGACCGATGAACATCGTGCTTCCAGTCTTCATCCTTCAGGATAATAGAAGACGAGGCTTCGTGAAAGATTTGTGTATGCTAATGGTGCTGCACGCCTACCTCACAACCTTGTGGATATGCGATCGATTGGGGGTTCTTATAGTGGAATGCCAGCAAGGTCGCTATCCCTTATATGGAATCAAATTAATAGTATAGCATGAAATCAGGAGCAATTAAAAGAGATTAAGAACCAGGCTGTGCGCCCGCGGTAAACGGTATTAATCAAGCAATTGAACACGATGTGGGAAAAAAAAAACAGGACCAGTAAATGGGGCGATAATGGACAGTCTATACTTGCACACACACATGGAAAAATTACTTGCACATTGCACACACAGTAAAGAATCTCTAGAATCGAGCCTTGACTCTAGCGAGAGGATTTACTCAATCTCAACAAAAGATTTGATCAAAAGGTGTAAATGTTTTCTTCCCATGCTGGTATGCTTCCATGTACAATGCACGTCTCTATTAATAAAAAATCAGTATATACGGAAAATAAAAAACGAAGAGAAGTCTGACCGACTGAGGTAATAAGATCGCTCAACGTAAGGACACACGTTTTGAAGGTATGTTAATTTGAGTGGTAAGTGTTAATTTGAGGCATATCTTACACGTGAGGTAATAAGAATGAATCATGTTTTGACTTTGCATCTACGCTACATAATAATACATAAAAAGAATGAATGCGTTTCCTATTCTGTCTGCCTCCACACTACGTGGAATCTTTCGTCGTCCGACTTGCTCCAACCCCTTCGTCGCACGAGCGCGCACATGGGCCAAAGTCCAACGAAACCCACCTACTCCTTTGGTGGCTTCGGTGAAAACCCTATCCCCAATGCTTGAGCCCCTCGCTTCCTCCTTCCCACCCCTCGCAGCCGCCAACCGTGCCCTGCAGCAGCAGCAGCAGGTTGAGCGCCCGACACGGCAGCGCTAGCAGGTTGAGCGCCCGATGCGGTAGCGGCAGCACGACGGAGCAGGAACGGTCGGCTTCAACGCGACGTCGCAGGACGAGCTTCCAGAGCAGCACGGGATGGCTGCGTTGGCGGGCGGCGGCGTGGAGGGTGAGCGGCGGACGGAGCCGGACGGGGCGGTCGCGGTGGTCGGTGGGAGAGGAGGCACTACAGAAGCGTGTCCCGCGGGAGGGTGGCTACACGGAGGGTGGTGGTGGCGCGCCAGTGGAGTCCCTAGCGCCAGCGTGGCGCGCTACCTCAAAAAATTCGTCTACCGGCGCTAGAGTTCTAGATCTCCGGCTGGAGGACAAGAGGATGATGCCTCACAGTTCAAGCCGATGGCGGTGACACCATCCTCCTCCCTCGCGTTGGAAGGCGGCGAAACAGCCATCCATGGAGACAGAGGGCACCATAGGTCCACTCACACTGGTCACATCGACGCGTCGATGTCAAAAGTGAGATAAACCTCGAGTTCCAGCTACAACAGCTCATCTCCAAGGTAAACCCTTCCTTCCCATGCTCGCATTACTTTCTAAACCCAAGCTCATCTTAGGGCATGGATGCTTGGACCAAATCAACATGCTGGGCAGCGACCTGTATCTATTGGTGACTACAACAGCAAGGGCAGTCGATGGTGTGCTATGGAAAAGTAGCATTGTAAGCCGCAACCAAAATTCGCTTGTCATTTTTTGGATTCTACCACCTACAGAGTATGTCTCATCAGCTCACACACCTGATGGGCGCGGCGGTGCCGCCCCCCCCCCCCAGCGACTCCCCTCCTCCCCCTTCCCAGCGCAGCCCCTCCTTCCACCGCCGCTGCCGGAGGCGACGCCGGGCAAAGCTCTGGAGGCGTGGCGGTGGCGGCGGACTTCCCCGGCCACGACATTCGTGGGGGCGCAGATTCGCATCTCCGGCGGCGGCGATCCGCATCGGGCTGTTGGCGGCGGTGCCATGGAGCGGCGGCCACCAGAGGAGGGAGAGGATCTCCATCGTTTGGCGGGCGGCGGCGGTGGTTCGGGTCCGATCTGGGTCCTGACGGGATCGGGTGGGCTGCGATCATACTGCTGCGGTCACAAGGATGCCGGCTTCGTGCAGGTTCTGGGTTCGTTCCGAGGCACGAGGACGCCATGGGCGACTATCCTTGGCATGGTGGTGGCGACCTCCTCCTTCGCCGGAGGTGGTCGGCTGGTTGCTGGGGTGGCGGATCATGAGATCCGTCTACTCCGGCGATGAAGATCTAGTCGACGAGGTTTTGCCACTTGAGTTCACACAAAACAAGCCACACGTAACTATCTTTTTTTCTCCATCGAAGGTTAACAACTTTATCCTTCCATTTTTCATTGATAAAATGCATGTATGCCTTAGACACCATGCATGGGAGGGGATGGTCAGTTATGCAGGGATCTCACATTAGCTATAATCTTGTTATTGTTCCGTGGCTTTGGGTGTTCAGCCGGCGCGGCTCAGGACCCGGTCGGCGCCTTTGAGAGGTTCGATATATTAGGGTTAAATAAAAAATGGATCCGAGCTATGTATGCATGTAACTGCATTATCTGCTTTCAGCACTACATTATCGATCCTTAATTAATAACTATATATGTAACTCTACTTTCAGTTTTCTGCATTATCCTTAATTAATATCTATATATATGTGATCATACGATGGTTCCTATAACTTGCAAGTCATTGCATAAAGAATGGAGGGACACAGAGACGAAGACCAAGAAGAATTCATGGCTAACCTCATAGCCAACGGTACTCTGGATGATGGCGGCGGCGGTATTCCGGATGATGGTGGTGATGATGTCACCGCAACTTTTTTGAATGACTCCGGTGAGGGAGCGGAGAATATTGACCGAAGAGAAGATGGCTCCGGTGAGGAAGATGTTCATAATGGCTCCGGTGATGGAACCATAGTTACCACCGAGGTATATAAATTAAGCCGCTACTGACTAGATGCATTAACTAATTTGTATTGACGATAAATTATTTCTTTTTTAGCCCTCCAGATCGAGCAATTCTTCTGTAAAGTCGAAGCGAGGCCCAACCAAAAAGTTGGCCGACGGTGTTAGGAACGACATCACCGAAATCGATAAGAGTGGTAAACCGATTGCTCCCAAGAAGCATGCAAAATTATTTATAAGTCAATGTGGAGTGCTTGTTAGGGACTGCTTCCCGATCACCGTTCGAGAATGGCACAAGCCGAAGGGAGAGTCTGATGAACCAGCTGGTCATTATTTATGTAATTAAGTCAGTAGCTCAGCTCATTCATTTAAACTAACAATTATCCTCACTATATTCTTTTTGTACGCTATATATTATGCAGAATGAAGATGCTCGAATGCAAAAGAGGCAAGCTCCATGACATTGGGTTCATTGATCCAAACACCGTTCATGAAATTACGGTTCGACGGTACGCCAAGAACACATAGGACAACATTCTAATGTTTTTACTAAAGCAAGCAAACAAAGAGGAACTATTCTTTCCTTACAACTTCAAGTGAGTGTTATAACTGTCTTGCATACATTCGATTTTCGCTTACTCGATGTGAAGTCTAAATAATCCGGCGAGTTATGCGTGTGCAGCTTCCACTATATTCTCGTAATCATTAAGCTTAACAAAGAAATATTACTTGTCACGGACTGGAAACATAAAGAACATGATGAATGGGCGAACATGGCTGCCATGCTCCAGAGGTAATTCAATCAATATCGTATCGGTGCATTGATACGTCTCAAACGTATCTATTATTTCTTATGTTCCATGCTACTTTTATGATGATACTCACATGTTTTATACACATTATATGTCATTATTATGCATTTTCCGGCACTAACCTATTGACGAGATGCCGAAGAGCCAGTTGTTGTTTTCTGCTGTTTTTGGTTTCAGAAATCCTACAAAGGAAATATTCTCGGAATTGGACGAAATCAACGCCCAGGGTCTTATTTTTCCACGAAGCTTCCAGAAGACCGAGGGAGAAACGAAGTGGGGCCACGGGGCGCCGACACACTAAGGCGGCGCGGCCAAGGGGGGGCCCGCGCCGCCCTAGTGTGTGGTCCCCCTGTCAGGCCCCCGACTCTGCCCTTTCGCCTACTTAAAGCCTTCGTCGCGAAAACCCCAGTACCGAGAGCCACGATACGGAAAACCTTCCAGAGACACCGCCGCTGCCAATCCCATCTCGGGGGATTCAGGAGATCGCCTCCGGCACCCTGCCGGAGAGGGGAATCATCTCCCGGAGGACTCTTCATCGCCATGATCGCCTCCGGATCGATGTGTGAGTAATTCACCCCTGGACTATGGGTCCATAGCAGTAGCTAGATGGTTGTCTTCTCATTGTGCTATCATGTTAGATCTTGTGAGCTGCCTATCATGATCAAGATCATCTATCTGTAATGCTACATGTTGTGTTTGTTGGGATCCGATGAATATTGAATACTATGTCAAGTTGATTATCAATCTATCATATATGTTGTTTATGTTCTTGCATGCTCTCCGTTGCTAGTAGAGGCTCCGGCCAAGTTGATACTTGTAACTCCAAGAGGGAGTATTTATGCTCGATAGTGGGTTCATGCCTCCATTGAATGGGGGGAGTGACAGCAACCTCTAAGGTTGTGGATGTGCTGTTGCCACTAGGGATAAAACGTCAATGCTTTGTCTAAGGATATTTGTGTTGATTACATTACGCACCATACTTAATGCAATTGTCTGTTGTTTGCAACTTAATACTGGAAGGGGTTCGTGAAAGGACACAGATGTCGCCTAGAGGGGGGGTGAATAGGCGATTTAAAACTTTTACGAGATGGGCTTAACAAATGCGGAATAAAACTAGCGTTTACTTTGTCAAGCCCAAAGCCTATATACTATGGTTCACCTATGTGCACCAACAACTTATTCTAAGCAATGCAAGCAAGTAT
>NC_061508.1:81063968-81079487 GCF_022539505.1 Lolium rigidum
GGCGAGGACGCTGTACATAACAAACGACATAGGTCACCAGAGGAGGACCGCAGTCGAAATTTTCAAAATAGACGACGATTTTCTCGGCAATTTGCGAGTTACGATGCCCCTGGCCAAATATCGGCTAGGTTTCGGGGAAACAATGGAGGAAACAATAGAGATGATTATCAAAGGAGTAATGCACAGCAAGGCGACAATAGAGATGACTCTCGAAACAACAGGCAAAATAGTGGGTCGAGATTTCAGAGACCTTTTGTAACTCCCGAAGATATGATGAACGGGCCATGTCAGATGCATTTTTACCTCGACAACAATGGGAGGAGACAGTCAGGGCATTTGCAGAAGGATGGCGAAACTTCCAAGCAATGCTGCGAGTTGCAGGAATAGCTAATGCACAAACAGTAAATAGAAACCCCCAGGGGCCTAGGAGTGAGATTCATTTGCCACCTCCTCCCGCAATTACAGACGAAAATCGACACCAGCTCAGAATAGCGGCAGCACCAGCACCACCACCTTACGTTGATCCCAACTCTCATGGAGCGGTCTCGATGATTCAGAAAGGCAGGCCATCCAATAGAGCTCAGAAGGTGTGGTGACCCCGGAGGTCGTAGGCTAGACAAACCCAGATCTCCATCTGGCATAAGCCTAACCTAGATCTCTAGGGCCTACAGGGTGAGAATCGGTAACACAACAGTGACTCTACGACTCAAAGAGTAATACAAGCTCATAACTGAGAGAAAAACCAAAGTATTACAAGCAGAGGTCACTGACCTGACATTTCATCAACCAACGGAAGCGAAGTTATGCTATTCTAAATAGCAAGATAGCAAAAGGCCTAAGAGGCCAGGAGCATAACGGCGACGTCCCAGCCCATAGATTCCAGGCTGCCACCTGGGAATCCCAAGCTACTCGTCGATGTCGACCTAGAAACCACCATTTGTTGGAGCGACTTCGTCTGAAACAAAGCATGCAAAGCTGAGTACAGGGACTCAGCAAGACTTAGTACAACCTGTTAGCCAAGCGGGTATGCGAGGCTTTATGTGGAGCTTATTTTGCGGAAAGCCAGTTTTCCTTTATAAACAAGAGGGAGCAGAAGCTCGTCTATTCAGATCATTTTAAAAGGGGATAAGAGAGCGATATCACTAGCTCTAGTGATCATCATATTGAATCCACCGAATCTTCATCATTAGCTAAACCTATCAACTAGGATCACCCCCTCGATACCCTGAGGAGGGATCCTTATCACACATTGATTCCAAGTTTTACGATTAGGTTAAAGTTGTCTATGATCACAGAATCCATCACCAAGTCATCCATAACCGTGGACACGGATTTTCGAAAAGATTTACCCTGCAGGGGTGTACAACTTTACCCACACGCGCCGACCGACTCTTAACACCAGTACATTAGCACACTTCCTTGGTGTGCCGGCAGAGGGTGGTCGACCAAAACCTTTCCCTTGCTTCGCCTATTCCATGAGTCAATCTAACTGGGGAACTCCGTCATCGTAGGTAGCCATTCTCCGAGGCGGTCCCGGTCATTGTGCGCAGGGGATCCAGTTCAATGCCTCCAGCATCCTTCACCCTAGCCACATCCCTGTATGATGCACCTTTGAAAACCTTTTCCACGCCTTCGCCATGCAGAATGCCAAATGGAACTCGCAAACTAATTGACTCATGGGTAAGCTAGACAAGTTCGGGCCAAGGGGTTCCCATGGGCCCCGTGTGGCTGTACGCTCAGTCTTGGTTCCGAAGGCGAGAACCTCAGGTCCTAGTATCGGCGAGAACGAGTCAAATCACCACATCCCCATGTGGCGGCCCATCCAAGCCTTTAAGCATGTTTAATTATCATCACTGATCTTACCACGTCATCCTGCCATACTAGGTTCATTCGCAGCTCTGATTCATCAACCGGATGGATCAGGATTCGTCAACTAAGCATGGCTAAGCATATCCGATATAACAGCTCTAGCGATACACACATAGCTTAAACCTAGTCTTGCTGGGAGCAGTGGATCAGGGTAATTAGGCTACAAGGATGGTAAATGCAACACACATAGGATAACTATATCTGCCGATAAAACATATTGGAATCGTATGCAATATGTAGGAACCAGAAGTAAAAGCATTTCAAAATCATAATATGAACCAGGCTAGGGCTTGCCTTTGTCCCTGACAAACCAATATGGATCTTCGGAGATCCCATGCTTGACTTGTTCGTTGATGGACAAGTATTGAGTTGCGTCGTTGTCGATCCTCATCATCTCGGGCACTTGCTCTATCGATCGCGAAGAAGCAAACACCGGAAAGGTAAAGGAACGATCAACACATGGCATCAATGCAATGCGCATACAAGTATGATGATATGACATGTTAATTAGGTACTGAAATAACCCTAAGACATCATCAAATTAACTGGGGTTCGACGGGACTAGGGTTAGTAGTTCCGGAGCCCTCAGAGGGGTACAATTAGTTCTTCTAAAACAACTAGGGTTCTAAGTTGTTTAACAATGCATGATTATGTAACCAAAATGTAGATCTCATTTTTCTGAAGATTTTGATATATTACACATATTTTTCTGATTTAAAATGAATTACTTATGAATTTTACAAGTTTTAATCATTTTAAATCATTTTCTGAAAATTCCAGATATTATTAAAAACCTGACAGGTTGGACCCACTTTCATAGATTTATTCTTTTCCTAATTATTTTCGAAATGATTAAATTCCTGACAGAGGGCCCCACATGTAATTGATTTATCAAATTACAGAAAATGGAAAATAAAAAGAGACAAAAGGGGGCGGGCCTCACAGGGGTTGACTCCGGTGGTCAACAACCGGCGGCTCACCGCCGGTGACCATGCAGAGGCGGCGCTAGCGCGCTCCCCTGCACGCGCGGAGAGGCGCGTCGGACGCGGGCGGCTGCGGCGAGCAGGCTAGTGGCGGCGCCGCCAGCTAAAGGTGGCCGGAGCATCGCCGGCGGCGAGGCCGAGCGACGGCCCGAGCAGTAGCTCGGTGCGGAGGAGCTGCGGCGGGCTAGAGAGCGAGGCGGGAGCACTGGGAGGAGCAGCAGCTCACCGCGGTGCTGTTGGTGGTGTCGCCGGAGCCGGGGGAGGCCGGGAACGGCGGCGAGCTTGCGTGGCCGGAGACGAGGAAGACGGCGCGATTTGGTCGCTTGGGGCCTTCCCGGGAAGCGTGCGTCGACGGGGAGGCTCAACTAGGCAAGGCGGAGCTCCAGGGACCCTCGCCAGAGCTCGGGGAGGCGCGTAGCCACGGCAATTTGCGGCGGCCGGCGTTAGGGTTTCGGGTGTGCTGCGAGGTGAAACGGGGAGAGGAAGAGAAGTGGCGGTAGGCTAGGGTTCTTGGCGGCGGCGGAGGCGTATTTATAGGCCGCCGGGGGCGGCGGCGATCATCTCCATGCGCTGGAGCATCGGGTGGCCGGAGCTCTGCCACCGAGCTGCATCAGGGGGAGGAAGAAGATGGCATTTTTGCCAGTACCCCCCTGGGATTTTCTTGGGCTGGGTTGGTTGCTGCTATTGGGCCACTTGGGCTACGAGAGAGAGGAGGGAAGAGAGGGGAATTGGGCTGCTGGCCCAGAACAAGGGAGAGGGGGTTTTCTTCTCTCTTCTCTTTTTCTAAAAACTGTTTTTATTTTGTTTCAAACTTCTTTTGCTATTTGAAACTGTTTTGTATTTTTTAAACTTTCTGAACTTTTAAAAATATCCATGGCCTTTAACATATAACAGAAATGCCATGTAACTTAGTTTTGAAATTTGCAACTACTTGAGCATTTGAAAAGAGAGGGAGGTTTGCATAACATTATGGTTTTCCAAAATTAACTAATGCAAATTTTCTTAGGAAAACATGATGCTCATGAAATGATGCACAATCAACCCTAATTAAGTTTAGCAAAAAGAGGGGTGTTACAAATCTATCCCCCTTAAAAGAATCTCGTCCCGAGATTCCAAGGTAGGAATAGAGAAAGTAACAAGAACTACACCGGTCTTCGACGATATTGTCGATACCACGACAATCTTCCTGCTTGAAGAGGTTGATCCACGATGTCATGAAGAGATCTTCAGTTTGGTTTCTTCACTCTAAAGGAAAGAGGGAATAACTCTGGAGTGATGGATCTTCACGAAGATCGAGTATCTCATGGTCAACTCATGGAATGAGTGTTGAAAAACAACTCTTGAGTTAACAAACATGAAATACGTCAAGGTAACGGAGGGGACGAAACAAGTTTCAAACTTTGGTAGGCAATTGCTCCACGCTTGACAAGATTACCAAGGGACAAGGTAGCGAGGGAGTTAAACTGCCTTTGATACCATATTGAGGCACTCTTGAAGAGGGTGACTCGTAGAAGCACGGATGATTATCCAACGAGAGCAACTTTGGATTTAAAAATCGTAGTCACTCTTTTGGTACGGGTATATGAAACGATTGAAGTGTATTCAAAAGGCTGGGGCCTAGATGACTGACGAATTCACACAACGTGTGAATTGATTAGAACTTCGGGTACAAACCAAAGGAAGGGGAAGAACACTGGCTACTAAAGTGCCAAGGTTCATGAGATTACTTAATGTTACTTGAACGAATAGACAACAGAAATTTGGCATCCTAAGAAGAGATACTTCTCCCAGGATTTGGACTTTGAATATTACAAGAGGATTGTCATTCAGTTAAAGCTTACTCAAAAGTACCGGGGTCACATATGGCTGACGAATTCACACAACGTGTGAATTAAAGAGATCTTCAAGTAAAATCCAAAGGAAGGAGAAAAGCATTGTCGAACGACGTAGCAAGGATCACCAGAGAGTGGAATTTCTCCTGATGGAGTTGCTTTCACAAGAGAAATGGTTTCGAGGGATTGACCGAGAGACATTTAGCAACGCTGCTTCTAATGTTCTCCCTGATGTTCTAGACACCAATATCAGGCTTCTGAATAACCTTCAATAGGTCATCAAGTGAAGGTCGGACTTCAGGATTGAAAAGACATCATAAGGGCAACTCATAGAATAAGTCGCATAACATCCTTATGGAGAGTGGTTATTCTTGTTGTTTCAAGAGATTATGACATTAGACCTTCCGACTAATTGTGTTAACCACGACATCAATCTTGCCGGATTCACAAAGAGACCTATGTCAAAAATCCTTGAGAAACACTAACCATCATTGTTGCTTGAGATTCAGCTTAGGTTAGGTGTAGAGATATTTCAGACTTAGCATGTCCGGATGAAAATTTGCAACAGTTACCACAAAGGTATTGCTGCTAGATTCTCAAGATATGGACCTCAATGTCAAGCTCCAAAGGATTGAGCTAGATTGCAAAACACATGTGGTTGCGGCTGCCAAAGGCAATTGCATGCACATGAACTTGCAATATAACACAATTGAGTCATGCTGGGGACCTCATAGAAGATATTGAAGCTATTAAACTTCTTCTCTTTCTCAAACAAACCAATCAGTGGCTTAGTGTGCATAGAGGAACCTTTCAAGAAAATGGAGGTAACAACCTGCCATCTCAAGAATATTCCGCACATGCATAACTGACTTGCAATGATTCCCTAGGAGAACAAAGGAAACTCTACTCGGATACACAGCGACATCTTTCAACAAATGCACGTGAACCAGAGAAGGTTACTTCTAACTTCCAGAACACATACTTCGTGATAACCCAAAGATAGTTCTTAAAAGTTTCCAACATCAGTGCCAACTATTCAATATGAACCTCTTTAGACATGGAGGAAATAATAATGTCATCGATGGACTCAACAACAAACTTATCAAAACACTCCAATGAGGGACTCATATATCGCATGAACGAGGCAAAAGTATTGGTCAGACCAGAATTGCGTGAAGATGTACTCAGGCGAAACACCATTAGTAACATCATTAAGATAGTCCTCGAAACTAAATTTGATTTGACGATAGCCCAAGCTCAAATCAAAGATTTGGGAAGATAGCATATCCATCAAGGATATACTTCCTTACTTCAGAACGAACAGAACTAGATGTCCCTTTAAGAAGGAACAAGTCTGATAGAGCTTTTGTCTTTCAACTCTCCAAGTTGTTGCTTAAGCTCAACCACCTAGTCCAGGGTATCCAGTACGATTTCTTGGAGAAGGAGTGATTCAGAGAACCAACGTACTCACGAACTTGACAACACGGTCATGTGACAACATGGCGATACTTCTAGAAGACATCCAGAACATCGCGTAACACCGGTATATCACTAAGTTCGAGAGGGAAGCTTGCTTTACAAAGCAACTGATGTGGTCTTGAGAGCTTCGGCGTGAACCTAACTCTTTGACCGAAGAATATGCACATGAACAACGGACTTGGGAGCACAGTCAAACTTCGCTTAGTGATTGGTTAAACAATCATGCTAAGAATTACACAATCGTCCTTGGATTTCAAAGCAATGAGAGTTGCTAAGAATCTCGGATAGACACATCAATACATACACCCCAACATTCCCAAGCATGGACAGCTCGGAGGAAGGGCTGGTAAATATATGTAAGAGCATCACTTCATCGATAAGGCCATGAGACTTAGCACGACCTATAGATATAAAAGAGTGTGATACTCTAAGGTAGAACAGAACAGAAGGTGCATCAACCTCACATTCTGCGGATTACAACACTTTGACCGGGTCCTAGAAATGGACGAGGTACTTTAGTTTGTTTCTCCTTACATCTGGAAGTAAAATATCTTGAAGGACCACAAAAGTAACATGCACTAGAAGAACCAATGCACATTAACTACATGGATGCTAACTAGCAGACAAAGGTCGAAAAGAAACTAGGAGGGGGAACAGAATCAAGATCAGAAATCCTGAGATGTAGATGCACGAGGATAACACTCTTGCAAAACTCATGCTGAAAAGGATGGGTGTGACAGAGTCACGAACATAGATGTGAGACTCACAAAGAGCACTCTTGTCGTGATCCATTTGATTCCATTAGAGAACCTCTGCCAAAGTTAATGGTAGGTAACATCTTTTGTTGCCACAATTCAATCACGACAACAACCAAAGACTTGAGGGCTAGGTGGATCTGAAGTTAGCCATCCTGATGTATGGTTTGACCATGGACAATAGGGGTCAATGGAATGGATCTTGGGTTAAAGGTCAGCATCATGTACTGAGGTTCAAAAGAACCCAGCACAATCCGGGACCTTCGGTTCAAGTCCAAGGGTTAAAACATAAAGAAAGGAGTAACTACTATCGGAGTGACATAGAGGACACTTCGAGGCAGTAATCACAAGGTAACTTTCAAGAAGCAATAGCTAGCTTCAGAAGTAACCAAGCAGAAAGGAAAGGAGGAGTCCAAGCCTAGAACAGAATTATGTGGAACCCACAAAGTAGAGAAATCATGGTGGAAGGAAATCTCACTGTTGAAACGAAACAAAGAGATAACAAAGAACACACAAGAGTTTAGAGAACTCAACACTAGGTCAACTGGTTAAGAAATGACCTGCCCTTGAGGCACCTAAGTTTTCAAAGACCAGAAGAGATGGTAAAACTTTTTCAAATCAACACAAGGTAAGGTGTGACACTGAAATAGAGCGATACCAGATAAGGAGTAAACAAAATCCTAATCAGATTTTCGCAAATACTTTTAGCTTTCAAATAGTTTTTATAACCACTAGACTCAACATCGACCAATAGAAAGGGTTTCCTACAGGCAGTCCTGCTCTGATACCAAAACCTGTGGTGACCCCGGAGGTCGTAGGCTAGACAAACCCAGATCTCCATCTGGCATAAGCCTAACCTAGATCTCTAGGGCCTACAGGGTGAGAATCGGTAACACAACAGTGACTCTACGACTCAAAGAGTAATACAAGCTCATAACTGAGCGAAAAACCAAAGTATTACAAGCAGAGGTCACTGACCTGACATTTCATCAACCAACGGAAGCGAAGTTATGCTATTCTAAATAGCAAGATAGCAAAAGGCCTAAGAGGCCAGGAGCATAACGGCGACGTCCCAGCCCATAGATTCCAGTGCTGCCACCTGGGAATCCCAAGCTACTCGTCGATGTCGACCTAGAAACCACCATTTGTTGGAGCGACTTCGTCTGAAACAAAGCATGCAAAGCTGAGTACAGGGACTCAGCAAGACTTAGTACAACCTGTTAGCAAAGCGGGTATGCGAGGCTTTATGTGGAGCTTCTTTTGCGGAAAGCCAGTTTTCCTTTATAAACAAGAGGGAGCAGAAGCTCGTCTATTCAGATCATTTTAAAAGGGGATAAGAGAGCGATATCACTAGCTCTAGTGATCATCATATTGAATCCACCGAATCTTCATCATTAGCTAAACCTATCAACTAGGATCACCCCCTCGATACCCTGAGGAGGGATCCTTATCACACATTGATTCCAAGTTTTACGATTAGGTTAAAGTTGTCTATGATCACAAAATCCATCACCAAGTCGTCCATAACCGTGAACACGGCTGTTCGAAAAGATTTACCCTGCAGGGGTGTACAACTTTACCCACACGCGCCGACCGACTCTTAACGCCAGTACATTAGCACACTTCCTTGGTGTGCCGGCAGAGGGTGGTCGACCAAAACCTTTCCCTTGCTTCGCCTATTCCATGAGTCAATCTAACTGGGGAACTCCGTCATCGTAGGTAGCCATTCTCCGAGGCGGTCCCGGTCATTGTGCGCGGGGATCCAGCTTCAATGCCTCCGAGCATCCTTCACCCTAGCCACATCCCCGTATGATGCACCTTTGAAAACCTTTTCCACGCCTTCGCCATGCGGAATGCCAAATGGAACTCGCAAACTAATTGACTCATGGGTAAGCTAGACAAGTTCGGGCCAAGGGGTTCCCATGGGCCCCGTGTGGCTGTACGCTCAGCCTTGGTTCCGAAGGCGAGAACCTCGAGTCCTAGTATCGGCGAGAACGAGTCAAATCACCACATCCCCATGTGGCGGCCCATCCAAGCCTTTAAGCATGTTTAATTATCATCACTGATCTTACCATGTCATCCTGCCATACTAGGTTCATTCGCAGCTCTGATTCATCAACCGGATGGATCAGGATTCGTCAACTAAGCATGGCTAAGCATATCCGATATAACAGCTCTAGCGATACACACATAGCTTAAACCTAGTCTTGCTGGGAGCAGTGGATCGGGGTATTTAGGCTACAAGTATGGTAAATGCAACACACATAGGATAACTATATCTCGCCGATAAAACATATTGGAATCGTATGCAATATGTAGGAACCGTAAGTAAAAGCATTTCAAAATCATAATATGAACCAGGCTAGGGCTTGCCTTTGTCCCTGACAAACCAATATGGATCTTCGGAGATCCCATGCTTGACTTGTTCGTTGATGGACAAGTATTGAGTTGCGTCGTTGTCGATCTTCATCATCTCGGGCAATTGCTCTATCGATCGCGAAGAAGCAAACTCCGTAAAGGTAAAGGAACGATCAACACATGGCATCAATGCAATGCGCATACAAGTATGATGATATGACATGTTAATTAGGTACTGAAATAACCCTAAGACATCATCAAATTAACTGGGGTTCGATGGGACTAGGGTTAGTAGTTCCGGAGCCCTCAGAGGGGTACAATTAGTTCTTCTAAAACAACTAGGGTTCTAAGTTGTTTAACAATGCATGATTATGTAACCAAAATGTAGATCTCATTTTTCTGAAGATTTTGATATATTACACATATTTTTCTGATTTAAAATGAATTACTTATGAATTTTACAAGTTTTAATCATTTTAAATCATTTTCTGAAAATTCCAGATATTATTAAAAACCTAACAGGTTGGACCCACTGTCATAGATTTATTCTTTTCCTAATTATTTTCGAAATGATTAAATTCCTGACAGAGGGCCCCACATGTAATTGATTTATCAAATTACAGAAAATGGAAAATAAAAAGAGACAAAAGGGGGCGGGCCCCACAGGGGTTGACTCCGGTGGTCAACAACCGGCGGCTCACCGCCGGTGACCATGCAGAGGCGGCGCTAGCGCGCTCCCCTACACGCGCGGAGAGGCACGTCGGACGCGGCGGCTGCGGCGAGCAGGCTAGTGGCGGCGCCGCCAGCTAAAGGTGGCCGGAGCATCGCCGGCGGCGAGGCCGAGCGACGGCCCGAGCAGTAGCTCGGTGCGGAGGAGCTGCGGCGGGCTAGAGAGCGAGGCGGGAGCACTGGGAGGAGCAGCAGCTCACCGCGGTGCTGTTGGTGGTGTCGCCGGAGCCGGGGGAGGCCGGGAACGGCGGCGAGCTTGCGTGGCCGGAGACGAGGAAGACGGCGCGATTTGGTCGCTTGGGGCCTTCCCGGGAAGCGTGCGTCGACGGGGAGGCTCAACTAGGCGAGGCGGAGCTCCAGGGACCCTCGCCAGAGCTCGGGGAGGCGCGTAGCCACGGCAATTTGCGGCGGCCGGCGTTAGGGTTTCGCGTGTGCTGCGAGGTGAAACGGGAAGAGGAAGAGAAGTGGCGGTAGGCTAGGGTTCTTGGCGGCGGCGGAGGCGTATTTATAGGCCGCCGGGGGCGGCGGCGATCATCTCCATGCGCTGGAGCATCGGGTGGCCGGAGCTCTGCCACCGAGCTGCATCGGGGGGAGGAAGAAGATGGCATTTTTGCCAATACCCCCCTGGGATTTTCCTGGGCTGGGTTGGTTGCTGCTATTGGGCCACTTGGGCTACGAGAGAGAGGAGGGAAGAGAGGGGAATTGGGCTGCTGGCCCAGAACAAGGGAGAGGGGGTTTTCTTCTCTCTTCTCTTTTTCTAAAAACTGTTTTTATTTTGTTTCAAACTTCTTTTGCTATTTGAAACTGTTTTGTATTTTTCAAACTTTCTGAACTTTTCAAAATATCCATGGCCTTTAACATATAACAGAAATGCCATGTAACTTAGTTTTGAAATTTGCAACTACTTGAGCATTTGAAAAGAGAGGGAGGTTTGCATAACATTATGGTTTTCCAAAATTAACTAATGCAAATTTTCTTAGGAAAACATGATGCTCATGAAATGATGCACAATCAACCCTAATTAAGTTTAGCAAAAAGAGGGGTGTTACAGAAGGTAATCATGGCAGAGAAAATGCCTCCACCAACGGTTGAGTACCTCAATTGGTCAGGGCAAGATATTGGCTTCACGATAGCAGACCATCCGCAGCAAGTTCCTCGACCAGGGCAGTCAGCACTTATCTTACCAGCAGTAATCGCGGGATTCGACGTATCGCGAGTATTCATAGACGGCGGCAGCAGCCTAAACCTTATGTACGCAGATACGCTAAGGAAGATGAACATCTCCCTAGCAAATTTGAAGCCAACTGATACGCGTTTCCATGGAATTGCACCGGAGAAGCAAAGTTATCCGCTGGGAAAGATCAATCTCGACGTTCAGTTTGGGACCCGAGAAAATTACAGGATAGAGAAGTTGGAGTTCGAAGTCGTGGATTTCCCATCACAGTATCAAGCCTTGTTGGGGCGGCCAGCATATGCCAGGTTTATGGCAGTACCACATTATACATACTTATTGTGGAGGTTACCTGGGCCTAAGGGACCAATCACAGTCAAAGGAAGCTTTGCACTAGCCGATAAATGTGACAAGGATTTTCATCGATTATCAGAAACTTTCGGGATGCAAGCAGAATATATGGAGTCAAGGCTTACGACCGATTATGATGTGCTACCAGATGTGGGGAGACCTAATAAAGAGCCAACCTTTAACACTGCAAAGGATTCCAAGGAGGTACAGATTCACCCGACAGATCCGAAGAAGACGACGTCCATCGCGACAAACATGGACCTCGCATAGGAAAGCGCGCTCGTCGAGTTCCTCCGTGAGCACTGGAAAATCTTCGCATGGTGTCCATCTGACATGCCAGGAGTACCCAGGGAACTTGCCGAGCACCACTTAAACTTGGATCCAATAGCAAGACCAATCAAACAACCTTTGCGGCGTTTTTCGGAGCCAAACCGCAAAGCTATGCTGTCGGAGATTGATAGACTAAGAGAAGCTGGTTTCATCAAGGAGCTGCATACTAAGGCCACGTGGGTCGCAAACCCAGTGTTGGTCCCGAAGAAAAACACTAAAGTCCTTCGCATGTGTGTCGACTTTACGTGTCTCAACAAACATTGTCCAAAGGATCACTTTCCCCTCCCGAGGATCGATCAAATCATCGACTCCACTGCAGGATGTGAACTTTTTTCCTTCCTGGATGCTTATTCTGGTTATAACCAGATCAGAATGAAAGAAGAGGATGAGGTTAATATAGCGTTCATCACACCTTATGGCGTGTTTTGCTATCGAACAATGCCTTTTGGTCTGAAAAACGCGGGAGCAACATATCAGCGGATGATGCAGAAATGTTTAGCAACACAGATTGGGAAAAATGTACAAGTGTACATCGACGACGTCATCATAACATCAAGAAAGGGGGCAACGTTAATCGAGGACTTGAAGGAAACTTTCGATAACCTCGATAAATTTTGTCTCAAGTTGAATCCGACGAAGTGCTCTTTTGGCGTCCCTGCAGGAGAACTTCTCGGGTTCCCAGTCTCTGCAAGAGGGATCGAAGCTAATCCCGAAAAAATTCAAGCTATCGTAACAATGAGGAAGCCAACAAAGTTGAAAGAAATACATCAGCTAACTGGGCGAGTCGCAGCTTTAAGCAGATTCATCGCCAGGCTGGGAGAAAAGGCGTTACCGTTCTACGCCCTAATCAAACAAGGAGACAAGTTCCAGTGGAACGAAGAGGCAGATAGAGCTTTCGAGGATCTTAAACGTGCAATTTCGACACCACCAATCTTGGTGGCACCAAAAGAGAAGGAGCCCCTCCTGTTATATATTGCGGCTACACCCCAAGTGGTCAGCACGACACTAGTTGTCGAAAGAGAGGAAGAAGGAAAACTCCATGGAGTGCAGAGGCCAGTATATTTCATAAGTGAAGTGTTATCGCCTTCAAAACAGAGGTACCCGCAGTACCTGAAGCTACCATACGGAGTATTCACAACCGCAAGAAAATTGCGACACTATTTTTCGGCACACCCGATAATAGTGGTCAATGAGGCTCCTTTATCCAATATACTCAACAATCCAGAAGCTACATGTCGTGTCTCCCTTTGGGGAATAGAACTTTCTCCTCGGGACATCACGTATGAAAAAAGAAAAGCAATAAAGTCGCAAATTTTGCCAGACTTCATCGCAGAGTGGATGGAGCTGCAAAACACAGGACCCCCAGATTTATTGAGAACCTGGACTATGAATTTTGATGGGTCCAAGAGGTTAGAGGGAGCTGGAGCAGGCGTGATACTCATATCACCTGAAGGCGACAAATTAAAATATGTCTTACGGATGACGTTCCCAAATGCGTCTAACAATGAGGCAGAATACGAAGCTCTTATACACGGGATGAAGATGGCAAAAGCTTGCGGCGCAACTCGACTAAAAATCTTTGGCGACTCACAATTGGTGGCTCAGCAAGTCATGAACCAATGTGACGCAGTCAATGATAGCATGGTGGCATACAAAGAGGTATATAACGGGCTCGAGAAACTATTTGATGGATGCGAAGTAAACCACATCAGCAGGCTCAGCAATGACGAAGCCGATGTTCTTGCAAACATCGGGTCACAGTGTCTCGCGATTCCTCCGGGCGTGTTCTGGGAGGAGATAACAGAGAGATCCACGAAGCCGAAGAAATCAACAAAGAAGGAGAAGGATGAGAAACCCTCGGGGGCTGCGAAAGAAACATTGGAAGAAGAAGAAGAGGAACAGGATCTAGTACTGATGGTGCAAATCCCATGGATGCAGGCGTACATATCATACATCCTAAGAAAAACAATACCCGACGATCCAGTCGAAGCAAGGCGAGTTATTAGACGATCCAAAGCTTTTACGGTGGTCAAAGGGGAGTTGTACAAACGAAGTATTTCGGGTGTGTTACAAAGGTGCGTTACACCCGAAGAAGGAAGAATAGATCTGAAGGACGTGCACGAAGGAGTATGTGGTCACCACGCAAGCAGTCGAGCTATTGCAGCAAAGGTTTTTCGAGCTGGATTTTACTGGTTGACAGCAATTGAGGACGCGAAAGAGATAGTGCGAACTTGTGATGCGTGTCAGAGATTCGCCGCAAAACCTCACTATCCAGGAGCGGAATTGATGCCAATACCTTTATCGTGGCCCTTTGCTCAGTGGGGTCTTGATATGGTAGGGAAATAGCACAAAGCTTCGCCAGGAGGATACGAGTACATGCTAGCCGATGTCGACAAATTCACCAAGTGGATAGAAGCAAAGCCGATAAATTCACCAGATGCGGCGTCAGCAATAAAATTCGTGAAGAGCATCGTTTTTCGGTTCGGGGTACCTCATAGCATCGTCACGGACAATGGCAGTAACTTCACATCCAAGGAATTCAAGGCGTACTGCGCAGAGGTAGGCATCAAATTGCACTTTGCATCAGTTGCACACCCTCAAACCAACGGCCAAGTCGAGAAAGCCAATGGTATCATCTGCAATGGCATCAAGAAGCGTTTGTTAGGACCACTGGAAAAAGCTCGACATACTTGGCCAGAGGAGCTGCCGAGTGTGTTATGGAGCATCCGAACAACACCAAATACAGCGACACAAGAGACTCCATTTTTCCTGGTCCATGGAGCAGAGGCAGTACTGCCGATAGAAATAGAGCACGACTCTCCTAGAGTCACGGAGTACAATGAAGAAGTCTCCAGGAGAGCATTGGAAGACGACGTTGACGCACTCGACGAAGCTCGAGACGAAGTATTGTCAAGGGTAACTAAATATCAGCAAGACCTGAAAAACTACCACAGTCGACGCTTGCGACCAAGATCTTTTCAAGTTGGAGACCTGGTTCTGCGACTCAATCAAGAACGTACTGAAAAACTCGAGTCACCATGGCTTGGCCCTTACGTCGTCACAGAAGTCATCGAAGGAGGAGCATACAGGATCAAGGATAAGAAGACAGGGGTTCCCGAAAAAAACCCATGGAACGTGGCACAGCTAAGGCGTTTTTACGCTTAGTATCGAAATATAGTCCTCCTTGTAAAAATACAATGTACTGAAACGCCCGCGAGTTTCCAGACGCACTCTTTTCCTTTTCGGGGCAGCGAGTGGGGCCGGGAAAGGTTTTTAATGAGGCGGGCTCGCGGTGCTGCAATATAATAAAGATAGTGGAGATACATATCTTTTTCTTCGACATGCTCGGGGGCTTACGCCTCGAAGTTACAATATATACACAAGATAGATGAATCTTACTGGTAAGAAATATTTCGCCTTGGTACCAAATACCTCGCCAAATAAAAGAAGGTACAAAATAGAAATCAGCAAAAGAACAAAATACTCGGGGGCTGGTACGTGCAAATATAGTACATTCAATTTGAGTGCTTTGGTTTACAACCTCGCATACACAATAAAGAGATTTACCACCGAAACACTCGGGGGCTTGATGAAGAAAAATAGAGATATTTCCTAACTTTACAATATAGTATATGTTTACAACAATACAAGATGTCATTCTC
>NC_061508.1:81079587-81152021 GCF_022539505.1 Lolium rigidum
AAGAAGATACCCGGGGTTTGCTGAAGGCCCATGACCCGAAGAATAAGAAGATTCGGAAGCCCAAGATATTGTTAAGGAAAGCTAGAGTTGTAATAGGAGGCATTATTTGTAATCTTGCGGGACGGGTTAGAAACCCTCCCGGACTCCGTAAACTTGTATGTTACGAATCCCTCGGCTCCACCTCCTATATAAGGGAGTCGAGGGACAAAGAAAGGATCGAATCATTGTCTCTCAAACCCTAGCTTTTACATCGTCGAGTACTTTTCGGCTGAAACCTTCGAGATCTACTTGCCCTCTACATCCAACGAAACCCTAGTCTACAACTTGTAGGCATTGACAAGTTAATACCTTGTCAATTGGCGCCGTCTGTGGGATTTAGAGGCGACAAGGAGCTGATCTCGATGGCACGTTCAAGATCGTCGACTTCGTCGATAGCAAGCAACATCATGGACGAGAGTAAACGAGATCGAAGCTGGTCTCGTTGATTTTGTTCCTCACCCGCCCTCCCGTTTGGATGCATATGCGTATTTGGAGGAGCCCATGGAGATGACGTTCGGAAAGTTCCACTTTCGCGTCGAGAAAGAAGGAACGTATCGTCTCGAAGTTCCGATCTCGTCGGGATTATCGGCGGTCGATCCCGATTTTTCAAGCTCATCATCATCCATCGAGTCAGGCGATGAGGAGACTTCATCGCCACGCTTCATCGGCACCAAGGCAAGCGAGAAACTCGCCAAGATCTTCAGCGACATATCCTTTGAGTCATCCGCGGACTCCTATATAGCGATGACTCAAGCGACACCGACAGCTTCGACTTCATCGACAAGTCCATCTCTATCGGAAAGGTCTTCACCAATCTTTATGATGGTGTCACCAAACCAAGCAAAGTTCAGTACTCAAAATATCATCGGATACTGCGCCATCGGAGAAGCAAGTCGCGATCGAGGAGGAAACATCGAGAGGCTTTCGACGACTTGGGAAATCCATATGTCGATCCTTCGACCTAAGGCGAGGTTTGGGCACTAAATATGTCGGGCCTACACCACGTGTTAGAGTCCAACTTCCACAAGCAGCATGGGATAGAGCGGCAAGAGCTATGGATGGTTACGAACCAATGGAGACAACCGCTACGGTCGAAGAATTACGAGGCCTACCAATATAGGCTCGCTCGAGCTGGAAGGGAATTAGAAAAACGAGACGGCTGATGCGAACGGAAGAAAAGAGGCAGCCTCGGCATCAAGCGGGCGAAGAGCGGAGTTAAGTCGACAATCGGGAACTTCGGGAGATAGCCACGAGAGAAGCTCGAAGGAGGGCAAGATCTCGGCTGCAAAATATACACGAGGCTGAAAGAGAGACTTTAATTCAAAACCTCGATATGTCTTTTATGTCAATCGACACGAGGGGAATATCATCCCGAAAACACCGGAAGCGAGGATACATGGCAACGCAAGCTTTCATCTTAGCATCCGGGCCACCTCATGGGGACCCGAGAGAAGCGTTGTATAACATGGCCATGGCAGGATGTGGGGCCATGGGAGCGGCATTTGCAGCCACACCTCCCGAAGGAGCCGCAAGACAAAATAGCCCGAGACCTACTGCGGCGGTGCAAAATCCACCGGCACCAAGTGGAGTCGGAGATACGGCGGCTCGGACCGGAGGTAGATAGAGCGCGACAAGGCGAGAAGAGAACATCGGCGGTCACGAGAACTCGGCTGAAGAAGATATGTGTGGACTCCCGTGTTTTACGCGACGGGTCCGGAAAACTCGAGTCCCCTCGGGATTCAAGTTACATGATAGTTTCAAGAAATTTGATGGCCTACAAGATCCAGGATTGGCTAGTCGATTACCTCGAGACGGTAAGGCTGATAGGTGGGACTAGAGCAACAGCCATGCAGAGCATTCGGATACACACGAGTGGAGCCGCAAGATCTTGGATAAAAAAGCTTCCTCCGGGTTCTATCGACAGTTGGGATAGCTTTGAGGATGTGTTTGTCAAGAACTTCCGATCAACTTTGCAAAAAGCCGGCGACACTAGAGGAATTGAGATCATGTCGACAAAAGCATGATGAATCAATGAGGAAGTACATTCAAAGGTGGAACATCATTAAAAACTCGGCGAGAGAATATATCGACGAGAGAGCGATAGATGCGTTCGTAGCGGGGAGTTCGACGAGGCGATTTTGTGGAGGACTTGGGAAGAACCAACCCAAGGACGAGTATCGGCATTAATGGAAATAGCAAACGAGATGGGCGGATGGCGAGGATGCTGTGCATAATAAACGACATAGGTCACCGAGAGGAGGACCGCGGTCGAAATTTTCAAAATAGACGACGATTTTCTCGACAATTTGCGAGTTATGATGCACTCTGGCCAAATCTCGGCTGGATTTCGAGCAAGTCTTGGAGGAAACAATAGAGATGATTATCAAAGGAGCAACGAGCGGCGAGGCGACAATAGAGATGACTCCCGAAATAATAGGCCAAATAATGGACCTAGGTTTCGAGAGACCTTTTGTGTCCCACGAGGAGATGATGAACGGGCCATGCCAAATGCACTTCTATGTCGACAACAATGGAAAGAGACAGCCAGGACACCTGCAAAAGGATTGCCGAAATTTTCAGGCAATGCTAAGGTGGGCGGGGCACGCCAATGCCCATGCAACAAATAGAAATCCGCAAGGACCCAGGAGTGAGATTCACTTGCCACCTCCTCCCGCAATTACGGATGAAAATCGACATCAGCCCAGAATAGCGGCAACACCAGCACCACCACCTTACGTTGATCCAAACTCTCATGGAGCGGTCTCGATGATTCAAAAAGGAAGGCCATCTAATAGAGCTCAAAAAGTAATCTCGCGACGGTGTTTATGGCGAGAGAAGATGCCTCCACCAACGGTTGAGTACCTCAATTGGTCGAGGGCAGGATATTGGCTTCACGATAGCGGACCATCCGCAGCAAGTTCCTCGACCGGGGCGAGTCAGCACTTATCTTACCGGCGGTAATCGCGGGATTCGACGTATCGCGAGTATTCATAGACGGCGGCGGCAGCCTAAACCTTATGTACGCAGATACGCTAAGGAAGATGAACATCTCCCTAGCAAATTTGAAGCCAAGCGATACGCGTTTTCATGGAATTACGCCGGAAAAGCCAAGTTATCCGTTGGGGAAGATCAATCTCGACGTTCGGTTTGGAACCGAGAAAATTACGGGATAGAGAAGCTGGAGTTCGAAGTCGTGGATTTCCCGTCACGAGTATCACGCCTTGTTGGGACGGCCAGCATATGCCGAGGTTTATGGCGGTACCACATTATACATACTTGTTGTGGAGGTTACCTGGACCTAAGGGACCAATCACGGTCAAAGGAAGCTTCGCACTAGCCGATAAATGTGACAAGGATTTTCATCGACTATCGAAACTTTCGGGATGCAAGCGAGAATACATGGAGTCAAGGCTTACGGCGATTATGATGTGCTACCGGATGTGGGGAGGCCTAATAAAGAGCCAACCTTTAACAACGCAAAGGATTCCAAGGAGGTGCGGATTCACCGACGGATCCAAAGAAGACGACGTCCATCGCAACAAACATGGACCTCGCATAGGAAAGCGCGCTCGTCGAGTTCCTCCGTGAGCCTTTGGAAAATCTTCGCATGGTGTCCAGGCTGACATGCCGGGAGTACCCGGGGAACTTGCCGAGCACCACCTAAACTTGGATCCACTTGCGAGACCAATAAAACAACCTTTGCGGCGTTTTCGGAGCCAAACCGCAAAGCTATGCTTGTCGAGAGATTGATCGACTAAGAGAAGCTGGTTTCATCAAGGAACTACATACGAGAGGCCACGTGGGTAGCAAACCCGGTATTGGTCCCGAAGAAAAACACTAAAGTCCTTCGCATGTGTGTCGACTTTACGTGTCTCAACAAACATTGTCCAAAGGATCACTTTCCCCTCCGAGGATCGATCAAATTATCGACTCCACGGCGGGATGTGAACGTCTTTCCTTCTTGGATGCTTACTGCTGGTTATAACCGGATCAGATTGAAAAGAAGAAGATGAAGTCAAAACAGCGTTCATCACACCTTATGGCGTGTTTTGCTATCGAACAATGCCTTTTGGTCTGAAAAACGCGGGAGCAACATATCAGCGGATGATGCAGAAGTGCTTAGCAACACAGATTGGGAAAAACGTACAAGTATACATTGACGATGTCGTTATAACATCAAAAAAGGGGGCAACATTGATCGAGGACTTGAAGGAAACTTTCGACAATCTCGACAAATTTTTTCTCAAGCTGAATCCGACAAAATGTTCTTTCGGCGTCCCTGCAGGAGAACTTCTCGGGTTCTTAGTCTCAGCAAGAGGGATTGAAGCAAATCCCGAAAAAATCCAAGCTATCGTCACAATGAGGAAGCCAACAAAGTTGAAAGAAGTGTAGCGGCTGACTGGGCGAGTCGCAGCTTTAAGCAGATTCGTCGCCAGGCAGGGAGAAAAGGCGTTACCGTTCTACGCCCTAATCAAACAAGGAGATAAATTCCAATGGAACGAAGAAGCAGATAGAGCTTTCGAGGATCTTAAACGCGCAATTTCGACACCACCAATCTTGGTGGCGCCAAAAGAGAAGGAACCCCTCCTGCTATACATTGCGGCTACACCTCAGGTGGTCAGCACGGCACTAGTTGTCGAAAGAGAGGAAGAAGGAAAACTCCATGGAGTACAGAGGCCAGTATATTTCATAAGCGAAGTATTATCGCCTTCAAAACAGAGGTATCCACAGTACCAGAAGCTAGCATACGGAGTATTCACAACCGCAAGAAAACTGCGGCACTATTTTTCGGCGCATCCGATAATAGTGGTCAATGAGGCGCCTTTATCTAATATACTCAACAATTCAGAAGCTACAGGCCGTGTCTCCCTTTGGGGAATAGAACTTTCTCCTCGGGACATCACGTATGAAAAAAGAAAAGCAATAAAGTCGCAAATTCTGCTAGACTTCATCGCAGAGTGGATGGAGCTGCAAAATACGGGGCCTCACGGATTTATCGAGAACACTGGACTATGAACTTCGACGGGTCCAAAAGGTTAGAAGGAGGCTGGAGCAGGCGTGATACTCATATCACACGAAGGCGACAAATTAAAATATGTCTTACGGATGACGTTTCCAAATGCGTCAAACAATGAGGCGAGTACGAAGCTCTTATACACGGGATGAAGATGGCAAAAGCTTGCGGCGCAACTCGACTAAAAATCTTTGGCGACTCACAATTGGTGGCCCAGCAAGTCATGAACCAATGTGATGCAGTCAATGATAGCATGGTGGCATACAAAGAAGTGTATAACGAGCTCGAGAAACTATTTGATGGATGCGAAGTAAATCACATCAGTAGGCTCGGCAATGACGAAGCCGATGTTCTTGCAAACATCGGGTCGCAGTGTCTCGCGATTCCTCCGGGCGTGTTCTGGGAGGAGATAACAGAGAGATCCACGAAGCCGAAAAAATCAACAAAGAAGGAGAAGGATGAGAAACCCTCGGGAGCTGCGAAAGAAACATCGGAAGAGGAAGAGGAACAGGATCTAATACTAATGGTGCAAGTTCCATGGATGCAGGCGTACATATCGTACATCCTAAGGAAAACAATACCCGACGATCCGATTGAAGCAAGGCGAATTATTCGACGGTCCAAAGCTTTCACGGTGGTCAAAGGGGGTTGTACAAGCGCAGTATTTCGGGTGTGCTACAAGCGATGCGTTACACCGAAGAAGGAAGGACAAACCTGAAGGATGTACACGAAGGAATATGTGGTCATCACGCGAGCAGTCGAGCTATTGCAGCCAAGGTCTTTCGAGTTGGGTTTTATTGGTTGACAGCGATTGAGGACGCAAAAGAGATCGTGCGAACTTGTGACGCATGCCAGAGATTTGCCGCAAGGCCTCACTCTCCGGCAGCGGAATTGATGCCAATACCCTTATCCTGGCCCTTTGCGCAGTGGGGTCTCGATATGGTGGGGAAGTTACACAAAGCTTCGCCAGGAGGATACGAGTATATGCTCGTCGCTGTCGACAAATTCACCAAGTGGATAGAAGCGAAGCCGATAAGTTCACCAGATGCAGCATCATCAATAAAATTCGTGAAGGGCATTGTTTTTAGGTTTGGAGTACCTCACAGCATCGTCACGGACAATGGGAGCAACTTCACATCCAAGGAATTCAAGGCGTACTGCGCAGAGGTAGGCATCAAATTGCACTTTGCATCAGTTGCACACCCTCAAACTAACGGCCAAGTCGAGAAAGCCAATGGTATCATCTGCAATGGCATCAAGAAGCGTTTGTTAGGACCACTGGAAAAAGCTCGACATACTTGGCCAGAGGAGCTGCCAAGTGTGTTATGGAGCATCCGAACAACACCAAATACAGCGACACAAGAGACTCCGTTTTTTCTGGTCCATGGAGCAGAGGCAGTACTGCCGATAGAAATAGAGCACGATTCTCCTAGAGTCACGGAGTACAATGAAGAAGTCTCCAGGAGAGCATTGGAAGACGACGTTGATGCACTCGACGAAGCTCGAGACGAAGTATTATCAAGGGTAACTAAATATCAGCAGGACCTGAAAAACTACCACAGTCGACGTTTGCGACCAAGATCCTTTCAAGTTGGAGACCTGGTTCTGCGACTCAATCAAGAACGTACTGAAAAACTCGAGTCACCATGGCTTGGCCCTTACATCGTCACGGAAGTCATTGAAGGAGGAGCTTACGAGGATCAAGGATAAGAAGACGGGGGTCCCGAGAAAAACCCCCGGAACGTGGCGCGGTTAAGGCGTTTCTACGCCTAGTGTCGAAATATAGTCCTCCTTGTAAAAATACAATGTCTTGAAACGCCCGCGAGTTTTCAGACGCACTCTTTTCCTTTTTCGGGGCACCGAGTGGGGCCGGGAAAGGTTTTTAATGAGGCGGGCTCGCGGTGCTGCAATAAATAAAGATAGTGGAGATACATATTTTTCGCCGACATGCTCGGGGGCTTACGCCTCGAAGTTACAACATATACACAATATAGATGAATTTAACTGGCAAGAAATATTTCGCCTTGGTATCAAATACCTCACCAAATAAAAAGAAAGTACAAAATAGCAATCAGCGAAAGAACAAAATACTCGGGAGGCTTGTAACCACAAATATAGTATATTCAATAAGAATTTGGGTGCCTTGGTTTACAACCTCGCATACACAATAAAGAGATTTACCACCGAAACACTCGGGGGCTTGAAGAAGAAAAATAGAAATATTTCCTAACTTTACAATATAGTACATGTTTACAACAAATACGGACGCCATTCCGGAGAAAAACCGACGAGTTAAAATAAAAAAGAAAGTCAATTGCGGCTCAGCATATTATCTATGATCATCCGTCCGGTATTCACGATCCCATAATAATATGTGAATGAGTTATGGACCCTGCTATGTTCTGTTGTACTACTCTGAGGGATGTAATATTTGCGGAATGGTACTTCGCGAATGTTATATCAACGACTGGCATACTACAACATGCAGTGGTATGCAGGGTCACCACATATTTGTAGTACGAGTACTATGTTCAGCATAACTGCCCCTTACGAAGAATTCAGAGTCCATCCGAAGAAGCTCATCCATCATATCTTCTGCAACAGGGGTCACATGATCATCAATTTTGCTGACATCCCTTTTCCTTTTCGTCATCTTGGCTAAGCACTTGGTAACAATTTGGCTCATGTCAAACTTGGGTTAGCAGATTTTGATCATCATCATAGCAAACCTGGCACCGGCAGATAGTTGAGCTCGCACAAAGTGATGAATACAAGGGGCATCTTGAAACTTTTCCAACAAACCAAGAATAGTGTCGGGTGCATCGTTCCGAGGAAACATCGTCTTGTAAACCAGGGTCAATGTTCTGGTGCAGAAATCAAGGAACTCGCGAACCTGACAAGCGCGGTCCTGAAACCGAACAATCTGTCGGGTCCGCTCTGGAGTGGCCCAGAATAGAGAACCATGGTCAAGGGAAAGGTTGACGAGAAGATTTGTCCTCGCGTTCACCCGTTGTTCTTCGGCAGCAGTGTCAAGAAAGGAACCTATTTGGCGACGGCAAAGGAATTTCAAATAAAAAGAGGATACAACAAGAAGACAGAAGAAGTTTCGATTTGAAAAAAAAGCATACCTGACATGTCCACGCTAGCTTCATTCATCAATTCAAGCATAAAATTCTCTCGGGTGGTTGCCTTTTCAGCTTCAGAAACGGCGGCTTCCTTGGCAGCTATGGCTTCCTAGGCTTGCTGAAGTGCAATTTTTTCTGCTTCGGATGCCTTACGAGATTGCTCCATCATCTTAAGTGTTTGCTTCTTCGCATACTGAAGCTGTTGACGAAGTTCTTCCAAATCTTGCGATAAATTTCTACTCGAAGAATCTTCACCAAGTTCGGTACTAACAAGCACTTCCCTCGGGCGAGAAGAAGTAGGCAAATTATCGGAAGAAGCAGAAGTTGGAGTATAGTTATCAAATATCAACTGAAATTAAAAGGTTCGACATCAATCATCAAGCAAAATAGAATTCCATTGATTTTCAGAATAATTACAAGGCATTACAATGGAGCTAGTGGGATAAGTGTCGCCAAAAGCTACTTTGGCGACAGCATCAAAAGGATGAAAGAAAAAGAAAAAGAAAAAGAGGGAAAGACAGGGTGGTCTACTAGACCTCCGTTTTGGATGAACTTGGAGCTGGAGTTGGCTTGCACCCAAGATAAGCGAGGACCTTCTTTGAGTTCGGTTTCGCAGCCTTGATCAGCGACTGCCATTTTTTGGTCTCCATCTCTTGCGTGTCGCCAACCCTAGTCCAGTCAATATCTTGTTGGCTATCGGCAACAAGGGCAATAGTGCCCTCCACGCCAACCTTCAAACCTTCTTGACGAAGTTTGAGCCCAAGATTTTCGGGAGTATTGAAGCACTTGGCGAGAGCAAGAAACGGCGCGGGTTGTTCTTTCTTCGGGTAGAAATAAGGGTACAGCTTCGACAACCCCGCCTCAGCTTCAGCAAGACCGTCGCGTGCCTCGTCTCCATGAATCTCAAGGAGAGAAAGCACGTCAAGAAGGGGATCGTTCTCAGGATCCCTAAGCTCATATTCTTGACCCGTTTTCCCTGCTAAGGCAAAAATTTATTGATAAGTAAGCAAGACAGGAGAAGTTCAAGGAAGTCAAAATAGTTCGAGCACTTACCGGCAAAACGACGGCTCGCGACGCCAGGCGCTTGATAATCGCTTCTTCGCGAGCAGATTGTTCAGAAATATGCTCACTAAGAGAAGTCTCTGCCTCATGAAGTCTCTTTCGAAGATCTTCGACAGTGGCGGCCTCTGCTTTAGCTTTTTCGGCATCTGCCTTAGCCTTCTTACAAGCTTTTTCACTTTGCTCCAGTTTACGAGCAAGTGAGTCAGCACGTTTGTTGGCTTGCGCAAGATTTTCTAAACAAAATAGTCGACATAAATCAGAATCACGATAAGAAAAGGAAGAAGACGTTGATTTGCCAAAAGAGGAAGAATAATATTACCTTCGGCTTGCTTAGCATAATCATGGTACCCGACAAATTGAGTACCAAGGCGAATGAATTCTTGCATCAAGGGCTGACAATGGAAAAAGAGAAATAAGTATCAAATAGGGTAACAGGTCGACAACAAAAAGTAAAAACAAAGAGAGGAGGGTTGCGGAGCCACCGGGCTGAAGAGCAGATTCTGCGGCTGGCTCGACCCTAGCCCTCTTTGGCGAAGGGACATGGGGGCTTGCAGGTGGAGTTGGATGCTCGACGTGCTGTTGAGGAGGCAAGGTTTCCTCTACATCAGGCTGAACATCCGAGACAACTAGAGTACGCGACGTACTCGTTCGAGCAGCCACGTCAATAGGTGGATTTTCTTCCTCGTCACCACTGCAATAAAACGTCGACAATATATATAAGGAAAAACAATGACAAATATTTTGCAAGATAAACAACAAAGAGTGATAAGGACTTACGAGCTGACAAGGGCATCCAAGTAAGGGTCGAAAGTTGTCTTCCTTTCGGAAGGTCCAACTTCTTCGGCTTTGGAGGTGCCGGAATCTTCGACTTCAGTCCTCTTCCTTTTGTTCCTTGGAGAAACAGCAGGAGGAGGGGAGTGTGTCGAGGCAGTGGCCTCAGAATCGACTTCTTTTTCAGAGGATACCGCAGATTTTCGAGAACCTGCGGTTTCACTCTCAGGGCGAGAAGTACCCTGGTTGTCGTCGGTGACAACGTCCCGTTCTTCAACTTCTCCACCTTCAGGAAGGGGAGGAAGAGAAACAAGATCTGGATGGTTCTACAAAAAAGAATAATGACGACAAGAAAGTTATACAAAAGGTATCAACAAAAATAAGTACTCGAGAAAAATAGTTCATATGATAAATTACCTCAGGGAGCGCGTTGGTGGCGCTATATGGCTTTACGCGACAAGACGAGGGGACATGATCTTTCTTGTTGAGGGAGGAGATTTTACGGACAAGTTTTTCTAAATCCTTGACCGATAAATCCACCGACAAGCGATCCACATCTTTGTCGCCAGCATACTTCCAGAAGGGATTTTTGCGAGCCTGCAGAGGCTGCACTCTAATCCTAAGGAAATAAGCCGTGATTTGGATACCCGATAGTTCTTGTCCACGGGTATTTTGGAGTTGGTGGATGCGTCTCATCAAAGCTTCTGTCGCCGTTTTTTCTTCGTCGGTAGCCTCTGCATCCCAAGAGCGACGGCGACAGATTTTCTCGGCACCATCAAAAGGAGGGATGTTGTCTTCAACAGAGCCATGATTCTCCTCGTGAATGTACAGCCATTTTTTTCGCCACCCTTATACTGAGTCAGGGAACTTGACGTCAAAGTACTCGACGTCAGGACGGACGCAGATGACGACACCAGCAATGTTGTAGGAAACATTGGGAGAGCCATTACGGCGACAGAAGAAAATGCGTTTCCATAGAGCCCAGTTAGGCTGGACTCCAAGGAAAGCTTCACAAAGCGTGATGAAGATTGAGATATGAAGGATGGAGTTGGGAGTAAGATGATGCAGTTGCAGTCCATACATAAAAAGCAACCCCGTAAGAAATTGTGGATGGGGGCGGAAAGACCACAGATGAGGTGGTCGACGAAACTGACCCGATACTCCATTGGAGGGGTTGGGTTGCTTTCTTCGCTGGGAAAGCGGAGCGCGCCTTCTTTCTTGCTGATCCCCAGTTTTTTCAGCAGATTGATGTCCTGAGGAGAGATTTTGGATCTCTCCCACTCCATGTTGCCCAGATCTTCGGCCGCCATCTTGGATTCGGGTGCGTTGTGTTTGCTGAGCCTGCGCGGTGGCATCAAAAATGGCGCAAGAGTACAGCGCGAGCGTGGTGGAGCTCCAAGAACTATAGGGCGCAAGGGAGAATTTTGTAGGAGGAGTAGCAGAGGTGCGGCGCGAGCGAACGGACTAGAGGAGCAAGACGATACCTCTATATAGAGGTGCGCTGAACGGACGCACCGTTGGATTGAGAATTTGCGGAACAGATGCTGTACACGTGGACAAGGGGTAAAAAGTAATTTCATATAGACGAGAAAGCACAGCGGCTACGATACGTGCGCCAGGAAAAGCGGAGGACGTGTGTCCCCCACTTGCACAACGTGTCAAATTGACAGGATTTTTGGGCCCACAAGCAGAGAGATAAGCGGTTCTTGTGTTTTCCCGATATATTGGTCGTGGCTGTCATCGGCGGTGATGTCACCTTGGTAAAAGAAACTCTCGGCTATGAAGCTTTGCAAAAATGGCGACACCAGAAGATTATGGTTTATCTCGAGAGCCTTTGATCAAATACAAGTTTTTGCTCAAATGCTCGGGGGCTACTTTGGAAAAAAGAAACGTTCGAATATGGCAAAATAGAAATGACGAGAGCCTATGACCAAACGCAAGCATTTGTTCATAGCCTCGGGGGCTACTCCCATCGGGAGTGCTGTTCGCGCACCCGATAGATATAAAACCTCGAGAAAGAAAGACAATATAGTGACATGAGGCATTAGAATGTCGAGCCTACAACCAAGCACACGTCCTTGGTTGTAGCCTCGGGGGCTACTCCCATCGGGAACGCTGTTCGCGTGCCCGATGAAACTATAAAAAAAAAGAAGAGAAAAAAGAGAGAAGAGAAAGAAAGGAGTGAGTATATTTCGAGTTATACAAATAACTCTACATATACTCCCATCGGGAAGGCAATATAAGTCATACATTGACTCAATAAAATGTGCTATTCCAACAGCCGAATAAGCACTCGACAATATATTCTCAGAACGCCAAAGATGCGAACAGTTTCTGAATGCCGCAAAACTTTGCGAAGGTAAGACCCCAGATCCGTTCTGTGCGGCGTGGCGCCGTCTCTGACGTCGGTTTGCTACTTTTTTCCGTATCAACAGATACGAAGAAAAATCCGAACGGACACGTTAGGTACCCGATAAATATGACTGGGACTCGACAGAATGGTAAGACCTTAAGCGGCACCTGTCGAAGTTTACACCAGTATCCCGAGATCATGTCCGGGGACGTGATCTTGAAGTAGGTTTTTGTGGATTGCCACTAGAGCAGTTAACTAGTACCTGATCCGTCAGATGAACTAGCCCCAACTACCATTATCCCTGTACAATATAGAAATTCATATGCAAAGATATGTGATAAAGTTTAGAGTTAACGAATAAATATAAAGGTGGAGATTTTCCTTGACTCTACGATTCAAACAAAATCTCGGGGGCTACTGACATAGGCATCCCCAATGGGCCTGCCGAAGAAGATACCCAGGGTTTACTAAAGGCCCATGACCCGAAGAATAAGAAGATTCGGAAGCCCAAGATACTGTTAAGGAAAGTTAGAGTTGTAATAGGAAGCATTATTCATAATCTTGCGGGACGGGTTAGAAACCCTCCCGGACTCTGTAAACTTGTATGTTATGAAACCCTCGGCTCCACCTCCTATATAAGGGGGAGTCGAGGGACAAAGAAACGATCGAATCATTGTCTCAAAAACCCTAGTTCTTACATTGTCGAGTACTTTTCGGCTGAAACCTTCGAGATCTACTTGCCCTCTACATCCAACGAAACCCTAGTCTACTACTTGTAGGCATTGACAAGTTAATACCTTGTCACCGGGGGCTTGTATTGCATTTCCGCCCAATCAACCAAGAAATCAGCTAAAGCTTGTGATTTTATGGCATCTCTTCTTTCGTACACCAGTACATATGGTGATATCTGGATTGCCCATTTTGCAATCCTACCGCTAGCATCTTTGTTGCACATGATATCGGAGATGGGTGCCTCACTCACCACCTTCATGGGGTGCTCCTCAAAGTAATGCTTAAGCTTTGTGGCGGCCATGAACAAGCCATAGGTCATTTTCTGGAAGTGCGGGTAGTTTTGTTTCGAGAGGGAGAGCACCTCGCTCAGGTAGTATACCGGCCTCTGGACGGTTTTTCCTTCCTCTTCTCTTTCTACTACCACAACAACACTTACGACCCGGTTAGTTGCTGCTATGTACAACAACATGGGCTCTCTTTCCAAAGGCGAAGCCAGTATTGGTGCAGTGGCTAGCATCATTTTTAGCTCTTTAAACGCCGCGTCTGCCTGAGGGGTCCAGATGAACGTATCGGATTTTTTCATGAGAGCATATAGTGGCAAGGCCTTCTCCCCCAACCTGCTTATAAATCGGCTTAGCGATGCCAAGCTTCCGGTAAACTTTTGCACGTCTTTGAGATCTCGCGGTATAGTCATTCTTTCGATTGCCCGGATTTTTACCGGATTAACCTCAATTCCCCGGCTTGATACGAGAAAGCCAAGCAGCTTGCCGGCGGGAACACCGAAGGTGCATTTTGCCGGGTTGAGTTTCATCCGGAATCTTCTTAAGTTATCAAATGTTTGCCGGAGATCGTCAATTAAGGTTTCTTTTGTCTTAGTTTTTACCACGACATCATCCACATAGACTTGCACATTGTTTCCCATTTGATCAAACAAGGATTTTTGCATACAGCGCTGGTACGTTGCACCAGCGTTGCGCAAACCAAAAGGCATAGTGACATAGCAATAAGCCCCGTGCGGGGTAATGAACGCAGTTTTTATTTGATCTTCCTTTTTCAAGGGGATTTGGTGGAAACCGGAATAAGCATCCATGAAAGACAACAGCTCACACCCAGCAGTGGAATCAATCACTTGATCGATCCGTGGTAAGGGGAAAGGATCTTTTGGGCAAGCTTTGTTCAGGTTGGTGTAGTAGATGCACCTGCGCCACACCTTTGGAGCTTTTGCTTCGAGGTTCTCTCCTTTCTTCTTCTCGGCCAGCACCGGATTGGCTAGCCACTCAGTATGCAACACTTCCACGATGAAACCGGCAACCAACAACTTTGTCACTTCTGCTCCAATGATTTTCCTCCTATCCTCAGCAAACCGGCGTAGAGGTTGAGGCACCGGCTTCGCATCCTTCCAGACATTCAAAGAGTGCTCAGCCAGCTCCCTCGGAACACCTACCAAGTCATCAGTGGACCATGCAAAGATATTCCGATTCTCACGGAGGAAGCTGACGAGCGCGCTTTCCTATGCCTCATTGAGGCCGGCACCGATACGAACGGTATGCTCAGGGTAAGCCGGGTCCAGCACGATGTCCTTTGTTTCTTTTGTCGGCTTGAACTCTGGTGCGCCCAAGTTAGCACTCATTGCCGCTAAGCTCAACTGTGAGGACTGAGCCAGCGCAACCGCAGTTTGCATCCTCCTCTTTTCCTCTGCAATCACCAGCGATTCTGCCAGGTTTGATCCGGCGGAAGCAGTTTCCAGCGAAATCTTGTAGTTTCCCACCACAGTTAAGGGTCCACGAGGTGTCGGCATCTTCATCCTGAGATAGGCCGTGTGAGTCGAGGCCATGAAAGCTGCCAATGCCGGTCTCCCCAACAAAGCATGGTAAGGACTATCTAAGTCCACCACCTCAAACTCAAGGTTTTCAACCCGGCAATTGTCACGTCCTCCAAACGACACATCCACCCGGACTTTTCCCACTGGCGCGCAGGACAAGCCCGGAACCATTCCGTGGAAATTTGTACGCGTTGGCTGAAGCATGTTTTCTGTTATGCCCAGCGTATGCATGGTGTGCCGGTACATTATGTTTATGCTGCTCCCATTGTCTATCAGCACTTTGCTGAACTTGACTCGAGTCGTTGGCCCTTGCATGATTGGGTCCAGGACAAGAGCATAACCACCCGGATTAGGCATTATCTTGGGGTGATCCTTGAACGACCAGGAGATCTCTTGATCTGACCACAGCATGTATTTTGGTACTGCCGGCATCACCGCGTTCACCTCCATGGAACGGCGATGCAGGCTTTGTCTGTCTGTTGGCTCAGTGACGAACACAACACAGCACACATCCGGATCCGCGTAAACGTTCCGGCCCAAAGGTGCCGGTGGAGGTGGTTGGCCATTGCCTTCTCCCACCTGATGGACTTGCTGGTACTGCTGCCTGTTTGGCTGAGGCTGTACTGGTAGAGCATTTGCTCCGATAAGCGGTGGTGGTGGTGGTAGTTGGTGCTGATGCAGCATATCTTGAAATGGTGGTAGCATTGTGGAGCACCCTTGTGCCTACGCATCTTTTACTGCTCCCTTGAGCATCAAGTATTTGGTCCAAGAACAATCCTTCGTCAGATGATTTGACGGGTGAGCCGGATTCGGTGTGTGCCACCGGCAAGGTTGATCCATGGTGGCTTCCATGGGATATTTTACCGGTTCCTGCCAATTCTTTTTCTGGCCCCAGGGTTTCTTCTCAACCCATTGTTTCTTTGGAACCGCCCACGGCTGCGATCCGGTTCTTTGCCTCTGACTGTCGTTGGCCTCAGAGTTTTCTTGCACAGCAGCAACTTGCTGCGGACCGTACCTTCGATCCGGGAAATCTTCCCTTCTTTTGTTGTTTCGGTTATCCCGGTGTTGCTCTTGGCGCTGCTGAGGTGGGTTTGATTGTTCCGGCTCAGCTTGCACCGCCGGTTGCAATGGGTCTCCCAATGCATAGTTATCCGCCACACGTATCATCTCCGCCAGAGTTACCGACATGTTTCGCTGTAGCTTTTGCCACAACGGCGAACCTCTTCGGCATCCATTGCAAAATCAAGCTATGGCTTGCGCCTCTATCACCCCTTCGCAGGAGTTTCTTGTGGAGTTCCACCGGGCCAGATAGTCCCGGTCTGTTTCTTGCGGGCGCTGCACGCACAAAGCGAGCTGCTGAGGCCGGTTGGGCCTCCGGTATGTGCTGCTGAAGTTACTCACAAAAGCTTCCTCAAAGTCCAACCAACCGTTTATGCTACCTGCCGGCAAGTTGTTCAGCCAGAGTCGTGCCGGTCCCACCAGGAATGATGGTACAATTCTTACGGCCCAACGCCGGTTTCCTCCTCCAGCTACGGTTACTCCGCCACCAGCGACGTATACCGCGGTCATGTAATCCGCGAGCCAGTCTTCCGGCTTAGCGGTGCCATCGTATGTTTTTGTGTCACGGGGCAACTGGAAGTTGCGAACTGGTGGTTCTTCTTTCATGATCCTTGGACCAAAACATTTTGGGTCCGGAGGACCCTCTGCCTCGATTATTTCCGACAGATACACTCTGTCCAGACGGTGCCTCGCATCCCGTTCCGGCAGGTATCTTTCTCCCAAGTGTTCTCCCAATGGGTTCCGGTGTGCTGTGAGTCTTGTCGAATCAGCTTCATCATAACGTTCCGGTACCGCGGCTCTTGCCTGCCGGTACCTTGGGGGAAGTGTTTCCTCCTCCCCGTACGCTGCCCTTGCAGCTCGATAATTTTGCCCGGTTTCGTGTCTACTGGCATGATTGTTTCCGGCATAGCCTCCTCTGGCGTAGCCTCGTTCTGCCCCTTGGCTTTTTTTACCGGCATCATGTGGCTCGGCTTGTTGCTTTCCGGCAAGAACCGGATCATACACAGTCATCTGCTGCGCATTCATCTTTTTTTCTCTTCTTCTGTCCGGATGAGGGGACGATGCCTGCCCATGGGACTTGCTTCCGGCATTCTTTGTTGAACGCGCGGATTTTGAGGCCACAGCCTTGTTCAGCCTAGCGAGTTGCTCAGCGTTTTGCTGCTCGATGGTTTCAAGCAACTCTCTTACACGCTCTTGCTGTTTTGCCAAAGCATCTCCGGAAAGCGAATCACACAGCTCTACTGCAGCCTTAGCAGCCTTTATGGTTTTATCCGGGCTACTGTACTTAGGTTTCTCTACGGTGCTCACAGATGCAGATGTACTTTTGCCGGCAAGAATCTCCTTACGCAAATCCTGATCTAGATTGCGAGCCTTAAGCCGGTTCTCCGGTATCCTAGCAGCATGAGCGCTAACAGAAGCAAAGCCATGGGCAGCGTTGTACTCACGTAGGGTTAGGTTCAGCTCGCGCTGCGCCCGGACGATGTCGGCGCTGTTCGCGAGCAGCTTCTGGCGTTGTGCCTCCAGCTCCGCCTGAGCCGCTGCCGGATCGATGTTCTGCGTGATGGGCATCGCCAGCACATTCATCGCCGCTTGAAGTGGTGTTTCCGGCGGTGCGGAAGATGTTCCCGCAGCGTCTGCGTCGCGCTCCTGCGGTGGCTTGGCCGCAAGGGTCGAAACCGCCCGGCCAGCACCTTCATCCGCAGCTTACTTGCCCGCGCCGATGGTGCCGGTCATCATTACCTCCACGCTACCGGCAGCGCCGCCAGCACAGAGCCACCTTGGCGGGTCCGGCGCCACCAGCACCGACGAAAGGCGCTGGCGCACAGGGACAGTGCCGAAGTAGACGCGGTGGCTGCCGAACTCGATGACGCGGCCGTTCTTGGGGAAGATGCCACCGTTGGCGAAGCACCCCGCGTTGTCGTTGATGAAGTCCATGGAGTAGAGGCGCTGGACGAGCGCAGACACCGTCCGCTCGCCGGCGACCTCAAGGATGCCCGCCCGAATGTGAATTCCAGCAAGTGCCACTTCATGCCCCACGGTGGGCGCCAACTGTCGTCGTGGGGAACAGACAGATGCCATAGGATGGCTTAAGTTGGGGCCGAATGGGCACAAGAGGATTCGGGGGAGGGTTTTTGATTAGATTGGATGAACTTCCGGATGCTTTCCTCAAGAACTTAGCCAAAGGCAAAGGTAGAAGAAGAAACACACAAGGAAGAACTCTGCTCTAGATCTTTCTCTTCATTGATCTCAACAAGTTACGGGTTTGTGCATACGAGGTTCTCTCTAGGTCGATCCCCTATATTCGGGTGTACCCCCTCTCCTTATATAGGGGAAAGGGTGGCTTACAGAGGAAGAAACCCTAATGGCATCTTTGACTAGACAAACTACTTTACAAAGTTACTTTAATCATAGATGACACCGGGGTCTTCTTTAATCAGGGAGGCTGACGTCCTCCGGCTTCTTTCAGCGTCACCCTCCTCTTTGGCGTCAGGGCTTCTTTTAAAGCTACTTTGCTTAGCTCATCTTTGTCCTCTAGCTCTGGAGAGAATCTTTGACCAGTCTTGCCAACGTGCTACAGTGCACTTCTTACCGGTAGCCCGGTATCTTCTTTACCTGGTTCCGGTATACCCCTCTTGGGGATACCGGCTTAGCTTTACTTAGCCAAACTCTTAACTTTGTGCTCCGGCATAAACATTAAACCGGTATCTTGATGGCTCAAACCATCCGGTTTGGCATGCCTTTGGCATACCGGGGGTCATCCCCCCAACAAAATCTCCTTCAAACGATGGGTGTATTTTGGAGATAGAATATTTTTCAGATTTTTGCAGATTGGCTTGGGTTAGAGGTGGTCACCGGTGAGAGTTGTTACTAATTATCCAAGATTGCAAGAATCAACTAAGAGAGAGCCCAATCTTGAAAAACTCTTCCCCAAGAACAAATAAGAAAAATGAAGATCCAAATGAAAGAAAATATGAGAGAACCAAAAGGGATCAAAGAGAAAACAAAAGGAACACGTGGCACCTCCCGGAGTGATTGTTAGTCCACCGTGTTAAAGGCGCCTTGCCTCCTCGGGACGGAGCTAGTGGGTCCAGATTCTTCTGTTCGTAGCGCCTTTGGCCTTGTCCTGTGGTCTGGGAAGATAGCCTTGGATACTCTTCTCGGGCGGGGCCCGAGTGGTCGGCATCCGAGGCCTCTTCGACCCGAAGCCTCTCAGAGATTCTCTTGGAGGTGCGCCTGGTGTTCCGCAAGGGCCCGGCCCTCGCGGAGCCTCACTCCAGGGTTTCCTCCCGGAGTGATTGTTAGTCCTTCGCTCTCAGCAACTTAAGGGACGTGGCACCCCGGTTGCTGGTAGTCCCATAGTAGCCCCCGGGCACGTGCCCCTCATGTCCTCTTAGGGCGGTCGGAAGGGACACGTGCCCTAACTGTTGCTGAGAATTTTCTTCACACGCGTCTTGCCGCGGCTGAGCGGGCTCGTATCCTGGCCGTGCATACCATATGGGAGGCCTCGGGGCACCGTCGGATGTGGCAACCGCGGTCTTTGGTAGGAGTCCACTTCTTGGTAAATGGTGAGAGTGGATCCGTACAGGGTTACTGCATCTTCTTCGTTCTTCGTCGCCCAAGCTTCGCCTCCCAATCTCCCTCTCCCCCGCCAGATCTATCCCCCACATCGAGCCCCCTTTCCAGTGCAATGGACCCTAAGAGGAGATCCCAATGGGAGGAGGAAGACCCTGCTGTGGCGGGGAGTCGGGTTGCTGCTGCAATGGCGGTGAACCCGATGGCCCCTCTGCTGCCCTCGACCACCACGATGCCGGCTGGGGTCGGAAAGTTTGGCCACATGCGAGCATGTGGCCAAACTTCGCGACCCCCACCTGTGTCGAGGGTACTCCTCTGCAATGCCCTCCGATTGGGGCTTAGGGTTGATGGAATCCTGTAGGCTGACACGAGACATCGGTTAACAGACAAGCGGGGAGAGCGATTTACCCAGGTTCGGGGCCCTCGGTGAGGTAAAACCCTTACGTCCTGCCTGTCTGATCTTGATTATGAGAATATTGGGTTACAATGGGGTGCCAAAGGTTTCGGCTATGATCTCGTCGAGAGGCTAAGTGCTACGGCGACCTAGCTCTAGACTTCTTGTGGCTAAAGTTGCTATGAGGGATTCTGTCCCTCGGCAGCCCCTCTCCTGGCCTTTATATAGGAGGCCAGGTCTCAAGAAATCTGTCCGGGTACGACTATGTTTACAATAGTTCTAGCTCTAAACTTTCCTTGTTCGGCTCCTCTCTTGCCTTGTTCTTCAAGGAATCCTTTCCTGCACCGTCCTAGTGGCCCGCCTTGCCATCGAGTATCTTCATGGGCCTCCAGTTGGGCTGCACAGGATATGGTAATGTCGGTTACCCGAAGAGTAATGCCCACGTCAGTAGTCCCCGAGTGTCTACACTAGTAGGAAAACCCTTATAGGCGAAGCTTAGTTCTGTGGCGCACCGTTTAAAATGCGCCACAGAAAGTTATTTTGTGGCGCACCAGACACGGTGCGCCACAGAAATAGCTTAGTTTTGTGGCGCACCAGGGATCCATGCGCCACAGAAATAACGTTCGAAATTTGTTTTGAGTTTGGTGTGGAGGAAGTTTTCAAGGGTCAAGAGAGGAGGATGATACAATATGATCAAGAAGAGTGAAAAGTCTAAGCTTGGGGATGCCCCCGTGGTTCATCCCTGCATATTTTTAGAATCCCAAAATTCGAAAAGAGTAAAAAGTTACGACCAGTTAAAGATTTTTTGCTGCAAAATACAAAAAAAAGAAAAAAAAATTCTGTGGCGCACCAAGTGCCCATGCGCCACGTAAATAACGTTCGAAATTTGAAATTTCTGGCGCCCACTTCTCCTTCTCTCCTCCATTTCTCCACTTCTCCCCTTCTCCCCTTCTCCCATTCTCCACTTCTCCCCTTCTCCTCCTCTCCTCTTCTCTTCCTCTCCTCCACTTCTCCCCTTCTCCTCCTCTCCTCTTCTCTTCCTCTCCTCCACTTCTCCACTTCTCTTCTCTCCTCTCCTACACCGGCGACCAACTCCGGCGACCTACTCCGGCGACCTACTACGGCGACCACGACCAACACCTCCTCCGGCGACCACCTCCTCCACAACAACCACCTTCTCCTCCTCCTCCTCCGGCGACAACAACAACCACCACCACCACCTCCTCCTCTACCACCACCACCACCACCACCACAACCACCACCACCTCCTCCTCCTCCTCCTCCTCCTCTACCACCACCACCACCACCACCACCACCTCCACCTCCTCATATTCCACCACCACCACCTCCTCCGGCCGGCCTCATCCTCCACCCACCCACCCACCCCACCCATCTCCGGCGACCTTCCAGAAAAATTTTAAAAAAAATTCGGCGGCCCCAGATCTAGATCTAGATCTAGATCTGGCCGCCACTTTTTTTGAAATAAGACTTCCTGTTTCTGTGGCGCACCACCGTCTGGTGCGCCACAGAAATAAGCTTTCTGTGGCGCATTGGCTGGTGCGCCACAGAATCCTTATTTTTGTGGCGAGAATTCTGTGGCGCACCACCCATGCGCCACAGAATGTGTTTTTGGTGCGCCACTGTCGTGGTGTCGTCACGGCATATGCCATAGGGTGGCTAATCGAAGGGGCTCCTGAGAGATCTCACGGCGGTATCCGGAAGCGGGTTTGGGCACGAGCGACACGGCGACGTACCCAGGTTCGAGGCCCTCCGGTGGAGGTAAAACCTCTACTCCTGCTATGAGTGTATAAGGTGATCACACAGTACAATGGTGCTCCTAGAGTTGTATCCGGCCGGCCCTGAGAGGCTAAGGGAGACGATGGTCTCTCTCACCGGGCAGCGCTGTAGGTAGGTGAAAGCAATAAGTGTTCGATCCTCCCCTGCACGAGAGGGGTAGTGCGGCTTATATAGGCACCGGCACTTTACATATAAGACCCTATAGTCTACTGGCCGGCTTGGCCGGCTTCGGCTTCCGCTCCTTCCCGAGGCGGTGACGTCGGGAGCCGTTGAGGCGTCGTGGCTCTGTCCCATCCGGCCGCTCGGGTCGGCGGTATGGAGAGGAAGTGTCTCTCGCCGCCGTCGGCCATCGTTGTCCTGTACGGCGCGTCGTAAGCCATGATGGCCTCGTCCGGCGCGTGGCACCGTTGCTCCACAGTGCCCCGTGCTTTACGGAAGATGAAGTCGGCGTGGACTTTGGGAACCCGGATCACCAACCCGGTTCCTTCTCGTGCAAGACTCGCCAGCCCTCGAGTCGGTCCGAGGTACGGACCCCGGCCGGATATGGCTTGTAGAAGCCGGCCCAACTACAGCATTGGCGGCCGTAGCTAGGCCGACTAGGACCTAGAGCCAGCCGACTTCCGGACCAGCCGGCCACGGCGCCGCCCGCGCTGCTCCTCGCCCGGCCTTTGCCGCGAGCCGGCCGCTGGCCAGCCGGCTGCTCCGCGTCCATTGCCCTACCCGGGGTCTTCCCCCCGACATTAGCCCCCGAAGCTGGCAAGGTCCTGCGCTTAGAAGGACCTAGGCAGGTTTTCCTGGCTTCATGAATATATTTGACGGCACTTGGAGGGGCCGGCTGAGGATTTCCTTTTAGCCGGCTGCGCCCTCATCCGGCTCGTTCCTGCCGGCTGCTTCTAGCCGGCCGCTTTTTACACTTGTATAATTTTTGCTTTCTCGCAAGATTTGATGGCGCCTCCGCCTTGCTGAAGAGTTTTAGTTTGAGTGGAACTTTTCGTCCGGCTCCGGCTTGCTGCGCGCCGGAGTCTCCGCCGCCGGGTCCTCGCGCCCGACTTGACCGGTCCGACGCCCTGGCCCGGCCGTCGGTCTCGTCTGGTCACATCGATGTCCCTCCGGATCCGGTGTGGTCGTGGGCGACGTGGTGTGGCCGCTTCTGATAACCGTAGCGATCGTGGGGGGAGTTATTGCGCAGGAAATCCGGAGACGTGGCCCACGATCGCCACGTGGAGGCCCACTTGCCCGCCGCGGTCGGCTATAAATGCCGCGGGGGAGGGCACCGAGGCGGCACTTGCTCACTTATTCTTCTTCCTCGCGCCCCTGCCTCCGTCGTTCTCCGCGCGCCTAAGCTCTTCGCTGCTCCGGCGAACGTCTTCCGCCGGCGAACTCCGGCGACCAAAACTCCACCGTTCCGCCGCCGCCACTCCATCAATCCGGCGGCCACGGGGCCGCGCGTCTCGACGGAGCGTCCGCAGCCGCCGCCGCCGCCGCCGCGGTCGCAAGGTTCCTCCTCGCCGTTCCACCTTTCGTGGTCGTCTTCTTCTTCCTCGGCCTCGTCAATGGCGTCCCCCAGCCGGATCTTGGAGGGGCTCCTACATGCGGGAGGACGACATCGAGCGCCCGGGTGCGCTCCGGCGGATCCCGCGGGGGTGATCACGCGGGAGCCCGGCAAGGAGACGGAGCCCAAGCCGGAGCCCGGCGAGCGCGTCGCTGCCGGCGCGCATCTCGATCGCGGGCTGGGCCTCGCCGGCTTCAACCTTCTTCCGGCGGTTCCTCGACCATTTCGGCCTTCAGCCGCACCACCTGCCGGCCAACGCGTGCGTCCTCCTGAGCTGCTACGTCGCGTTCATGGAGGCTTACGCCGGCCTGTGGCCCGACATCGACTTCTGGAGCCGGCTCTTCTACTTGAAGGCCCAAACCACTGACGGCTTTTTTAGGCCCGGTACGCCTTTCCCCAAAATCCCCACCGTCGACTCGGTGAAGAATTGGCAGATGTCATTCTTCTACGTGCGCAACGACGGGGCGCTCGTCGACCGGATCAATTTGCCGGAGTTCAACCCGGCTCCTCCAGTCGGCCGGATCAACTGGAGCCACAACGCTCGCTCGACGGATCCGGACGCCGAGGTGAACCTGCTGTGGGATTTCCCGGCGACAGCCACTCAAAGGCGGGCTGACTGCCGAGGATCTCCTCTGCACCATCGCCGAGCGCCGCGTGCTGCCGCTCCAGATGCGCTCCCATAAGATCGGGCACATGTCCGGCCGGTTCGACCCGAACCGGACGTCCAAGGCGCCGCTCAACAAAGCTCAGGTGGCCAGCCGGGTGAACCACATCACCAAGGCGAACATGACGGAGAACTGGAGCTACGGGCTGGCGCCTCGCGACAGGGAGCATCCGCCGGCGCGGGTAAGTCTTATGTCTCTGCCATTTTCCGGCTTGCGGCTGCGAGGCCGACTTCCTTTTTCTTCTGCCGACTTCCGGTTTGTCATATGTTCATACTTTTTCTGTCTTCTAGCTTTTGAGCGCCGTAACGCCGAGGACGGCGACTCGGCGACGAAGAGGTGGACGCCGGATCTCGTCGATCCAGCCGACCAAGCCGGCGAGCATGCCGGCGACGACGACCTGCCGCAGGCGCCTGATCTAGGCGGCCAGGGGGAGCACAATCCGCCCCCTTCACCAGAGCAGCAGGAGGAGGAGGTGGAGCCGGCGACGTCCGGCACGGGCCCATAGCCGCCGTGCCTCTGCGTGCGAGGCCGCCAAGCACCACGGCGACTTCGGCGCCCAAGGGCACGAAGCGAGCCGGCTCCACCGCCGCCTTGGAGGCGAAGGCGAAGAAGCAGCGCCGGCTGCAGCCGAAGATGGTCCCGGAGAAGGCCGGGTGAGTTCTTTCTCTCTTTTCTTGTTTGATTCCTTTTCTTTCCTTACTTTTGTGTTTACTATCTCTCTGTTTATCCTGCTAGGGCCCCTATCAAGTTTGCCCAGGGCGGCGGCTCCCGGCAAGCTCCGCGCTTGTGTCGCCGCTTCCCCGCCAGCAGAGGGAGCGGACGCCGCAGCCTTCCTCGCGCGCATCTACACCGCCGCCGCCTGCCGCAGGGGCGCCTTCCTTCGCCGTGCCGCTGGCCTCAGCGCCTGATCGCGGCACGCGGGCTGAGCCGGCCCGCCAGGCGACGCTGGGACGACATGTTCCTGCGACCGGACTCGGTCCTCTTGGCCCAGCTGCTGGGGCTGGTCTGGGAATGCCGCCATCGACCGGAGCCGGAGCCGGCAGCTCCGCACCGCCTGCGACCGGAACCGGGGCCGGAAGGGCTGCGCCGCCCACGATCGGAGCCGGAGCCAGGCCGAGCGTGGTGGTGCTGGACGGAAGTCCGGAGGAGGCACCTCAGGCGCCGGAGGCGACTGGGCCGGCTGGGCCATCTGCTGCGCCCGGAGCGATGCCGCCACCGCAGCCGACGACGGAGGAGCCGGCCCGACGGGAGCCGGCAAGCGACGAGCCGGTGCGCACGGAGGGCGCCGACTCGCGCGCGCTGGTGAGGACGGGGACCCCAACGGCGTCACCGCAAGGCCTGCACGTGGCCAAGGGCGCACTTCTTCTTCAAGTGCCGTCCGCCTCCGACTCCAGCCTTGGCTCGGCTGCCACCATGGAGCAGTGCGTGGCTCCGCGCCGACTCCTACGAGGTGACCAGCCGGGAGGGGAATCCCGGCCAAGCGTCGGTGGAGATGTTCTTCTCCGGCCCGCAGTGCCAACCTCAAGGCCATGGCAACCGGGGCCGCGGCCGACGTCGCCAAGGTGGAGGAAGCCAGCAAGGTAAGCTTCGACTGTTTTTGGTCTGATTATTATCCTGGTAGCCCTCCGAGGCGTGGGCCGGCTGCTTGGAGCCGGCACGTGTTTCGCTTGATTGACTAACTTTCCCCTTTTTTCTTAGGCTGTGGCGGATCGGCGCACCGCTCTGTACAACCGCGCCGTGACTCACTACCACAAGGCCAAGCTGGATCGGGCCGACTTGGCTCGCGAGCTGGAAGCCGCCAAGGGTGAGCTTTATGCTTCTTTCGACTTGATATCTTGTTTTCTTTCTAATCTTGGTTGGCTGACACTTCTTTCTCGGCCGACTTGTAGTTGAAGCCGCCAAGGTCCCACAAGCTGGAGTCGGATCTCCGAGCCGCTCGCGACCAATGCGCCGTGAGCGAGGAGGCGGGCCGCTCCGCCGCCCGCAAGGTTAAACCGGCCGATCGCAGAGCCGACGCGGCTGCGCCACCGGGAGCAGAACCACCTCAAGGAACTCGCTGCCCTCAAGAAGGACGGGAGGACAAGCCGGCGGAGCTGAGCAGGCGGCCGGACGAAGTGGAGCGGCAACGGCTTGCGCTTCAGAGGAAGTCTCCACCAAGTCCACGGAGCTGACCGCCACCGCCAAGCGCTGGACGGAGGGGATTGGCGCGCTTGATCGCGGCTTGTCGGGTGAGTGCCTCTGTGTTTCCTTCCCTTTGCCGGCTTTCGGCTGTCGGCTGCCAGCTTGGTTGGTAGCCGGCAGCTGAAACTTTATCTTTTTCGCTATTCTCCATCTTCGGGCCGGGGCAGTGGTCGTGCCGGCTGCCGCCGTGCTTTTTGCTTTGTTCCTTCGAAATCTCCATCTTCGGGCCGGGGCAGTCGGTTCGTGCTGGCTGCCGCCGTCTTACTTTAGAGCTTCGGAATTTCCATCTTCGGCCGGGGCAGTCGGCTCGTGCCGGCTGCCGCCAGTCTTACTTTAGGACTTCGAAAATTTGCATTTTTCAGCTTATTTCGGCTTTTGGTGGTTTCTGACATGGTTCTTCCCGCAGCGGCCTTCCCAGAGACGCAAGATGCGGCCTTGGCAGCCGTTGGCGTTGAGCGCGAGTCTCGGAGGCAAGCGACCGGCGAGGGCAGCTCGGAGTATTTCTCCATGGAGGATCATCTGGCGTCCATGAGTGCCCGCATCGAGCCCATCACCAAGCTTGGCCGGGAGCTTCGAAGGCGGCCGAAGAGCCGGTGCCCATGCCGTGGCCTCGAAGAGGCGGCGCCGCAAGATATCTCTCGGCCTCGTCGCTGCGATGGAGCGGGCACCGGATCGTTTCCTCGACCGGAAGGAGTCGGCCACGCGCGCCGGTGCCGACATGGCGCCGTCCTTCGTCCTCTCTTGGTACAACGAGGTGGATCCGGGGCAGCTTGAGTTCCGGCGAGCCAGCCGTGGAGGACAAGCTCCCAGCCGATCTCAAGGCTGCCCGCCTTGCTCGAGCTGCCGCCATCGCCGAGTTCGTCGACAAGGCCCTCTTCGTCGCGGACCCGAACCCTCCTCTCGTCCGATGGAGAGTACATGGACGATGAGGAGGCGGAGGACGCGCCCGAGGATGACCCGGCCGCCGGCTCCACCGATGCTCCTCCAGCCTGGTGCTTAGTTTACCTCGTCTTTTGATTGTTGCTTTTGCCGAGACAATTTGTTAAATCCCCGGGATGCCGGTGCATATGTAAGACAATATAATTATCCTTTTATTAAGGCACACTTTAATGTGTTTGTTAATCATTTGTGTGCCGGCTTGCTTTCTTTCGACTTGTTCGCTTTTTCCTATCCGCCCCACTCTTTGGCCGTGCTCTTGCCGGCCGTACGTCCGACTTGCGATCCGTCGCCGGATCAAGAGCGGGCCGCCGAGGGAGGCCGACAGCATTTCAGCCGAACGAGCTGAATTCGGCAATCCGACGCTTTATGAAAGTTTGCAAGTCAACTCGCTTTACTCTTTCCCTTAGTCGTTTTCGCGTGCCGGCTCCCTAGGCCTTACTCCCGCCAGCTCGGACAGCCGGGTTGCGGTCTGTAGCTGGTTCGGAAGCCGGCTGTCGGAAACCGGATCACGTTACTGAGCCGACCGAGTGAGAGGGTTCAAGCCAATTGGCGAAACAAGGTAAAGTACGCGAGAAACTTGTCGGGAACGGCGCTCTTGGCGCGTGCTTTTCATAGCTTATAAAAGGGATACAAGGGATACATACATTCCTGCTCTCATGTGTAAAATGGGCGGAGTAACCTGACATTCCAGGGACGTTTAGTCTCCTCGTCAGCCTTGTCCGGCTTGTTTTTCTTAGCCTCTTGGGCATCTATGAGATAGTAGGAATCATTGCCTACCGCCTTGCTCACGATGAAGGGACCCTCCCATGGGGATGCTAGTTTATGCTGTCCGGCTGTCCGGCGGATCAGCCGGAGCACTAGGTCTCCTTCTCGGAATACTAAGGTCTTGACCTTCCGGCCGTGATAGCGACGGAGGCTTTGTCGATATACGGTTGACTCCGGACTCGGCCATCAGCCGGACCTCTTCAACCAGGTCGACTCCATCTTCGCGAGCTTCTTTGGCTTCAGCCTTCGTGTAGAGCTTGATTCTTGGCGCGTCGTGCTCGATATCAGCCGGCAGGATCGGCTTCGGCCCCGTATACGAGGAAGAAGGGCGTGAACCCGACCGAGCGGTTTGGCGTCGTGCGCAGCTCCACAAAGACACTGGGCAGCTCTTCAATCCGAGCAGCCGGCCGAGCGCTCAAGCGGCTCCACCAGCACCGGGCCGGATGTCGGCTAGGATCAAGCCGTTGGCTTTCTCCACTTGGCCGTTGGTCTCCGGGTGCGCCACGGACGATAGGTCCATCCGGATCCCCATCTCTCCGCAGTAGCGTTTGAAGATGCCTTCGGCGAAGTTGCTGCCGTTGTCGGTGATGATGCTATGCGGGTAGCCATATCTCACGATTATTTCTTTGAGGAATGTGACGGCCGTGGAGCCGTCCAGCTTCTTGATTGGCTTGGCTTCGATCCACTTAGTGAACTTGTCAATCATCACCAAGAGATGAGTCATGCCGCTCGGGCTGTTTTGAATGGGCCCACCATATCCAAGCCCCATACGGCAAATGGCCGGTAATGGGGATGGTCTTCAAGGCGGAAGCCGGCGTGTTCCTTTGCTTGGCAAAGCGTTGGCAGCCGTTGCACTTCTTCACCAGCTCTTCTGCGTCTCCGAGCGCAGTCGCCGCAGAAACCGTGCCGGAAGGCTTTGGCCACTATGGCTCTGGGAGGAGGCGTGATGGCCGCACTCGCCCGATGGATTTCCCGTAGGAGTTCAATCCCTTCAGCCGGCTCGACGCACCGCTGGAACACCCCACTTACGCCGCGTTTGTACAGCCTCGTGGTTGATGATTGTATAGGCCTTGGCCCTTCTCTCAATCTGCCCGGCCCGGACTCTCGTCATCAGGCAAGACACCGTTGGTGAGGTAGGAGAGGAATTCTTGTGCCCATGAAGGTACGCATCTTATCTCGAATACGCTGACCAACAGGGTCTCCCGCGTGGGAGCTTCCGCTTCGACTGCGTGGTCGCCGGGTTCGGCTTGCTAGCCGGCGGGTTCGGCTTGCTAGCCCCCGAGTGTGGCGATGAAGCCCCCGGGTTGGACTGAGAAGTCCCCGGGTTCGGCATGGTAGCCGGCGGGTTCGGCTTGTTAGCCCCCGACTTGGGCGATGAAGCCCCGGGTTTGGCTGAGCAGCCCCGGGTCAGCCGGCACGAATATTGAATCCGAATCCGGTGACGGTATGATGGACGGCTTCTTGATAACCGCTACAGGCGATACCCGGCGGAATGGCTTGCCGGGTTGAGCCAATCTTGGACAAGGCGTCAGCCGCCTCATTGTTTGCTCGTGGCACATGGTGGAACTCGCAGCCGTCGAAGAAGCCGGATAACTGCTGGACATGGAAGCGGTATGAGGCCATGTTGGCGTCCTTCGCGTCCCAGGGCCGCGATGCTTGTTGTATAACCAAGTCGGAGTCGCCGAAGCAAAGTATGCGACGCACGCCAATCTCCTTGGCCAGCTTCAGCCCATGTATGAGCGCTTCATACTCCGCCACATTGTTGGATGCGGCGAAGTGGATCTCGCAGGACGTAGTCCGCCTCGGTCTCCCTTGGGAGAGGTGATGACGATGCCGGCTCCCGTGCCGTTGCGCATCTTCGAGCCGTCGAAGTGCATCTTCCAATGTGTGGAATCCGGCACAAAGCGCAGGTACCGCATCTCAGCCCGGCCGACGAAGAAGTCCGCGAGGACCCGCGACTTGATGGCTGTGCGTGGCTCGTAGAGGATGGTGTGGGCGGCTAGCTCCGTGGCCCACTTGGCAACTCGGCCGTTGGCATCCTTGCCGCCGATGATTTCTCGCCGAGGTGCCGTGGCAACCACCCGGATAGGATGTTCTTGGAAGTAATGCTTGAGCTTCTTGGCTGCCATGTAGACACCGTAGGTGACCTTCTCGGTAGTGGGGGTAGTTCTCGCTCGATCGGGAGAGCACTTCGCCGAGGTAGTAGACTGGGCGCCGGACCGCTCGCTCTCGTTTTCGCTTCTTGCGCTCCACCACCAGACAACGCTAACCACTCGGTTGGTGGCTGCGATGTACAACAGCATCGGCTCCATTGAGCCCGGCGTTGCGAGGATTGGCGCGGTTGAGAGCACGCGCTTTAAGTCACGGAAGGCTTCATCCGCCTGCGGTGACCAGACGAACTTGTCCGCCTTCCTCATTAACTGATACAGGGGCAGTGCCTTCTCCCCCAGCCGGCCGACGAAGCGGCTCAAGGAAGCCGGACAGCCAGCCGAACTTCCGGACGTCCCTGAGGCACCGCGGCAGCTCCATCTTCTCAATGGCACTCGATCTTCTCCGGGTTGGCTTCGATTCTCGCCGAGAGACGAGGTAGCCCAGAGTTGGCCGGCCGGCACACCGAAAGTGCACTTGGCCGGGTTGAGCTTCATCCGGAATCTTCGCGGATTGGTGAAGGTTTCTCTCGTGTCATCAAGGAGGGTAGGCATCTCCTTGGTTTTTACAACGACATCATCCACATATGCGTGAACATTTCTGCCGATTTGATCCAGCAGACACTTTTGCATGCACCTTTGATAGGTGGCGCCTGCATTTTTCAAGCCGAATGGCATAGTCGTGTAGCAGTAAGCCCCGTACGGGGTAATGAACGAAGTCTTTATTTGATCAGCCGGATTCAAAGGAATCTGGTGGTAGCCTGAATAGGCATCTAGAAAAGACAACAGTTCACAGCCGGCAGCCGAGTCTATGACTTGATCTATGCGCGGCAGGGGGAAGGGGTCCTTCGGGCACGCCTTGTTCAGGCTGGTGTAGTCGATACACATGCGCCAGGAGCCGTTCTTCTTCAAAACCAGGACCGGGTTCGCCAACCAGTCCGGGTGCAGTACTTCCATGATGAAGCCGGCAGCTAGGAGCCGGGCAATTTCTTCACCGATGGCTTTCCGTCGTTCTTCGGCGAAGCGCCTGAGAGGCTGCTTCACCGGCTTGGCTTCAGGCCGGACGTGGAGGTGGTGCTCGCCAACTCCTCGGCACACCCGGCATGTCTCTTGGAGTCCATGCGAAGATGTCCCGATTCTCACGGAGGAAGCCGGTGAGCTCGCTTTCCTATTTCTTGTTCAAGCCGGCACCGATGGTGACGTATTTGAGCCGGCTGCGCCGAGTCCAGCAGGATCTTCTTGGTGCCGTCGGCCGGCTGGAAGTGAGTCGTCCCAGCCGGGTTGCCGCCAGCCGGCATGTCCGTCTCGCGCGGCTTTGGCGAGGGCAACGGCGTCGTGGATGAGCTGCTTCTCGGTGGCGATGACCAGCGTCCGGGCCATCTTGGAGCTCGCGTGGCGCAGTCCATGGAGCGGCGATAGTCGCCGGCTATGGTGATGACCCCCTTTGGGCCAGTGCAGCTTCATCTTTAGGTACCCATAGTGGGGCACCGCCATGAACTTGGTCAGGGCCGGCCTGCCCAGGAGCGCGTGGTAGGGACTCACGAGGTCCACCACCTCGAACTCGATTCTCTCGGTGCGGAAGTGGTCCGGCTTCCCGAACATCACCTCCAGCGTGATCCGGCCTATCGGCTGGCAGCAGTGGCCTCGGCACGATGCCATGGAAGACGCGTGGGGTGGGGCGCAACTCGGCCTCCGGATGCCCAGCTTGCGGGCGGTGTCGCGGTAGAGGATGTTGATGCTGCTGCCGCCGTCGATGAGGACGCGCGAAAATCGCACGCTGCGCCGGGTCGTGCCAATGGTGGGGTCAAGGACCATGGCGTAGCTGCCCGGCTTCGGCAGGACAGCCGGTGTGTCGCGGCGATCAAAAGTGATGGCCTGCTCTGACCAGTTTAGGTACCGGGGGACCGGCGGTATGACCGCGTTGACCTCGAGGGAACGGCTCTGCTGGCTCGTCTTGTCCTCGGCTCGGAGGTGAAGATGATGTAGGTAGCATCTTCGGCCGGATATCGGCCGCCATGGTGCACTTGGTTAGCCTCGTGGTGCTCGAGGTTGGCGTTCTCGCGCCGCCTTGACCACCCGGCCCGCCGGCCGGAGGGGGCGGGGTGGAGGGGGAGGGGTTCGCCGCTTGTCGACCGCTTCATGAAGTGGCGGTCGCGGGTGGTGTGGTTGGAGGGGTTCTTGCCGCCGTGGTACTTGCACGGCGAGTCGAGCATCTGCTCGAAGGTGTACTTCGGCTTCCATTGCCGGTCTCGTTTGCTTCGGCGGCGGCTGCCGCCTGCCGCGTTGTCCGACACGGCTGCCACATGGGCGGAACCGCAACGGCGGTCCGGCTGGTCGCCGTGACGCTTGCCGCGGTAGTTGTCCCGCCGGCTGCCATGCGAGCCGCCTTCGGCCGGCTTGTGCTCAGCCCGGCTTGTGGTTGTCCCGTTTTGCTCGGGGCTGGTGAAACGTCCGCCGGCGCCTTGCCGGCTTCCTCAGCCCGCCGCGTACTTGTCGGCAATGGCCATCAAGGCGGCCATCGTCTTGGGCTCGCCGCGGCGTAGCTTGTGCCACGAGCATGGTGTTGGGCCGGCAGCCTCCCATGAAGAAGCCGATGGCTTGCATCTCGTGCACGCCCTCGCAAGAGTTGCGCATCTCGCACCAGCGCGTCGGTACGCGCGATCCGTCTCGTCCGGGCCCCGCTTGCACATCTCAAGCCGTTGAGGGCGACCCGGCCGGCGATAGGTGCCGGTGAAGTGGCTGATGAAGGCGGCCTCGAAGTCCAGCCAGCCGTTTATGCTGCCGGCTGGCAGGTTGTTGAGCCATGTGCGGGCGGAGCCGAGCAGACATGAGGGGGGAGTAGCGCACAGCCCAGCGCTTGTTGCCCCGGGATATGCCGACTCGCGGTGGAGTAGTCCTGCAGCCAGTCCTCCGGCTTGGCGGTGCCGTCATACTTGGGCGTGTCGCGGGGGAGCTGGAAACCGTCGAGCACGGGCTCGTTGGCGATGCGGGGCCCGAAGCACTTGGGGCAAGCGGCGCCTCCTCTTCCGCAATGCGGGATTCGATCAGCCCGGCCGAGGCGGTCTCTCGGCGTCGGCGGGCTCGATGCGTGGGCCCGGCCGGGAGTGGGCCGGCCGGCGAGCGCCGCCCGCTTCGGGAGCCGGCCGGTGAGGGCGTCGCAGCTCGGAGTCTTGCTCCTGGTTCCGGCTTGGCGGAGCCCGGCTGCGGCCATCGCCGCCGCCCCTCGGCCGATGGCTCGGCCGGCTCGGGGTTGCGCGCGTGGCGCGGAGTCGCTGCGCCGGCTTGGTGCCGGGGAGGCGGACTCGGCCGTGTCCCTGGCGTTGCCTGCGGCACCACGAGCGTGAGAAGCTCTAGGATCTCGGGCGTACCTGGGGTCTTTCGACTGCCTGTTGGCAGCCTTCACCAAATCAGCCACCCGCGCTAGTCCCGGCGGCGTAGCTCTTCGCCTTCGAGGCGGTGCAGCCCTTCCGCGGCGGCTTCGGCCGCGAGCATGTTCTTGTCGGGGGTGTTGTAGATGGGCAGCTCCATGGATGGAGCCGGCTCGTCCGCGCCGTCCGCGGTCGATCTCGGCGCCTAGGTCGCGGCCTCTGCGGCGGATCTCGCCGGCTCGGCCGGGGTTGTCGCCGCCCGGGGTGAGGCCGTGGGCGCGGTTGTACTCGCGCCGGGTGATGTCCCATTGGCGCTTAGCAGCAGCCAGCTCCTCGGTCCGCTTGAGGAGGAGCACGCGGTGCGCCTCCGTGTCTGCCTCGACGGCGGCGGCGTCGGTGCCGGCGCCGGTGGTGAGCGGGGTGCTCAGCTTTGCCCGGACTTGCTCCAGCCGGGACGGTGGTGGTGGCGCCTTCGGGCCCGAGCCGGAGGCGTTGGGGTCAACGTGGCGCTCCAGGTTGGGGCCGCGGGTGCGCGGGTTCTTGGTGACTTCTTCGCCAGCCCATCATGACTTGCACGACGGCGGGCTGGCGGAACGCTGCAGCCGGCTCGCCGGAGGAGGGCTGGCGCAGCGCAGCACCTGCCGCGGGTAGCGCGGCGGTGCGACGGTGGCGACGTAGACGTCGTGGCCGCCGAAGGAGATGACGTTGCCGCCAGCTGGGAAGGGCCGGTCGGCGAAGCAGCCAGCGTTGTCGCTGACGCAGTCGAGGGAGCCGAATCTCCGGGATCAAGCCTGAAGCGACTCGCTCGCCGGTGGTGATGGTGAGGCCCGTCCGGATGAAGACACCGGCCGAGGATGCTGAAGGCCCCACGGTGGGCGCCAAATGTCGTGGTGTCGTCACGGCATATGCCATAGGGTGGCTAATCGAAGGGGCTCCTGAGAGATCTCACGGCGGTATCCGGAAGCGGGTTTGGGCACGAGCGACACGGCGACGTACCCAGGTTCGAGGCCCTCCGGTGGAGGTAAAACCTCTACTCCTGCTATGAGTGTATAAGGTGATCACACAATACAATGGTGCTCCTAGAGCTGTATCCGGCTGGCCCTGAGAGGCTAAGGGAGACGATGGTCTCTCTCACGAGGCGGCGCTGTAGGTAGGTGAAAGCAATAAGTGTTCAATCCTCCCCGCACGAGAGGGGTAGTGCGGCTTATATAGGCACCGGCACTTTACATATAAGACCCTATAGTCCACCGGCCGGCTTGGCCGGCTTCGGCTTCCGCTCCTTCCCGAGGCGGTGACGTCGGGAGCCGTTGAGGCGTCGTGGCTCGTCCCATCCGGCTGCTCGAGTCAGCGGTATGGAGAGGAAGTGTCTCTGTCGCCGCCAGCCACCGTTGCTCGTACGGCGCGTCGTAAGCCATGATGGCCTGTCCGGCGCGTGGCACTGTTGCTCCACAGTGCCCCGTGCTTTACGGAAGATGAAGTCAGCGTGGACTTTGGGAACCCGGATCACCAACCCGGTTCCTTCCTGTGCAAGACTCGCCAGCCTCGAGTCGGTCTGAGGTACGGACCCCCGCCGGATATGGCTTGTAGAAGCCGGCCCAACTACAGCATTGGCGGCCGTGGCTAGGCCGACTAGGACCTAGAGCCAGCCGACTTCCGGACCAGCCGGCCACGGCGCCGGCCGGCTGCTCCTCAGCCGGCCTTTGCCGCGAGCCGGCCAGTGGCCAGCCGGCTGCTCCGCGTCCATTGCCCTACCCGGGGTCTTCCCCCCGACAGCCACTGATGAGGCTTTTCCTACCAGTGCTAGCCAAAGATATTTTGGGTAGAGACTAAAGCATGCCTCCACTAAATGATCTTCTCCTTGATTGTTCTTGTCCATCTTGTAACATTACCATCTTATTTTATCGGGTGCGCGTCCAGCGCTCCCGATGGGAGTAGCCCCCGAGTCTAGGTACGGATGCTTGCAATCCGTGCGTAGACTCAAGTTGTGCCACTCGAACATCTTCCTCTGCCGAAGTTTTTCTGCAAGTCTTCATGGGTCATCCGATACACTTGTACCGGGGCTCGTATTCTTCAGTAAAGTTTCAACGCGTAAAGGATATTGAGTAACGTGTCCAGCTTTGCTGGTTAACTGCCGATGGCAATACAACGTTACCCTACACAGAATCAAGTCCCCGGGCATGATCCTGGAGTGCAAAAAAGTTTTATCGGGTGCGCGCCCAGCTCTCCCGATGGGAGTAGCCCCCGAGTCTGGGCACGGGTGCTTGCGGCCGGGTGCAGACTCGAGCTGAGCATTCCATCCTTTTCTTCAAATATTTCTTCATAGGGGTATCTTCGAGTTTACGTTTTATCGGGTGCACGTCCAGCGCTCCCGATGGGAGTAACCCCCGAGTCTAAGTGCGGATGCTTGCGCTTCGTGCATAGACTCAAGCCGACCATCCGATACTCTTTCATGTTTCTTCGAATGCTTCCGGCGGTCTTCACGATGTCACTGATGACGTTACCAATACTACAATTCTGACTGACAAGACACGACCCATTGGGCCCATCCTACTTCGTGTGGCTCGTTTTTGAGAAATATCCTCCTTTCTCGTACAGTTACCAAGGTGCCTCCTCGATTTCCGCGATCAACGATGAAGAGAGGGTCCTCTTAATGAATTGGAAGCAATAACACATGCCTATGCAATCCTCAAGTTTCCCCACACTTAAAATCTCTCGGAGCAAAGTCCTTCCCATTCTCACATATCATCGTTGCATCTGATACGTCCCAAACGTATCTATAATTTCTTATGTTCCATGCTACTTTTATGATGATACTCACATGTTTTATACACATTATATGTCATTATTATGCATTTTCCGGCACTAACCTATTGACGAGATGCCGAAGAGCCGCTGTCGTTTTCTCGCTGTTTTTGGTTTCGAAATCCTAGTAAGGAAATATTCTCGGAATTGGACGAAATCAACGCCCGGGGGCCTATTTTTCCACGAAACTTCCAGAAGACCGAGGGAGATACGAAGTGGGGCCACGGGGCGCCGCCACACTAGGGCGGCGCGGCCTAAGGGGGGCCCGCGTGGCCCTAGCGTGTGGGGCCCCCGTGACTCCTCCGACTCCGCCCTTCCGCCTACTTAAAGCCTTCGTCGCGAATACCCCAGTACCGAGAGCCACGATACGGAAAACCTTCCAGAGACGCCGCCGCCGCCAATCCCATCTCGGGGATTCAGGAGATCGCCTCCGGCATCCCGCCGAGAGAGGGAATCATCTCCCGGAGGTCTCTTCATCGCCATGATCGCCTCCGGATCGATGTGTGAGTAGTCCACCCCTGGACTATGGGTCCATAGCAGTAGCTAGATGGTTGTCTTCTCCTCATTGTGCTATCATGTTAGATCTTGTGATCTGCCTATCATGATCAAGATCATCTATTTGTAATCCTACATGTTGTGTTTGTTGGGATCCGATGAATATTGAATACTATGTCAAGTTGATTATCAATCTATCATATATGTTGTTTATGTTCTTGCATGCCCTCCGTTGCTAGTTGAGGTTCTGGCCAAGTTGATGCTTGTGACTCCAAGAGGGATTATTTATGCTCGATAGTGGGTTCATGCCTCCATTAAATCTGGGACAGTGACGTAAAAGTTCTAAGGTTGTGGATGTGTCTGTTGCCACTAGGGATAAAACATCAATGCTTTGTCTAAGGATATTTGTGTTGATTACATTACGCACCATACTTAATGCAATTGTCCGTTGTTTGCAACTTAATACTCGGAAGGGGTTCGGATGATAACCTCGAAGGTGGACTTTTTAGGCATAGATGCATGCCGGATAGCGGTCTATGTACTTTGTCGTAATGCCCCGATTAAATCTCATAGTACTCATCATGATATATGTATGTGCATTGTTATGCCTTCTTTATTTGTCAATTGCCCAACTCGTAATTTGTTCACCCAACATCTCGTTTATCTTATGGGAGAGACACCACTAGTGAACTGTGGACCCCGGTCCAATTCTTTACATCTGAAATACAATCTACCGCAATTGTTCTTTACTCGTTCTTCACGAACAATCATCATCATCCACACTATACATCTAATCCTTTGTTTACAAGCAAGCCGGTGAGATTGACAACCTCATCATTACGTTGGGGCAAAGTACTTTGATTGTGTTGTGCAGGTTCCACGTTGGCGCCGGAATACCTGGTGCTGCGCCGCACTACACTCCGCCACCAACAACCTTCACGTGTTCCTTGACTCCTACTGGTTCGATAACCTTGATTTCTTACTGAGGGAAAACTTACTGCTGTGCGCATCACACCTTCCTCTTGGGGTTCCCAACGGACGTGTCAACTACACGCAGCAAGAAGATTTTCTGGCGCCGTTGCCGGGGAGATCAAGACACGCTGCAAGGGGAGTCTCCCACATCCAATCTCTTTACTTTGTTTTTTTCTTGCTTTACTTTATTTTATTTAATGCTTTGTTTGTTCTTATATCAAAAACACAAAAAAATTAGTTGCTAGTTTTAATTTATGTACTGTCTTGTTCTCTATATCGAAAACACAAAAAAGTTAGTTACTTGCATTTACTTTATTTAGTTTGCTTTATTTACTATTACTAAAAATGAGTAATCCAGAAGTTAAAGTTCGTTCGTTTAAGCAACAAGGGGGAGAAAGTTTTAAAGATGCTTGGTATAGAATTAGTGATGCTCATCATAGGTGCATTAAGAAACACTCCACTATTATACTACTTAGGAACTTTTATGTTGGTATCTCAAGTTGGAATAGGTATGTTCTTGATACTCTTGCGGGCGGTAATTTCCTAGGCACTCCTGCTTTAGAAGCTAGTTGCATCATTGAGAGTCTAGTTGGAATACCACCTGTTAATGAAGCTAAAATTGAAATCTCTCTTGAAGATGTCATGAAAAAGTTGGAGGTCATAGAGAAAAATCTTCCAAGTGTTGAGACTAAATTGGAAATATTACTTAATAACACTGATAAACTTGATAAAACTCTTAGTGGAATCAACGAAGAATTGCTGTTTTAGAAACTTGTGCTACTCATGACAATCGAACCCATAGGATTAGTGAACTTGAAGAAGCTATGGGAACCTTGGGTTCAACTTTTTCTTCTTCTAAGTTTAAGGAGAAAGCCTATGTGGGTAAGGAGCAAAAGTTCATGTATGTCTCTAAAGTGCCTAAGCCAAAAAACTATTATAGGCCTAAAATTGACAAAGCCCTTAGCACCACTACGGATGATGGAGCATCTAAGATACCTATTGATGTTGATGCTTCGTCTCTTGATAATACTTGATTCACACTTTCTGCGCCTAGCTGAAAGGCGTTAAAGAAAAGCGCTTATGGGAGACAACCCATTATTTTACTTCTGCGCTTTGTTTTATATTTGAGTCTTGGAAGTTGTTACTACTGTAGCAACCTCTCCTTATCTTTATTTTATTGCATTGTTGTGCCAAGTAAAGTCTTTGATAGTAAAGTCAATACTAGATTTGGATTACTGCGCAGGAACAGATTTCTTGCTGTCCCAAAATTGAGCCGCCCCTGCTGTAAAAAAATTATAAAAATCTGCCAATTTACGTGCGTGATCCTCAAATATGTACGCAACTTTCATTAAATTTGGGTATTTTCATCTGAGCAAGTCTGGTGCCTCTAAAAAATTCGTCTTTACGGACTGTTCTGTTTTGACAGATTCTGCATTTTATTTCGCATTGCCTGTTTTGCTATGTTTGATGGATTTCTTTGTTCCATTAACTTTCAGTAGCTTTGTGCAATGTCCAGAAGTGTTAAGAATGATTATGTCACCACTGAATATATGAATTATGCATCGACCCTCTAATGAGTTTGTTTTGAGTTTGGTGTGGAGGAAGTTTTCAAGGGTCAAGAGAGGAGGATGATACAATATGATCAAGAAGAGTGAAAAGTCTAAGCTTGGGGATGCCCCCGTGGTTCATCCCTGCATATTTTTAGAATCCCAAAATTCGAAAAGAGTAAAAAGTTACGACCAGTTAAAGATTTTTTGCTGCAAAATACAAAAAAAAAGAAAAAAAAATCTGTGGCGCACCAAGTGCCCATGCGCCACAGAAATAACGTTCGAAATTTGAAATTTCTGGCGCCCACTTCTCCTTCTCTCCTCCATTTCTCCACTTCTCCCCTTCTCCCCTTCTCCCATTCTCCACTTCTCCCCTTCTCCTCCTCTCCTCTTCTCTTCCTCTCCTCCACTTCTCCACTTCTCCCCTTCTCCTCCTCTCCTCTTCTCTTCCTCTCCTCCACTTCTCCACTTCTCCTCTCTCCTCTCCTACACCGGCGACCAACTCCGGCGACCTACTCCGGCGACCTACTACGGCGACCACGACCAACACCTCCTCCGGCGACCACCTCCTCCACAACAACCACCTTCTCCTCCTCCTCCTCCGGCGACAACAACAACCACCACCACCACCTCCTCCTCTACCACCACCACCACCACCACCACCACCACCACCACCACCTCCTCCTCCTCCTCCTCCTCCTCCACCACCACCACCACCACCTCCACCTCCACCTCCTCATATTCCACCACCACCACCTCCTCCGGCCGGCCTCATCCTCCACCCACCCACCCACCCCACCCACCTCCGGCGACCTTCCAGAAAAATTTAAAAAAAAATTCGGCGGCCCCAGATCTAGATCTAGATCTAGATCTGGCCACCACTTTTTTTGAAATTTTAAAAAAATTCTGTGGCGCACCGGCGGTGGTGCGCCACGTAAATAAGACTTCTGTTTCGTGGCGCACCACCGTCCGGTGCGCCCAGAAATAAGCTTTCTGTGGCGCATTGGCTGGTGCGCCACAGAATCCTTATTTTTGTGGCGAGAATTCTGTGGCGCACCACCCATGCGCCACAGAATGTGTTTTTGGTGCGCCACTGATGAGGCTTTTCCTACTAGTGCTAGCCAAAGATATTTTGGGTAGAGACTAAAGCATGCCTCCACTAAATGATCTTCTCCTTGATTGTTCTTGTCCATCTTGTAACATTACCATCTTATTTTATCGGGTGCGCGTCCAGCGCTCCCGATGGGAGTAGCCCCGAGTCTAGGTACGGATGCTTGCAATCCGTGTGTAGACTCAAGTTGTGCCACTCGAACATCTTCCTCTGCCGAAGTTTTTCTGCAAGTCTTCATGGGTCATCCGATACACTTGTACCGGGGCTCGTATTCTTCAGTAAAGTTTCAACGCGTAAAGGATATTGAGTAACGTGTCCAGCTTTGCTGGTTAACTGCCGATGGCAAAACAACGTTACCCTACACAGAATCAAGTCCCCGGGCATGATCCTGGAGTGCAAAAAAGTTTTATCGGGTGCGCGCCCAGCTCTCCCGATGGGAGTAAGCCCCGAGTCTGGGCACGGGTGCTTGCGGCCGGGTGCAGACTCGAGCTGAGCATTCCATCCTTTTCTTCAAATATTTCTTCATAGGGGTATCTTCGAGTTTACGTTTTATCGGGTGCACGTCCAGCGCTCCCGATGGGAGTAACCCCGAGTCTAAGTGCGGATGCTTGCGCTTCGTGCATAGACTCAAGCCGACCATCCGATACTCTTTCATGTTTCTTCGAATGCTTCCGGCGGTCTTCACGATGTCACTGATGACGTTACCAATACTACAATTCTGACTGACAAGACACGACCCATTGGGCCCATCCTACTTCTGTGTGGCTCTGTTTTTGAGAAATATCCTCCTTTCTCGTACAGTTACCAAGGTGCCTCCTCGATTTCCGCGATCAACGATGAAGAGAGGGTCCTCTTAATGAATTGGAAGCAATAACACATGCCTATGCAATCCTCAAGTTTCCCCACACTTAAAATCTCTCGGAGCAAAGTCCTTCCCATTCTCACATATCATCGTTGCATCCGATACGTCCCAAACGTATCTATAATTTCTTATGTTCCATGCTACTTTTATGATGATACTCACATGTTTTATACACATTATATGTCATTATTATGCATTTTCCGGCACTAACCTATTGACGAGATGCCGAAGAGCCAGTTGCTGTTTTCTGCTGTTTTTGGTTTCAGAAATCCTAGTAAGGAAATATTCTCGGAATTGGACGAAATCAACGCCCAGGGGCCTATTTTTCCACGAAACTTCCAGAAGACCGAGGGAGATACGAAGTGGGGCCACGGGGCGCCGCCACACTAGGGCGGCGCGGCCTAAGGGGGGCCCGCGTGGCCCTAGCGTGTGGGGCCCCCGTGACTCCTCCGACTCCGCCCTTCCGCCTACTTAAAGCCTTCGTCGCGAATACCCCGAGCACCGAGAGCCACGATACGGAAAACCTTCCGGAGACGCCGCCGCCGCCAATCCCATCTCGGGGGATTCGGAGATCGCCTCCGGCATCCTCGCCGGAGAGGGGAATCATCTCCCGGAGGTCTCTTCATCGCCATGATCGCCTCCGGATCGATGTGTGAGTAGTCCACCCCTGGACTATGGGTCCATAGCAGTAGCTAGATGGTTGTCTTCTCCTCATTGTGCTATCATGTTAGATCTTGTGATCTGCCTATCATGATCAAGATCATCTATTTGTAATCCTACATGTTGTGTTTGTTGGGATCCGATGAATATTGAATACTATGTCAAGTTGATTATCAATCTATCATATATGTTGTTTATGTTCTTGCATGCCCTCCGTTGCTAGTTGAGGCTCTGGCCAAGTTGATGCTTGTGACTCCAAGAGGGATTATTTATGCTCGATAGTGGGTTCATGCCTCCATTAAATCTGGGACAGTGACAGAAAGTTCTAAGGTTGTGGATGTGCTGTTGCCACTAGGGATAAAACATCAATGCTTTGTCTAAGGATATTTGTGTTGATTACATTACGCACCATACTTAATGCAATTGTCTCGTTGTTTGCAACTTAATACCGGAAGGGGTTCGGATGATAACTCTGAAGGTGGACTTTTTAGGCATAGATGCATGCTCGGATAGCGGTCTATGTACTTTGTCGTAATGCCCCGATTAAATCTCATAGTACTCATCATGATATATGTATGTGCATTGTTATGCCTTCTTTATTTGTCAATTGCCCAACCGTAATTTGTTCACCCAACATCTCGTTTATCTTATGGGAGAGACACCACTAGTGAACTGTGGACCCCGGTCCAATTCTTTACATCCGAAATACAATCTACTGCAATTGTTCTTTACTCGTTCTTCACGAACAATCATCATCATCCACACTATACATCTAATCCTTTGTTTACGAGCAAGCCGGTGAGATTGACAACCTCACCGTTACGTTGGGGCAAAGTACTTTGATTGTGTTGTGCGGGTTCCACGTTGGCGCCGGAATCCCTGGTGCTGCGCCGCACTACACTCCGCCACCAACAACCTTCACGTGTTCCTTGACTCCTACTGGTTAGATAACCTTGATTTCTTATTGAGGGAAAACTTACTGCTGTGCGCATCACACCTTCCTCTTGGGGTTCCCAACGGACGTGTCAACTACACGCAGCAAGAAGATTTTCTGGCGCCGTTGCCGGGGAGATCAAGACACGCTGCAAGGGGAGTCTCCCACATCCAATCTCTTTACTTTGTTTTTGTCTTGCTTTACTTTATTTTATTTACTGCTTTGTTTGCTCTTATATCAAAAACACAAAAAAATTAGTTGCTAGTTTTAATTTATGTACTGTCTTGTTCTCTATATTGAAAACACAAAAAAATTAGTTACTTGCATTTACTTTATTTAGTTTGCTTTATTTACTATTACTAAAAATGAGTAATCCGGAAGTTGAAGTTCGTTCGTTTAAGCAACAAGGGGGAGAAAGTTTTAAAGATGCTTGGTATAGAATTAGTGATGCTCATCATAGGTGCATTAAGAAACACTCCACTATTATACTACTTAGGAACTTTTATGTTGGTATCTCAAGTTGGAATAGGTATGTTCTTGATACTCTTGCGGGCGGTAATTTCCTAGGCACTCCTGCTTTAGAAGCTAGTTGCATCATTGAGAGTCTAGTTGGAATACCACCTGTTAATGAAGCTAAAATTGAAATCTCTCTTGAAGATGTCATGAAAAAGTTGGAGGTCATAGAGAAAAATCTTCCAAGTGTTGAGACTAAATTGGAAATATTACTTAATAACACTGATAAACTTGATAAAACTCTTAGTGGAATCAACGAGAGAATTGTTGTTTTAGAAACTTGTGCTACTCATGACAATCGAACCCATAGGATTAGTGAACTTGAAGAAGCTATGGGAACCTTGGGTTCAACTTTTTCTTCTTCTAAGTTTAAGGAGAAAGCCTATGTGGGTAAGGAGCAAAAGTTCATGTATGTCTCTAAAGTGCCTAAGCCAAAAAACTATTATAGGCCTAAAATTGACAAAGCCCTTAGCACCACTACGGATGATGGAGCATCTAAGATACCTATTGATGTTGATGCTTCGTCTCTTGATAATACTTGATTCACACTTTCTGCGCCTAGCTGAAAGGCGTTAAAGAAAAGCGCTTATGGGAGACAACCCATTATTTTACTTCGCGCTTTGTTTTATATTTGAGTCTTGGAAGTTGTTACTACTGTAGCAACCTCTCCTTATCTTTATTTTATTGCATTGTTGTGCCAAGTAAAGTCTTTGATAGTAAAGTCAATACTAGATTTGGATTACTCGCAGAGAACAGATTTCTTGCTGTCCCAAAATTGAGCCGCCCCTGCTGTAAAAAAATTATAAAAATCTGCCAATTTACGTGCGTGATCCTCAAATATGTACGCAACTTTCATTAAATTTGGGTATTTTCATCCGAGCAAGTCTCGGTGCCTCTAAAAAATTCGTCTTTACGGATCGTTCTGTTTTGACAGATTCTGCATTTTATTTCGCATTGCCTGTTTTGCTATGTTTGATGGATTTCTTTGTTCCATTAACTTTCAGTAGCTTTGTGCAATGTCCAGAAGTGTTAAGAATGATTATGTCACCACTGAATATATGAATTATGCACTGACCCTCTAATGAGTTTGTTTTGAGTTTGGTGTGGAGGAAGTTTTCAAGGGTGAAGAGAGGAGGATGATACAATATGATCAAGAAGAGTGAAAAGTCTAAGCTTGGGGATGCCCCCGTGGTTCATCCCTGCATATTTTAAGAAGACTCAAGCATCTAAGCTTGGGGATGCCCAAGGCATCCCTTCTTCATCGACAACTTATCAGGTCACCTCTAGTGAAACTATTTTTATTCCGTCACATCTTATGTACTTTACTTGGAGCGTCTGTGTGCTTTTATTTTCGTTTGTTATTTTCATTCTCTGAATAAATTCATGCTTGTGTGGGAGAGAGACACGCTCCGCTGTTGCATATGAACACATGTGTTCTCAGCTTTATTCTTAATGTTCATGGCGAAAGTTGAAACTGCTTCGTTAATTGTTATATGGTTGGAAACAGAAAATGCTGCATGTGGTAATTGGTATAATGTCTTGAATAATTTGATACTTGGAAATTGTTGTGCTCATATAGATGATGTTTAAGCTCTTGCATCATGTACTTTGTACCTAGTAATGAAGAATTACATAGAGCTTGTTAAAATTTGGTTTGCATGATTAGTTTCTCTAGAGTCTAGATATTTTCTGGTTAAGGTGTTTGAACAACAAGGAGACAATGTAAAGTCTTATAATACTTACAATATGTTCATATGTGAGCTTTGCTGCACCTTTTATACTTGAGTTTGCTTCAAACAACCTTGCTAGCCTAGCCTTGTATTGAGAGGAATTCTTCTCGTGCATCCAAATCCTTGAGCCAAAAACTATGCCATTTGTGTCCACCATACCTACCTACCACATGGTATTTCTCTGCCATTCCAAAGTACATTACTTGAGTGCTACCTTTAAAAATTCTATTCCTTTGTCTTTGCAATATATAGCTCATGGGAAAAATAGCCTTAAAAACTATTGTGGTGAAGAATATGTACTTATGTGTCTTATTTCTTAATAAGTTGCTTGTTGAGCGGTAACCATGTTTCTGGGGATGCCATCAACTTTTACCTTTGTTGAATATCATGTGAGTTGCTATGCATGTTCGTCTTGTCCGAAGTAAGGGCGATTTTCATGATCATATGGTTTGAGTATGCATATTGTTAGAGAAGAACATTGGGCCGCTAACTAAAGCCATGATTCATGGTGGAAGTTTCAGTTTGGACAATTAATCCTCAATCTCTTATGAGAATTTTAACTCTTGTTGAATGCTTATGCATTAAAGAGGAGTCCATTATCTGTTGTCTATGTTGTCCCGGTATGGATGTCTAAGTTGAGAATAATCAAAAGCGAGAAATCCAATGCGAACTTTCTCCTTAGACCTTTGTACGGTGCGGCATAGAGGTACCCCTTTGTGACACTTGGTTGAAACATATGCTATGCAATGATAATCCATGTTAACCCAAGCTAATTAGGACAAGGTGCGAGCACTATTGGTATACTATGCATGAGGCTTGCAACTTATAGGATGTCTTATACATAACACATATGATTTGTTACTACCGTTGACAAAATTGTTTCTATGTTTTCAAAATGAAAAGCTCTAGCAAAAAAGTAGTAATCCATGCTTCCCTCTGCGAAGGGCCTATCTTCTACTTTATTGTTGAGTCAGTTCAACTATTCTTTCTATCTTAGAAGCAAACACTTGTATTAACTGTGTGCATTGATTCTTACATTTTTACCTATTGCACTTGTTATATTACTTTGTGTTGACAATTATCCATGAGATAAATATGTTGAAGTTGAAAGCAATTGCTGAAACTTATATCTTCCTTTGTGTTGCTTCAATGCTTTTACTTTGAATTTATTGCTTTATGAGTAACTCTCATGCAAGTCTTATTGATGCTTGTCTTGAAAGTACTATTCATGAAAAGTCTTTGCTATATGATTCATTTGTTTACTCATTGTCTTCACCATTGCTTCGAATCGCTGCATTCATCTCATATGCTTTACAATATTATTGATCAAGATTATGATAGCATGTCACTTCATAAATTATCTTTGTTATCGTTACCTACTCGAGGGCGAGTAGGAACTAAGCTTGGGGATGCTTGATACGTCCCAAACGTATCTATAATTTCTTATGTTCCATGCTACTTTTATGATGATACTCACATGTTTTATACACATTATATGTCATTATTATGCATTTTCCGGCACTAACCTATTGACGAGATGCCGAAGAGCCCATTGTTGTTTTCTGCTGTTTTTGGTTTTAGAAATCCTAGTAAGGAAATATTCTCGGAATTGGACGAAATCAACGCCCAGGGGCCTATTTTTCCACGAAGCTTCCAGAAGACCGAGGGAGATACGAAGTGGGGCCACGGGGCGCCGCCACACTAGGGCGGCGCGGCCTAAGGGGGGCCCGCGCGGCCCTAGCGTGTGGGGCCCCCGTGACTCCTCCGACTCCGCCCTTCCACCTACTTAAAGCCTTCGTCGCGAATACCCGAGTACCGAGAGCCACGATACGGAAAACCTTCCAGAGACGCCGCCGCCACCAATCCCATCTCGGGGGATTCAGGAGATCGCCTCCGGCACCCTGCCGGAGAGGGGAATCATCTCCCGGAGGTCTCTTCATCACCATGATCGCCTCCGGATCGATGTGTGAGTAGTCCACCCCCGGACTATGGGTCCATAGCGATAGCTAGATGGCTGTCTTCTCCTCATTGTGCTATCATGTTAGATCTTGTGAGCTGCCTATCATGATCAAGATCATCTATCTGTAATCCTACATGTTGTGTTTGTTGGGATCCGATGAATATTGAATACTATGTCAAGTTGATTATCAATCTATCATATATTTTCTTTATGTTCTTGCATGCTCTCCGTTGCTAGTTGAGGCTCTGGCCAAGTTGATACTTGTGACTCCAAGAGGGAGTATTTATGCTCGATAGTGGGTTCATGCCTCCATTAAATCTGTGACAGTGATAGAAAGTTCTAAGGTTGTTGATGTGCTGTTGCCACTAGGGATAAAACATCGATGCTTTGTCTAAGGATATTTGTGTTGATTACATTACGCACCATACTTAATGCAATTGTCTGTTGTTTGCAACTTAATACCGGAAGGGGTTCGGATGATAACCTCGAAGGTGGACTTTTTAGGCATAGATGCATGCTGGATAGCGCTCTATGTACTTTGTCGAAATGCCCCGATTAAATCTCATAGTACTCATCATGATATATGTATGTGCATTGTTATGCCTTCTTTATTTGTCAATTGCCCAACCGTAATTTGTTCACCCAACATCCGTTTATCTTATGGGAGAGACACCACTAGTGAACTGTGGACGCCGGTCCAATTCTTTACATCTGAAATACAATCTATCGCAATTGTTCTTTACTCGTTCTTTGCAAACAATCATCATCATCCACACTATGCATCTAATCCTTTGTTTACAAGCAAGCCGGTGAGATTGACAACCTCACTCGTTACGTTGGGGCAAATTACTTTGATTGTGTTGTGCAGGTTCCACGTTGGCGCCGGAATCCCTGGTGTTGCGCCGCACTACACTCCGCCACCAACAACCTTCACGTGTTCCTTGACTCCTACTGGTTCGATAAACTTGGTTTCTTTCTGAGGGAAAACTTGCTGCTGTGCGCATCACACCTTCCTCTTGGGGTTCCCAACGGACGTGTGCTTACACGCCATCAGCATCCTCCTTTCCTTCTTCCTTCTTCTCTCATAACTGCAGCGCCGCCGCCGCCGCTTCTAGATCTTCTCCAGATCCAACGATGGTGAAGAAGAAGAACCCCATCGCCGCCGCCAGTTCTATGAGCAGCGGTGCCGCCGCCAAGGCCTCTTCAAATCCTTCGAAGAGAAGCGCTCCAGACGCTCCTCCTCCAGCTCCAGCGCCGCCAGCGCCGTCAAGCTCCATGGCTAGGACCAACCCCGGAGATTGCCTGGCGTCCTCCGTCACGAAGCGTGATGAAAAGAGGGCCCAAAGCCTCGGTCTAGTCTCTTCCGAAGAGGGGAATGTAATTCTCCCAGGTGCGATTTCTCGGCCTAATCCTCCCGCTGGTTTTACCGTGATGTTCTTGTCGTTCTTGTATCGAGGTCTCTCACTCCCTGCCCACAAGTTCCTGCACCACCTTCTTCGGACTTACGAGATCCAATTGTGGCAACTTACCCCCAACTCAATCCTTCACCTTGTTGTGTTCATCACCCTTTGTGAAGCGTTTTTGGGCGTTGAGCCTCACTTTGGGTTGTGGAAGAAAATCTTCTTTGTAAAGAGTTACAACAGTAGTAATGGACCCTTTGTCATTGGGGGAGTCGGGTTCGTTGCACGCTCAGAAGTCAATTATTTCAACTTTCCGATGAGGGAATCCGTGCAAGGATGGAGACTGAAGTGGTTCCGCATTAGGGATTCTTCAACAACCGAATCCCAGCTTCCTCGCTTTACCGACGTTCACGACGCCAAACCCAAGTACTCTTGGAAGAACATCCTTTCTCCCGATGAAAGACCAGTAGTCGACGAGTTATTTGATAAATTTCTTCGGATCAAAGAAGTCGACGGCCATACCATGATAGGTACAGAGGTAGCTGATGTGTTCTTGAAGCGTCGGGTTCATACAATCATGGCCAGGGCTCATCTGATGTGGTTGTATTCGGATCCGAAGGATGAAACTAGGATAAATATTGCCGAACTATCGGAAAAGGAACTGCTTGATGAAGTTCGACACCTTACTCTCTTCAGCCAGGAAGATTCAATCCCGCTGATATCTTCTCATCCACCGTTTGATGTTGATCATCCGCCAATGGAGGTAAATTTTCCTCCTCATACTTGTATTACTCTGTTATCCTTGATCAATCATGACCATCATTGTTCTTACTCGTTTTTCTTCAGCAGACCCTCATAGCTCCTGGAGACTTGCGTGACCTGCTAGATGATACTTCTGAAGGAAGAGATTCCTCAGCCGCTGTTGGATTTCATACCGACGAAAACACAAGCCCAAAGGATGAACGCGATGATCCGATGAATTCTGAAGCTGTCTTTACTAATCCTCCTCCCCCAGCCAACGATACTAGCGACACAGCGGGATAAGTGCGTGATGATGACGCTGATCATGCTGCTTTTGTTAATGCAGCTGTGGAGGAGGCCAGAGCTTCGCATGTGAAGAGATCATCCGGAGGCTTTGCCGACGAAGACGATCTCTTCGACCTGTAAGTGCTTGCCTGCTTTCCCAGAATACGTATTTTGTTCTTACCATTCGCATTCTTTTCTTATCTTTTGCCAATTTTTCTTTTTTGCAGGACGAAGGTTTCATCGAGCCTCCATCTAAGAAGGCCAAGTCTGGCGCCGCTCTGCCGAATGTTGCGGCTTCCGAGGCTTCGGCCCCTACTGCAGCCCCCGCGGCCCAGGTATCGACTGCTTCCTCCCTTTCCAAGGGAAAAGTTATTCCTTCGACTACTGCCGCCACAACTCCTCCTCCAGGGAAACCTGTAAGTCTTTTTTCGGTCGCAACGCAAACTTTCCTGAATGTTCCTTGTTTAGTGATCCTTCAACAAATATCTATTTTTTCCTTTTTTAAGGATCTGCGAGTTGTCATATCTTCTTTGGAGACCTTCGCTTCCCAATTCTCTTCCCTGGAAGTGGACAAAGCTCGACTGCAAAAGGAGGTCAAGTCTTCTTCCTCGAAATTAGAAGGCGCAATAAAAATAGCTGCCGAAGCCCGCCAAGAAGTCGACTCCCTGAAGGAGGAACTCGAGGGGCTGAAGAATGTCAACACCCGGATTTTTAAGTCTAGATGCCTATTATGTCATTCATCGCAATCCCAGGAATATTGTTGTTGCGAGGCATAATAGTCGAATATCATAGTCATCATTCATTACAAGCCATATTGTCTTACAAATTAGATCACATGATCCATATTACACAAATAGTTGATCTATTGATCAATGAACAACACGAGTTCATAGCGGAAGCGTAAATAAAAGGGACTCTCTAGTCCACAGGCCAACGCTTGACGTCGAAAGACTCCTAGTTGTCGTAGGCGTCCTGCTGGTCGTCACCTTGGTAGTTCTGCTCCTCTTCATATTCTGGCCATTTTAATAGCCAGGGACACAGCCGTGAGTACTTTAAGTACTCGCAAACTAATACTAGTGTAAGTGCTATCAATTCTAGTAAGGGGTACTAAGCTCTAGTTTCTTTTGCATAAAGCCAATTTTAGTTCACAAGTATTTGATAAAGACTCTTTCATGTGCTAACTAACTCAAGTGGGAACATTAGTGTCATTACCACAACTCAGTTGTGAGTAATCAAGTCACCATTCAGTTCATCAACATTTTCAAAAGATATCTGACACAGGTAACAGTATGGCCTTTCCAACCGTCCGTAACCGTGGACACGGCTATTCGAATAGGTTTACACTCTGCAGAGCTTGCACACTTGTGCCACAACATTTGATTTCATCCGTCGAGGATAACCCCGAATCATCGTAACACAGTACGCGGATCATCGATCAACCATAACCTTTCACTTACAAACCCTAGTATAGGTACCTCTCCCCATGAGCTTGGCCTCCCAGTGAAGACCAACTGTCAACCTGGGAACTGCACAGGGCTTGGCCGTACAATTCACCCCATTTCACATCATTTCTCATACAACGGAGGCAGCCTCGGCATAACCCCTATGATGCTTGTTCAGAGGGAACCCATACTAAGATGCATAAACTTCCAGTTAAGCCCTACCCATAATCAGGTATTGTGGGGGTACTCAAAAATTGGAAAGGTATCGCATCCAAACCAATATCAGTTTTAGTCAAAATGCACCATCTCCTTCAAGTCATATTCACCTTAAAAATCATTCAATGGAATGACTCATCATTCCAAAGTTTTCAAATTCTTGTCAAAACACAAGTTCCCATCTAGAGTAGTCAATTTTAATCATTAGCACTAGCACTAATCATGAGGGGTGCTATCTTGCTTGGCCACCTTTGAGACTAACTTTGCTACTCAAGTTACATTCTGAACTTAGACCAAAGTTAACTATAAAAGTAACTTCTTAATAAACCAAGTGAAAACTTGTAAGGTAAAAACTTGGGATGGGATCATGGTAAGTAAGGTAAGATCAATGGTGCCTTGCCCCAAAGGGCTTTGCACTTGCAAGAATATTAGCTTGCCTTGGTGATGGTAGTGATCACAGTTCTCTTCTTCCTCTTCTTGGTAGAAGCCTTCCTCCTCTTGGTATTCTCCGGTACTAGCGTCTAAAAACGAATACGAGATACAATCACCCAACAAGGTTCAAGAGCTATACTAAGCACACCATGGCTTCACACAAACTATTCTATTACACACCTAACATATTAAGTGCATTTGGTTTTCTTTCTTGAAGAAAAATAATTTCCTCTCATTACATATGTAAATGATAGTTTCCATGTAGTTCTTGGAGGAAATAATTTCCTCTCATTGAATCTTCTTAAGATTTAATTTCCTCAAACAATCATGCATGAAATCATGTTAACCTAAGTCAACCATTCATCACCATTATTTTGGAAAATGATTTAAATGAGGTAGAATACCTCATACCATTTAACAATACCAATTATGATTTAATATCACCAATTATTCCATGTGAGAGTAATTAGACCAGGGTCCAAGCTTCATATGAAAGTACTTGGGACAAGATTTAAATGAAGCACAACACTTCATATGATTTGCATAATAGTTTTTGGACAATATCACTTGACTAAACTAGCCATATAGTCCTTTATTTAAACTAGGCCATGATCACTCAAAGTAACCATGACATGTTTTTGCAGAAACAATTAGTGTAAGTGAAATGTGAGCTATGAGAGTTGAAATCAACTTAATAGCACTTTTGGTTGATTTTTAATAATTGTTTGAATGTGCAAAAGTCCCTGACTTGTTCTTTTTGTCACATTATTTCTACAAAGAATCTCACAGTGAGACCAGTGTAGTTGTGTTGTGTAGATCTTTTCATTAGCTTTCTAACAATATAAAGTTTGCTAAATTTGGTTAAGCCAAATTGAATCTATTGAATTTTGAACACAGGGCCAGTATTGAATTTAAACTAAACTGGAAATTCGATTTTATATCAAATGGGCCTGGCGGGAAAAGCTAATGGGCCGAAATTCAAATTTAACAGACTGCCCAGCCCACCACGGTCCACAGACGCGTGGGCTGCCTGAAAGGGTGGAGCCTGCCTGTCAGCGGCTCAGCCAACCTGAATCGGTACGGGGCGACGTGGAGCATTGGATTAGAGGCTGATCTAACGGCTCAGGGTCATCGTCGTCGCCGGCGAGAAGCTCGCACTGGCGCGGCGGCAGTAGGGGGTCGGAGGGCTCACCGTGGCTCCAGCGACGGTGGGCAGTGTGCTCGGTGAAGCGATGGTCGACGGCGATCCTCCTTGTAGCAGCGGCACGTCCTGGGGAGGCTCGAATCGGCGGCGAGCTTCCGCGGCGGCGTGCGGCAGTGAGGTGGTGATTGGCGAACTACGGCGAGTAATCAGAGCAGTGAGGTGGTCGAGGAGCTTGAGGGAGAAGAGGGGAGGCTGCTGGTGTGCTCAGATCATCGAACGGGTGTCTCTATTTATAGGCGCGCGACGAGGCCGTGGTGCTGCGGCGAACTCGACATGGGCGCGGGCTCTCCGGCGGTCTAGCGAGCTAGGAGAGGGCGTGGCGGTGTTCAGTGCGTCACGGTGGTCCTCTGGGTGGCGACAGGTAGCGTAGGCGGTGCCTAACACGGTCGGGGCGCGGCGAGGTCTGGCGGCGTCTGCGGCGGGATTCCTTCTCCGTCTCCGGCGGCGGCGGTCACGGGTCGCGGTCGTGTCCATGTCTGGCGGCTTCGTGGTCGTGCGGTGAAGCTCAACCCGTCGAGAGAGGGACCATGGGAGGCGCAGGGTGGCGAGGCGACAGGTGGCCAGTGGTGTCCGTGGCGCGCGCAGGTGCGACGTCGTCGGCATGCCTGGGCCATTCTGGGTGCGCGTGTTCCGGCGAGTGTCGGTGTCCTCTCCAACGATGGCGTTCATAGGCAGGTGTAGGAGGTCGAGGTGGAGTGAAATGGCACCAGGGCCAGGGTTGGGGAAGAAGGAGAAGAGAGGAGAGGGGACATGGTGGATCATGGCCGGCATGGCCATGTCCATGCCATGCTAGGGCTTTCCCTAGGGTTTCTATGCTGTGGAGAGAGAGAGGGGACCAGGGTACCATGTAGGGTCGAGTGGGACAGGTAGGGTTGGCCAACACTATTTCAAATAGTGTTTTGGGATTTGATCCTATTTGGAAATTTCAAAATTCTTGCCAAATTTGGTTTAGGTCAAAAGGTTCCAAAATTTGAAAATGGTTTGTTTGGATGAGTTGCAATTGACCAGAGACAAACATAAGTGGTGGTGGAATTTTAAAAATAAAATAATTGCAAAATGAGAGATTGTTAACAATGTTAAAAAGTCTCAACTTTGCATGAGCATAGATTTTGACCCAAGATGATTTTGGTATGGTGGTCTTTACAAAAGATGTTCACCTTGATGTGTACTTGGATGAGGTGCAAAGAATTGGGAAAGTTTGGTTTGAAAAACTTCAAATCCAGGGGCTCAAAGTAGTGACCAGAATGTAAATGGCAGATTTGACCATTATTCTATGTGATCACCATTTGAGTTTGAATTTGATTTGATTTGTATTTCTTTGATTCCAAAAGTGGTAATAAGTGTTGAGTAACATATTACAACTAATGGTTAAGGTCAAAAGGGTCTAGGGTAAAGATTTGCAAAAATGGCATAAGCCATATGTTAGGGTTTTTAGGGTTTTTCTTATTTGATTTCTTTCTCTTTTTATTGGATTTGATTTGTGATCTTCTCTTGATCCAATTAGGGTTTTAGGGTTTATCACATAAACACAATAACAATCATCATGGCATATCACACAAAATGCACAAGTCCTATGCATAGCTCTATATGCAAATAAAAGTTTTTGTTGGTTCCATATTTTGGATCTCTGGAATTCTTCTTCTTTCTTTATTTGAAATTTGGGATGTTACAAACCCTTCCCCCTTACAAAAGATCTTGTCCCGAGATCTAAAAGAAAATTAGGTACTAAAGAGATTTGGGTACTCCTTCTTCATAAAGTCTTCGCGTTCCCAAGTGGCTTCATCTTCGGTATGGTTGCTCCACTGTATCTTCAGAAACTTGATGCTTCGGGTGCGGGTGGTTCTGTAAGCTTCCTCCAGTATGCGAATCGGCACTTTGCGGTACGTCAAATCCTTGTTGATATCCACCGATCGGTGATCGATGTTCTTGAACACTTCGGTCTTCTCGGGGACTTCTAGACACTTCCGAAGGAGTGAGATGTGGAACACGTCGTGCACAGCCGACATTTCTTCCGGTAGCTCCAGTTGATAAGATACTTCACCTCGACGACTCAGAACTTTGAAGGGTCCGACATATCGGGGTGCAAGCTTTCCTTTCAGCTGGAATCTCTGCATTCCTTTCAGTGGGGATACTTTGAGATAGACGAAGTCTCCGATCTCGAAGGTCATCTCTCGGCGTCTCTTGTCGGCGTAGCTCTTCTGTCTTGATTGCGCCGTCTTGAGGTACTCGCGGATCTTGTGCACCTTCTTTTCAGCTTCACGAAGAACATCTGGTCCAAAGACTTGCCTTTCTCCGACTTCCGACCAATTCAGAGGGGTACGACACTTCCTTCCGTACAAGGCTTCAAAGGGGGCCATCTGTAGGCTGGCTTGGTAGCTGTTGTTGTAAGAAAATTCTGCGTAAGGCGGGCAGTCTTCCCATTTGGATCCATATTCTAGTACACACACTACAAGAAAAGTTCTGATAGACAACGTCTCAAAATCGTCCGCTAAGGGGTATTTTTCGTCGCCTATGGGCCTAACCCGACGATATGGGTTCCGTTGTCGAAACTGCGTCAGGCAAAGTCCTACGACGATTTTTTGGTCCGTCGCGCTTGGGCGCCCTTCCGCCACGGAAAATCGGACGACTGCGTGAAGTGTTTCCGGAAGCCCGTTGACCGCCGACGTCATGCAAACCGACACGTGGCGTACGCCGTTAACCAGCGAGTAACGGCGTTAACCGCTGAAACCCCGTGGTAGATGGTAGACCCACACGAGGCCTGCCACGTCTTAAGCGGGTCGGCCCATTAAGTTTGCGGGCTGGGCCAGCTGACTTAGTTTGACCGGTCAACTATATAGCTGGGCTGGTCCATTAGTTACGTGGGCCGGGCCGAACCTCTAAGGTTGACTGGTCAAAAAATTAATGGGCCGACCCACTAAGCATGTGGGCCGGGCCGAATGCACTCGTTTGACCGGTCAACAGGCAAAAGGGCCGGCCGACAAGACATGTGGGACCCACTTTCCTGTTATCGGGCCGGCCCATTTACAAAGTGGGGTCCACCTTAAAGCAAGTGGGCCGGCCCACGAAGTTATTGGGCCGGCCCAATTAGCTTGTGGGTCCCACTTTCCTGCTATCGGGCCGGCCCATTTAGTACGTGGGGTCCACATTTGATCAAATGGGCCGGCCCAACAAGCCAGTGGGCCGGGCCAAAAGCAAAGGTGGGTCCAACTTTCCTGTTAATGGGCCAGCCCATTCAGTATGTGGGGTCCACCATATAGCAAGTGGGCCGGCCCAACAAGATAGTGGGCCGGGCCAAAAACACAGGTGGGTCCCACTTTCCAGTTAAAGGGCCGGCCCATTTAGTATGTGGGGTCGACCATATAGCAAGTGGGCCGGCCCAACAAGTTAGTGGGCCGGGCCAAAACACAGGTGGGTCCCACTTTCCAGTTAAACGACCGGCCCATTTAGTATGTGGGGTCCACCATATAGCAAGTGGGCCGGCCCAACAAGATAGTGGGCCGGGCCAAAAGCACAGGTGGGTCCCACTTTCCAGTTAAAAGGCCGGCCCATTTAGTATGTGGGGTCCACCATATAGCAAATGGGCCGGCCCAACACGCTAGTGGGCCGGGCCAAAAAACACATGTGGGTCCCACTTTCCTCTTGAAGGGCCGACCCATTTAGTATGTGGGGCCCACCATGTAGCAAGCGGGCCGGCCCAGCAAGATAGTGGGCCGGGCCAAAAGCATAGGTCGGTCCCACTTTCCTTTTAAAGGGCCGGCCCATTTAGTATGTAGGGTCCACCATATAGCAAGTGGGCCGCCCAACAAGATAGTGGGCCGGGCCAAAAACACAGGTGGGTCCCACTTTCCTCTTAAAGGGCTCTGCCCATTTAGTATGTGGGGTCCACCACAAAAGCAATTGGGCTGGCCCAACTAGTTAGTGGGCCGGCCCAGTGGTGGGTGGGGTCCACCTTAAAGCTAGTGGGCCGGCCCAATTAGAGTGTCGGGTCCACCGTAAATCAAGTGGGTTGGCCCAATAAGTAAGTGGGCCAGCCCGTTTAGTTGCTGTTTATATGCCGGCATAATAGGCGCCTTAGGATTTTGCGGGCCGGCACATATGTGATTTCGGTTAATTAGGCCGTTTAAGTGATGGGAATTCGTGATTTAGATATCGAGAATATTTACGCGAGCATTGATTTACGTCGGATAGCCTCACTTACCACAAGCACCAAAGAAAAAATGCGCGAAAGAACTATAAAAACTAACTAAATATTACATCATTGCAAGGCTTTGAAAAAATATTACAGAACCCGAGAGAAATTGAATGGTAATTAAACCTAGCAATACAATGAAGCGATCCGGCAATCTTTTAAGTTGTCCATGCAAAGACCTATATCTCGAAAGAAAGACATTACAAGTTAAGACAAAGAATAATGGAAAGGCAAAGACACCTACAATATTGTTTGCCAAAGAATTTGGAACTCATCATTTCGTCGTTATAACAAGATCATTGTAATGCGCACAATAAGCAAACAAAAGAGTGCATGCCGCATACCAATGCACCAATATAACGAAGCATGTTAGAATGAAACAGATGGACTTACTCACTGCCGAGTCCCATGCAAACCAACATGTTCGGGAGTACAAAATTGGCATGAACAACATAGTAGCAGGCTATAAATTTTGTAACAACGACTGAGCAAGATGAAGTTATGATGGCTACATCTACAGAGCAGGGAATGTAAACCAAAAATAGAAGTTGCGATGGCAAAAGCTAAAGAGGAGGGAATGTGAACCAACATGTGCCAAGTGCAATTACTTCATTTTGGCCGTGAACTAAATAATACTCCTGAACTTGTAGTGAAGGGGATGCAAATCAAGATGTTTCGGGATATAAACTTGTAATGAGCAACACATAGAGGATAGTTAATGTTGGAGCTTAGGATGGACCAGATACATAATATAGTGGGATCACCTGTGAACTTGTATAAGAGGGAATGCAAACCAATATGTTCAGCATTCCATATGTGAGCGTCAAGCCAAGTCAGAGAAACAAGTCAATAATGCAGCTTTTGAAGAACAAGATGGCACGCAAAATTATTATCTAGTAATATGACAAGTTTATTTGTACTACGATGCTAGATAGCATGAGTGATAGCATGTCAAACTAAGTCCTTACTTTGTTATCTTACAATGAAGTAGATACAAAACAATGGCATCACCCGTAGTACAGTGGAATGCAAGCCAACATGTTCATGGACTAAAAAATTGGCACAAACAACATAGTAGCAGGCCATAATTTTTGTAACAACGATTGAGCAAGATAAAGTTATGATGGCTAGATCTACAGAGCAGGCAACGTAAACCAAATATAGAAGTTACGATGCCAAAAGCTATAGAGCAGGGAATGCGAACCAACATGTGCAATTAATTAAAATTGGCCATGAACTAAATAATAGCAGGATGTTACTATAATACCTATAATTTTTGTAGTAACAACGACTGAGCAAGATAGAAGTTATGATGGCTACATCTACAGAAAGGTGGAATGCAAACCAAAATGTTCAATTGCTTAAAGTTAGCAATGAACTAGAAAATAGCAAGGTGTTAAGGTCATAGCTAGGAATGAACTAAAAGAGCTTCAGCACAAACAAGCATCCGAACCCTAACATGGCGCTAAAACAAGGGACTTACATTAGGAGAAGCACTCGTGGGGAGTCACGACAGATATTCCTGGGGTTGATAGATCCGGTGATGAAGTACGCTACATGTGCTACTTGGGGTTGGAGAGATGGCCATTACACTTCATGGTTACTCATCTCATCTGCAAAAACGTAACGCGCGTCGTTAGCACAAACAGGTTCCCGCAAGATTAAACAAGAACTTGCAGGCAAGCAATAGAAAAGCGACAGTAGAAGAGTTTAGATCATGCACGGCGCCGGTGAAGCAGATCCGGTTCATGCACAATGCGGTGTCGGTGAGCAAGATCCGATGCGGTGGACGACGGATCCGGCGAAGCGGCTCCGTGGGGTGGACGATACCGCTGAGCTGAAGCGACCGCGGTAGACCGCTGGATGAGCATGTGGTTTCGAGGTTCGGCGGGGATGATCCGGTCCGGTTGATGACGGCGTCGATGAAGCGGTTCCGGCAGGCAGTCGGATGACGAGGATCGCGAGGCCTCTGGTAGGCTGGGGAAGTCCGGCGGGATGTTCCGGTGCGGAGGTCGTGGAGGTGGGAGAGAGAGCGACTTGGGAAGTTCCGGTGGGTGTGGTCTCGGAGGAGAGACTGAGGGAAATGAATTTTTTTTCGGTTAGTTTCCGGGGCTAGGGAGGTGGTGATCGAAAAAATGACGGGTAGACCCCCCACCAACCGACTTATACATGGACATTGTTGTCATCTTTACGAGGGTATAATGGGAAGTTAGAAGCGTGTGAAATATTTGTATTTTTCGAGTGGAAGTTTTGCCTGCTGGAATGAGATTTCGAATTTGGCTACAGATCCAAGTAATACAAAATATGAGACCGTACTAGTACGGCCAAGTGTCACATCAAGTCATCATCACGTTGAAAATCGGTTACCACGATCATAATCATGATGTATCTTGAAAATCCATTTTGAAAATCCCTTCCGAAATATTTCGGGATTTGTAGGAGATTTTGCAGCTTGACTGAGAATTGATTTTGAATAAGGCTATGGTCTAAGTAAAAAAAAATCTTCGAAAAGGGGATATGACCCTCAGCTCTCGCATCGTGGTGATGCGCACGGCCTTTATTAATAATCCAGCCGCAACAAAAGTATGTTGTACAGTATGGTCTAAGTAATATACTCGTGATTGTAATATAGAGATGACAAGTCAGGTAAGCACGTATGCTTAAGTAGTGCAAAACGTAGAAGAAAATTCAGGAAACATTAACAAATATCGTACGTATTTACTGTAGCAATCACTGTATATTTTACTGTGCAAAAAAATAGTATAAATATTAAAAAAAGATAGTCATAATTTTGATTGTTACTAATTATTGTAAATGCATATGGCTTACATATATTATGGAAGTTAATTTAGATCAAATTAGACTTAATCATGTAGATGTGGAGAAGGAAAATTAGAGAGGTGTAGCTTGCACGTTAGAGGATCCGCTTCCGGGTAGACCATGCTACTTAGACTACTCATGAGTGGGAGTAACTAAGGAGTACTACGTATTAACATAGAGCTACATGCATTGCCACCCTACGCAGCACCGATACGGATACGTGTATCCGTATCGGATCTATACGATACGTAAATACGGCATTTTGAAAATACGTGGATACAAGGATACCTTTTAATAGCTTTCTAAATTAGAAATAAATTTACACCAATACATTGATACAACGGCATTTTGTATTGCTCCACAACCCTTGATTTATCTAAAATTGTAACATAAATAACTTCACAGTAGAATGTTAGCATTTGTAGCTTGCTCTGGCTTACCGGTTGTCTGCTCGGCATCGGCTGCTTGCCTGCAGCACGCCGATCAAGCTTCTTGGCTCTTGCGCCGAGATCGGAAAAGTTGTCGGCTCTCCGCCGAGCCTAGGTTGCCACCACGCATCGGGTGCAGATCTAGTACCGCCACCACAAGAGGAAGGAGGCAGTGTGTTCGGGGTCTCGGGGAGGGTGGGAATTGGCAAGGGAGGGGTTAAAAAAGAGGTTAGGATTTTTCATCTCGGGCCGGACCGTATCGGATCCGTGTCCAAACCGTATCGGAATAGGTATCTGAATTATTATCAATTATTTTTAATTCGTTAATTTAGCGATACGTCAAAAACCATAGGGATACGGTATCCGAGCCGTATCTCGTATCGGATACCAGTATCTGACACGGACACGGCCTCTCTGCCCCGTATCCGTGTAGCGGAGTTTCCAACTAGGCAAATTGACGACATGGCATGATATTAAATGAAGAAAGAGATGGTTGTGGTAAGTGGTAACTAGCTATGTTACCATAACACTTCTCAAGATAGAATGAGTCTACATGCTAACTAATACACTCATGCATGATAGTACTACATCTAAGTGTTGGATCGCCAAAACCCACCGAGCGGGTAGCGGCCTTGCCAACACTCTGTAGAGCCGGGGGAGCCTAGAGCTGCGGCTGGCCGAGACCCCTCCGAGCGACGGCCCGCAATGCTCTTCCGGTCACACGCGGCGTTGCGAAGTGCAAGGGCGTGCCACCTGACCTATACCTGGTCGTGGAAGGTGATGAGATTGCCTCGCTTAGTTTCTGCAGGGGCATACATGTAAACGTTAAATACGAGCCTCGATCGGCTCTCGAGTTATCCCGTGGATCGGCTCAAAGAGCCGATCCACCCATGATCCGTACGGGGTGTACGAATACTTGGTGGTCCTGCTTGATCAAGATGAAGCTAATGAGATCTCACGACGATTTAGGGTTTTCACCACATAATCGGATCATCCTACTCCAGGTTGGGCCGGATGGCCACGCACGGTGCTCGTAAGCCGATCCTAAACAAGGCCAAAAAACCAACATGAAGTTGATCCTAGGAACATCCCGTTTAGGACTTGCGAACGCCACCCTACGTGCCACGGAGATCCTCCCCTTTGTAAGGCCAAACTATTGCAGATATTAAACTAATCCTTGTAGAACAAGGAGCAATCGTAACGGATCAGATCTACTAAATAAAGATCAAGCGGGTGCCGCCCCACACCCGAGATAGGCGTGAGGACGGCTAGATATGCAAGGGTTGCACTACGTAAGCATGCTTAAACGAAGAACAATGCTAACCCTAACACATCTAATGATAACTACGTTGCTCGCCATCAAAAGCGCTTCAAGACGAGCAACGCATGAACAACGTGGGCTTGTGCTGCCTAGATCGCAAGATGCGATCTAGGCAGCATGTCGCTTACCCGATAGAAACCCTCGAGACGAAGGAGTTGGCGATGCGCCGAGATTGGTTTGTTTTTGGGGTTGAACGTGAGTTGTTGTTTATTCCATAAACCCTAGGTACATATTTATAGTCCAGGGACTTTCTAATGTGGACGTGCACTAAACCGTGCACGAGTAAGATTCTATCTCTAAACTAAAACACGATCTAATATGTTACAGATACACGGGCCATTAAGCCCAACTTGGTATAGAAGGCCGATTCACGTAATCCTCCATGTATACTTCTTTACGTCCATCTTGATCGCGGCCCACCTCTGACTTGGTCAAATTCTGGTGATAACACATGCCCCCCTGGTTTTGGAAATATTATTTCCAAAATCATCATGTTCTTCCCCCGTCGGGTCATGTCGTGGCATCACCGTTGCAGTGCCTCTTGTCTCTTCCACTTCTCCACGTGGCCGTAAAATTTTCCAATTGGGCAACACCTCCTCGGAAACTGCTGTGGCATTGAACCTCTCACATATCCCCTTTATTTAACCGTTCTCAACAGCTTGCGTCTCCTTCGTCCTTCTCGCATTAGCACCACAAAACCCTCTGTGCCGCCATGTCTTCCTCCTCCTCCTCCGAGCTTTCCTACGGGTCTGACTCCTCCCGCGAGACGCCGCGCAGATTCGTGCCCCGAAGATCGGGACGTGGAGAGCCATGCCTCCTCCATTTGGTCTGAGGACGACAAGTCCTTGACCAGCGGGGATGAAGATCTTCAGTTCCTCGCCGATGGGGAACTGGAGCCCAAAAGTGAGGACGACCAGTTCTCCTGGGACGGCTGCCCAACCTCTGAAGAAGAGGGAGAAGAAGACGAAGACGACGACTCCCTCGAGGGCTACCCGCCAGCGAAGCGCCTCCGCATGTGGTGGGACGACGACGAGCAGGTGACGACGAAGACGGGGACGAAGCCCCCGTGGAGGGCTACGGGAGTAGCGACGAGGAACCCGTCGGTAGCAGGTGCCGATGAGAGTTCCGAGGATGACGATGAGGGCGATGATGGCCCGTAGACTAGGACCTAATTAGTATAGGCCTAGCAGTAGTAGATTGGTCAATAGACCCTTCTTCTGTTCTTCCCTCCTTGAGCAATCGGCTCCCCATTGTAAGAAATCCTCATATTAATGAAGAATTCCCTTAGCTTGATTTTGCCGATTTCTTTCATGCTGAATTTGTCGACTGTTGGCCTAATCCATGCTTAGTGACTGATGGTACCGCATCAGTTTCATGATAATCTGCAAGACAGGCCAATTTAGCCATCCTTTCAAGCTAGCTGACTTCTGCCGATGACGACGACACATCCGATCCTGGCAAGCTGGCGACTTGATCTTCGAGCAAGCGATTCTAAAAGAGCCCTGGAACTGTTTTGGATGCTCAAACTGATGACTCTGTAACAGAACACCGCTCTCCAAACCAGTTGTGTCGCAGAGCTAGCCGATTCCAATTAAATCGGCTCCCTAGGGCAATAGGCGAGCTGCCCCCCGAGCCTTAGGGAAGGCGAACCAGACACATGTGCCGACATTAGTCTTAACTCATGATGTAGCCCCAAGCAGAGAACCTTCAAGGTGAGCTGCCCCCCGAGCCTCTTCAGTTCTTGCCGGCCAGATCGGCTCCTTTCCTTTGGTGGCATTGTTCTTGAAGAGAGGATCCGAGCTCTTACACTACCCCCTTGCGGAGCTCTTCCATTAGTGCTCCATCAACCCTCTGATCGTAACGGCTATTCCTCTTGAGTCGATGGCCATGCATCGGCTTTCATATCCTTAAGTCGATGCCTGCTGCATCGGCTGTGTTCGAAATTTTTTCCGAATTTGCACTTTTTTTTTTATTTTTGTTTTTACGGCCGACCTGTGCATCGGCCCCCATATTCCAATAACCATCAACAAAAGATGAGATGCTTCTGTTGTATACCCTCATATTTCCATATACCTGGGTGCCCCCCCGAGCCGATTCTGTCAAGAAAATTGATGGTATCGGCTCTGTTGGATAATATGTTGAACCCAGGCAGAGAGGTAGGTGAGGATAATTTTGGCCGATTGCTGGAACCGGCCTCCACGTTGCTTGTTCGTTGAAGGTTTTGTAAGTTCCCTTCGTATGTTTTTGGGGCCGATCATAAGGATCAGCCTCTCCTGGTTTGCCCATTGGTTTGATCTTGCTACTTGGTCAGGCTGGATGAAACCAACCCAACCTCTGACTTGATGCGCCTGCTGTCGTCCACCTTGTGTGCTCCGTAGAGTCGTGGAGCGCTACGCTCCGTCGGCAAGACGAGTACCATGTTTGTGCCGGCCCGATGTCTCATCATCGGCTTTCCTCCGTTTAGGACGCCACTCCATTTTCCGTGGACGACCCTCTTCATCCGGGGTTCGCTGAACCTTTGCAGCCAGATCAGGCCGTGCCTTTCTTAGCGTATGCGGATACAATCTTTCGGCTTCTTCCGGGCCGCGCAATCGCTGAACCCCGCGCTCTCGGGAACGGCTGAGTCCGTCAGGGCACCACCTTGGCCGGTGGTACCTGTCTTCTTCCACTTCTCCCTCGTCTTCTGAATCTTCAAGATCTGCCCAACGAGGTGACTCAGCGCGTTTGCTTTGTGGTGGGAGAGGCCCTAAGCGTTCGAACACAGACCCATTGGCTGCCTCCTTCTTTTTCTGATTGCATTCTGGGCAATTGCCGATTGTGGGCAATCGGCTCATTCCCGAATCCCGGCAGTGTACCGAAGAAGGGGCAGTCCCAATGCCTGGCGTTGTCGTCTCGCTCCCTTGATGCTTCCGTGGCATGGCGCTCATGCTCCTCCTCATCGTGATCCTGCCGACGATATCTTCTGGCTTCTCTAGCCAAACGATCTTCTCTATCACTGTAATTGGGTCGCCGGCGTTGACCATACTGATTAACATATTTGTTGAGGAGGTGATCAGAGAGGGGTCGCTGATATCTTATATTCTTCACCTCTCCCTCCGTGACATAGCGCTTGCCATCATGACGGGGCCGATCGCGTGGAGCGGCCTCATCCGTATCCTTGCTGTGAGAGCAGCTGCCCTCATCTCCATCTTTGCCAGAGTGGTTTCCAGGCCCTACCATGTTGATGCTGAACGAGGGGCTGGTCGGCAACCTTCGTGGTAGGTGATTTCTACCATGTTAACGGCGGGAAGGGTTGGGTGTCGACCTTCATGGCGTATCGGTTGAAAATTAGCCGCCCCTTCTCTATCGCCGCTTGGATGTGCCGACGCCACACCCGGCGGTCGTTGGTGGCATGGGAAAGCGAGTTGTGGAATTTGCGGTACGGCTTTCCGTTTAGCTCTTTCGCCGTGGGGAACTTGAGACCTTCGAGAACCGTCAACTCGTTTCTCCTTGAGCGGGAGGTCGAAGATTTGTTCGCTCTTGGTCACGTCAAAATCAAATCCCCCGGGCGGCCCCGGCGGCTTTACCCATTTGCGAGCCACAGGGGTTCCTCCTCGCGTCCACTCGGCCCATCGCTATCTCTTGGCTTCCCGCAGTGCACTTCATCCTCCTCCGTATCGACCATGACTCACGCACGTTTGAACTTGTCTTGGTACGAGGTCGGGTGGCGCTGTTCATATGCCGATAGTTTCGAACCATGTGCGCCGGCGAGGGATAATCTGCTTGGGAGGCCATGTCCTTGAGCTGTGTTGCAAGGCCTGCTACTGCCAACTCGATCGCTTCCTTTTCGCTATACGAACCGAATAACATCGGTTCCTAAGATTCCTGAAGCGCTGGATGTATTCTCGTCACCGTTTCCCCGCGCTTCGACGTAGTTGTGCTAGATCGGCAATGCCGGACTCGAAGCTTCGAATGGTATTGCATATGGAACTGCTTCTTCCAATTGCTTCCAAGACTGGATGGAGTTTTCTCGGTAGAGAGGTGTACCATCCAAAAGCCGATCCCGTGAGGGACCGTGAAAAGAGCCTCACGCGTAGCTGATCCGACACCGAAGCCGGTCCTAGTTGAGCCAAATATCGGCCGACGTGCTCGATGGAGCCGGAGCCATCCGATCCACCGAATTTAGAGAAGTCGGGGAGCCGATATTTTGGTGGCAGCGGGATCATCTCGTAATCGTCGGTGGTACGGCTTGGAATAGCCGACCGCCCTTCTTTTCGGCATCATGCCGAACCGGTCTCTCCGCATGGTACCGATCTCGATCCGCCGTGGCTGGCCGTAGGAGTTGCACTCGAAGATTCGCCGGGGTGGCGTACTTGGCCTGCCACGTTTGCTTTTCCAGCTCCGAACCGAGCTGCGAGAGCTGGGCTCGGGAGTTTCGTCGGTGTGGCGTATTTAGCTAGCCACGTCCGCTCCGTCGCCGACGTTCCTCCCGTCTTCGCCGGAGTCCCCGATGTTGTGGCCTGGTTTGTGGGTGCCCGGCCACCACAATCCGGCACATACATGCACGCGTACCCATGAGGGATCTCCTTAGGCGCCTCCATTAAGAACTCGGTAGTCACCGGGGTCGCCACCAATTCCGTAGACGAGGAATGCCGGTGTAGTCGGCACTTCAGCGAGCGCCGCCAACGCAAATGGTAGCGGTGGACGGGACCGGAATGGCAACTCTCCTTGATGCGTCCCGAGAGCTGGTCCCGACGGCGAGTACTGGTGGCTCATGATCTCTCGGATCACGCGCGGAGCGACACGCTCCAAGCACGTTGACCAAGTTCTCGCAGTGGCGGTGTAGCGAGTGAGCCACCGGGTAGTTGATCTCCGCCGCGGACCCCCGGTGCGTTCCTCCGACGGGGAAGAAAGGTCTATCCCATCGAGTGCACCTTCCGGTGAGAACCCCTTCCATCCGATGCCACCGAACGGGTTCTTCGAAAAGAGCCGATGAGGTCGGCTTCGAGGGTAGCCTTGATCTCGTTGTATTGCTTCTTGAGGTCGTCGAGGCGGTTCCTCGTAGGTGACCGGCGTGCGCGTCCGCCATCTCAGATGTAGATGGCGATGTGGTTGATGTAGACGATTGTCCCACCGGGCGTGCCAGAATGTGTTGACTGCCAAAACCCACCGGCGGGTAGCGGCCTTGCCAACACTGTAGAGCCGGGGGGAGCCTAGAGCTGCGGCTGGCTGAGACCCCTCCGAGCGACGGCCCGCAATGCTCTTCTGGTCACACGCGGCGTTGCGAAGTGCAAGGGCGTGCCACCTGACCTATACCTGGTCGGGAAGGTGATGAGATTGCCTCGCTTAGTTTCCTCGCGAGGCATACATGTAAACGTTAAATACGAGCCTCGATCGGCTCTCGAGGTTATCCCGTGGATCGGCTCAAAGAGCCGATCCACCCATGATCCGTACGGGGTGTACGAATACTTGGTGGTCCTGCTTGATCAAGATGAAGCTAATGAGATCTACGACGATTTAGGGTTTTCACCACATAATCGGATCATCCTACTCCGGGTTGGGCCGGATGGCCACGCACGGTGCTCGTAAGCCGATCCTAAACAAGGCCAAAAAACCAACATGAAGTTGATCCTAGGAACATCCCGTTTAGGACTTGCGAACGCCACCCTACGTGCCACAGGATCCTCCCCCCTTTGTAAGGCCAAACTATTGCGGATATTAAACTAATCCTTGTAGAACAAGGAGCAATCGTAACGGATCAGATCTACTAAATAAAGATCAAGCGGGGTGCCGCCCCACACCCGAGATAGGCGTGAGGACGGCTAGATATGCAAGGGTTGCACTACGTAAGCATGCTTAAACGAAGAACAATGCTAACCCTAACACATCTAATGATAACTACGTTGCTCGCCATCAAAAGCGCTTCGAGTACGAGCAACGCATGAACAACGTGGGGCTTGTGCTGCCTAGATCGCAAGATGCGATCTAGGCAGCATGTCGCTTACCTGATAGAAACCCTCGAGACGAAGGAGTTGGCGATGCGCCGAGATTGGTTTGTTTTTGGGGTTGAACGTGAGTTGTTGTTTATTCCATAACCCTAGGTACATATTTATAGTCCAGGGGACTTTCTAATGTGGACGTGCACTAAACCGTGCACGAGTAAGATTCTATCTCTAAACTAAAACACGATCTAATATGTTACAGATACACGGGCCATTAAGCCCAACTTGGTATAGAAGGCCGATTCACGTAATCCTCCATGTATACTTCTTTACGTCCATCTTGATCGCGGCCCACCTCTGACTTGGTCAAATTCTGGTGATAACACTAAGTTACTATGCATTATGAAGGTAGTAACATAGAGTAGCAACAATTCAGTATAAGACAATACTAACATAGTTTCCATAAAGTACTTCTATCACATAAGAAAACAAAAGATCTAGATGATGACCCAAGAAACAACTTCCATGTATATAATAACAATCTATTGACCATATGGCGGCTTTTGCATCACCCTATCAAAATCATCTGCCTTCAAACACGAGAGCAGAATGTCGACACGTGCTTCAACATGATCCAAGATCCTCTTGATGATCTCATGGACATCTGCATCAGCCGAATTGGAATCAAAGTTGTCAGCCACTAGCTTCTGCAGAAAAAGAAACATCAGTGTTGAAGTCGTCGATCTTAGGAGTCCCCACATTTCATTACTTGCGAGACCAAGATGATCAAATTCCCTTTACTTCATAAGAATGTCTGGATCGCTGGCACGATCGAAATCTTTGCTAGTACCCTCCTTTGGCCGAATTCAAATTTGCATCAGATCTTGGTGCCCATGCCTTTGGTATATGCGGGTGATTTTTTGCCAATATGTCGTGCATTGCACATAGCGTCCTACTGTACAAGGGTACTTCTACATATCTTCTTCCAAATATAATTTAATTTATTTCGGTTTGGATTCAATTTGTTTCAAAATTATCTGGTATAGCATTTGTATTGGTAGGAGATGCAGCTTTGAATTTTAATCATTGTTTCTAGGTGCCACACTTGCAGGGTACAGTCAAGGATTTTATCCAATGTTTCATGTCTTGACATATCCTTTTCGTAATGGAGGTTGAGACCCCCAGCCTCTGCATCAAAATGATGCACATGGATTTTTTTAGTATGGTATTCAATAAAATCTGATAAGATGCAAAAATCAAACCTTGGACAAATATGACACATGCTCACTTGGGTAGAAAGCCAATCAAACTGATACAAATTACATTGCAGAGTCCTTGCATGTTAAACTATATATTGCCAAACACCACATATATTAAGGGATACATATTAATTTCTATTCTACAACTTTTATGATAGAAGATTTGTAACTACAAACGTTGTGGGCTGTGGCTGCCCTCCTCAATCTACTCACTTGTCTCATCGGCAACCATCTCCGCCTCTCTACATGCACATATGGGTACACCTTCTTCACACCCGAAGAAGATTACTGGAGTTTCCTGTCATGCTCCGCCACTTGTAGTAGGTGTGCTCCTTTTTCAGAGATGAATTCTCTTTTAGGATGGAGATGTTCTCCTTTTTCAGAGATGAGTTCTCTTTTAGGATGGAGATGTTCTCCTTCGATAGAGATGAGTTCTCCTTTGATAGAGATGAGTGCTCATTCAAGAGTACGGCATACTCATTCCATAGCTTCACAACACGGTTTACCAGATGTGCGTTCACATCTCGGAGCTTGGACGCATGGTCAATCAACTCGCGCGACTCATCCAGGAGCGACCGCCGGATTACTTGCATAGACGCTTCATGTTGTCGTCCTTCATTAGATGGTAGATTCACAGAGCGACCCTGTGTGACACATGATATTATACTAATAAAGTGCAAGAGTGTAACTTCAATAGTAATATAGTACTCCGAAAGTTTGCAAGACTTAAACTTCAATACTCCTAGTAATATGTACAAGACTAACTTCAATAGTAATTGTAATATGTATAAATTTCAATTGCAATACTGTAGTAATATGAGTACTTCGGAGCTTGGAGCAATAAAGTTTCAAACTAAGAACGAAACATGAACTAATAAAGTTTGCCCTATGCATCAATCGATGGAGAGGCTGGATCTCCAATTCGAAAGGGGGGAAAAGACTGCAGTGAAGTTTGAAGTTTGCATTGAAGTTCGAATGTGGTAATGCAGCTACTCGGTGAGTAATATCTCGGGTCTTTCTTAATATAAGAACACATTTTATCTGTTTGGCGAGAGAGTATTGGACAGGATCGAGTCGCGTGGATCCTCGGGAAACACTTCCACGCACGTCGGGTGGACGTGGAACCGCAACACCTCTCGCTCTCGCGTTTCTCGGTCGTTGCACATACGTGCTCCGATTGCTCGCTTCTCCTTCCGGGCCTCCACCCCGTTCTAGCATGGATCAGGCTGAGGGATTGATTCCAATGCCAAAATTACAAGTCCTGCGGTCTGCTGGCATGGATTACTACGTGAATAGAAATTGGACGCTTCACTAATAAGGCCCGAGGAACCCCTCAAAAAATAAAACTAATAATGCCCCAGGCCAGGCTATCTCTCAGGTTGTCCTGATCTGCCGCAAATACTCACGCCAAAACATGGTGAATGAAGTATTTTGCACCAAATCCCCTCCAAATAATACTCAGTAGGGGGCTAAGTAGTTTTAAACCAATGATTAAACTACCGGCGACGGTGAGGTTGTCTTGCAGCTGCAGCAGGACTGTCACGTCTGAGCCCACGAAGAGGTCGTTGATCCGCTGCCGCATGGTGGGCACATCAGACTCAACGGCGAGGCCGCCATGCGCCTGCTGCAGCTGCTGTGGGGGGGCGTGCGAGTTGGCGGCGAGGTCCTGTAGTTGCTGCTGGGGGATTACGACGGTGGACCGCACACCTAACAGGCCCCCTAGTCCACTCGTGGGATTCATCGCCGGAAGATGGGGGTGCAGAGGGGAGGCGCTAATACAGAGGTTGTGGATGGTACAGCCGCCGACAAGCACTGTACATGTTGGGGCTATAGGATTTTGAAGATGAATGGGAGAGGCGGCAGGAGCCTATAAATCGAGAGGAGTAGCGAGAATTCCCGCCACGGGATTCAAATTTACCCCAACTGCAATTCATACAAGGGGTTGAAATTTTCAAGTTATTTTAACTAGGGAGTAGGGATCACACCGAAGGAGACGAAGCGAGAGCAGTCACGGGGCCCCTCTAATCTTATTTATGGTGTCTAACCTTTTTAGGGTGATGTTGACTGTTGTGCAGGGTTTGTCAATGCGCAGGAGGTGCGAGCGAGCGAGGCCGACAATGAGAGAGAGATTTTTTTTTCGAGAGAGGGACAACCGAAGGATCCTGAAGGACCTAGAATTCCACTACGCATCAGAGCACGGTTTATAACAGCACACGAAATAAACAGGAAATTACATCTAACTCCCTAACTTGGTGAGAGAGTGTGTTTTTTTTTGCGAAAGAGAGAGAGAGTCTTGAGGCGTCTTCTCTTGACAAAGAAGATGGCTGGCATTTTGCCTACCTACCGCAGGTGACTTGTGCTCACTGAAGTGTGGGACCTCACGCATGGGAACCACACGTAAGTGACAGACCTGTCGGTGTCATAACTCAGTGCTTATTATACCGTATTAGTACAAAGTTTCCTATGGTTAAAAAAGGAAATCAAAAGGCATGGATTGTTCATCATTTTCTACATAGCTAGGGAAAATACCATACTCGCCATACCAGATGTTTCGGAAAATAGCCCTTCAAATAGTTTGGCAACATGTTGGACTTCGTCCAGCTTAATTTGTCCCCACATGTGAGCTTGGTACTAGTACTACACAAGAACCATGTCAAACTTTTTAATTAGGGCCCAAGTTTATGTATATATTTGCAACTTTTCACTCACGCATCAAAACTTGTGGGGAAACATGTGACAAGATACATCATGCCGAAGTTTTGTACTAGGACAAGGACACGCTCAAACTAAACACAGTAATAGGCGATACAACATCGCACACATAAATAGACGACATGTATAGAATCATACATTTTTTGAACACAGAAAAGTCCCGAAGGACCTGGCGGCACTGCTTTTATATTATGACGGTGGGATTACAGATTGCAAGGAGAAATCTCTAAGTAAAAGGAAACTACAGAAAAGACATCCAAAAGTACAAAAAGAACCCTAGATCTAGAAAAGGAAACTCCATCTGATCCTTCTCCAACGAGCTCAGATTTTAGCCTCGAAGCGCGATCATCTTCTCCATCGAGACCGGCAAGACCATCCACCTACCGTCTCGTTGGCTTATGCTCGCACGTCCGCTCGTGTTGCAAGTATTCGAGCAAGTCGCCGCTCATGTTGCAACCATCGTTGCTGCAATCTACCTTAAACAGGGAGGGATATCTATTAATCGAACTGCTTCCTCCTACGTCTTCGAGGATGCCGTCGCATCTCGGGCACGCGAGACTGGGCAGGTTTCTTACGCAGCTTCCGCATGTAAGGTGCCCTCGCCCATCCCTGCGAACGCACTGCTTAATACAAGGAAATTAACATGACTATTGGCCAAAAGAAAAATACAGTTGGGTGGAACCTAACGAAGAAAGTACTGATGTCTACGGGTGCTTCTATTCTTGTAGACAGTGTTGGGCCTCCAAGAGCAGAGGTTTGTAGAACAGCAGCAAGTTTCCCTTAAGTGGATCACCTAAGGTTTATCGAACTCAGGGAGGAAGAGGTCAAAGATATCCCTCTCATGCAACCCCGCAACCACAAAGCAAGAAGTCTCTTGTGTCCCCAACACACCTAATAGGTGCACTAGTTCGGCGAAGAGATAGTGAAATACAGGTGGTATAAATAAGTATGAGCAAGTGGCAACGGCACTCGTAAAAGTGCTTTGCCCAGGACAAGTAAACAAGCGAGTAGTAATGCAGCAGTAGTAACGCAGTAGAAACAGTAAACAAGCAAGCGATAGCGTATTTAGGAACAAGGCCTAGGGATTACACTTTCACTAGTGGACACTCTCAACATTGAT
>NC_061508.1:81152121-81315290 GCF_022539505.1 Lolium rigidum
TTTGCGTTGAAGCGGATGCACGCCGGGAGATCATCGGGGGCGTCCCGGTGGTCTCGGGGACCACCTAAGCCACTGATGCAAAATGTTGAGCTACTTTATGATTAACGTACTCTTATGTTCGCTGGTCGTGTGGTAATGTTGCTATCTTTGTTATGATTTGTACGCCTTTGGCGCTAGAACTATAATTAAGCCATTCGGTGGATGATCGCGATTGCAAAATTTGACACCACACAATCGAGTTCATCGTATGGAAGTAGTAGCACAATTGCTTCTACAGCCGAGTCCGCCGCGGGCGCATTAATTGGTAGCATGAAACACTTTACGAGGGCACTCCCCTACGATTCATATTAATTGACTCAATTTTGTCTACAGATATGGATGTATCTAGATCGCATTTGTTAACTAGACTAACAAACCGGAGTCGGTTAATATGAGTCGAGAATATCAACTCGCCTTAAAGTCCTCCGGCGGCTAGTTTATTGACTACTGGACTCCAAGCCTCTCGCGGCAAGCCATCGACCGAAGCTTTGACCAGATCTTGGCCGCTTTTTTTTTTTTTGCGGAATAGCAAAGCACAGCCAGTTCCTCTCGGGATGCGAGCACGCCGGCCGAGCTCGACACGGTTGCCATGAGCACTTTCCGGCGGAGCTTCCTGCCGGCGCCCTCAAGCCGGCTGGCTGCCCGGGGACAGCCACGCGGTGCCTCGGGGTGGACGGAGCCGGACGAACTCGGGATCTCGGGCGCGGGGGTCCGCCTCGTCGAGACGATCTCCCGGCGGGTTAACGAGGACATGCATGGCGGCCGGGGGATTTTGTTTTGTTTTGTTGTTGTTTGAGCTTGGGATTTGGGTGTTTTCGGATAGGGGAGGAGGAACGGGGAAGAGGAAGGAACAGCCCGCGTGCTTGGCGCGTGGCGGTGTGCTTGCAATTTCGAATTTTTGTGATAATGTTTCATTTTCCCGCTACAATTCGGGGGGTTTTCTTGACGCGCCAATGCGTCCCGCCGTGCGGAGTTCAAGTGAATTTGGGGTGCCACACTATGGGCCCCGAGTTCGAGTGAGACATGTAATGACTAGTCACATCAGTGAGTTCCTTTGTATAATAAAATATGTTACCCCTCCCCTTTATGTAGCCCCCTTTGTCTCTCCCGATCGAGTGCGACAGTGCCGACGGATGTAAGCCGCTAGCTCGATCCCCTCCTTTCGCCTCCACCGTCCAGGCATCCGGCTTGGAGGAGCAAGCTGCATCTAGACCAAGCGGATTAGGTAGTACTAGTAATGCTCTTTCCTTTCTCGAGATCGGTTCTTTTTCCTCACCTCGATATCTTGCGCATCTACTATTTCCTATTCTGGCGAAGGGGTGTCTTTTGCGGTCACCTCGCGGCTGGGAGTGATTGATGGGGGTGGGGGCGAGGGCTACCTTTGCTTGGATTGGGGTGTTCTTCCTTTGTTGTCGACATTTGTAACCTTTGTAGTTTGCGGATCCTCAATGTATCTTTTGTCAGCTTGTACGGAAAGGAAATACCTCGGTGGTGGTGGTGGGGACAGTGGAGCGTAAAGGCCACCACGCATGTGGAGCGGTTGGCTGAGCACAGTTACGTCCCCGGCCCATAAGCGAGTACTCCGTTTGCTTATCCACTCTGTCTGTACGCATCCTCAATCGTTCCTGATTACGGGAGATGCTTAAAGTAGCACATGTCTTCGATTTGTTTGTGCATAAAGCCTACCGTGACACCATGCTCTATATTCTGCGTATCAGGTTGGTACACTCCGGGTTCCGTGCTTTGAGGCTATGGGGAACGAGAATGGCGCCCCACCTGCTGCGGAGCATGGCCCGATCTGCGGCACACAAGAAGCGAAATGCCAACTTGCGAGTTTGAGCGGGGACGCCGAGGGTAATTTTTTTTAACCAACTCACCATGATGTAGTCAAATGCGATGCTCCTCAGATCCAAATTAATTGACTCAACTATGCTGTAGATACGGATGTATCTAGATGTGTTTTTAGCTCTAGATACTACTACCTCCATCCCAAGCTTAGGGATTATATTATTTTAGAAAGTCAAACCTATCACCATGTTTGACTAAACTTTATGCAAAAATCGTGTATGCAAAATGCAAAGTTAATATCATTAAATAGGTTGTGAAATATATTTCCTACGGTATCTACAATATTGTATTTGTTGATAGAATGTTCTAAAATTTTGGTCAAGCTTTACTTGTGTTGATTTCTCAAAAATAAATAAGCCTTAAGCTTTGGGATGGAAGTTATCTAGATAATGAGCTGAGTCAGCTTGGGGTAGTTTTTGATGCAATCATAGCTAGTGTTCATGATGCTAAAGGCTAAGAGCATCCACTATATGCATCGGTCTATCTCATACTGATAATTCAATATCAACTGCTGAGGTCTGCCTTTTGTTTTGCTATTCATATCGTGCTGAAACTTTAGGGCCTTTACTCAAAAGGAAGATCAAAGCGTGGCTGATCGAGTCACCTTGTGAGTATGTTGATGCCGCCCCCATCTTCTAAATGCCTCTACAAGCACAAGGACACGCGCCGCGTTGGTGGTGATCTTTTAATGAATATGGTATATTTTCTTAATCCATAAAACATGCCTTGATATTTATGCATTCTTATTGTCGGTTTTCTAATACTTGCCAAAAGTTTACAACAACAGCAACAACACAAGCCTTTCGAGTCCCAAACAAGTTGGGGTAGGCTATAGTTGAAGCCATAAGATCTCGAAGCCAAAGTTTAGAAACACCAAATTCGTTTGCTTACAATCATCATACGGTAATGTTCATCTACTCTCCGAGTTCCCTAACCCAACACTAAATGATGTTAATTACGATTTTAGATTAAAAGAGCACCATTAGCGCGTTAATTACGATTTTGAGATTAAATGTCATTTGCAATTGCTAATTACAATTTTGAGGCAAATGATTAATTTAACCTTGATCTCATTCCGCTCTCCATTTTTCCCAACCGAAAAATGTAACCATTCCATTCTATGAAATGGAACCATTCATTCATTGCTGACGTGTTCGGAGAGCCGAACGCCTGCTGCATTGTTGTGAGCTGTTGTCCATACACAGCCATGCCCTTCCACTTACATCCAGCACTATATGCATCGGTCTGTCTCGAAGTCATTCAATATCCTTTCTTTGAGATCGTTTCCCATTCTTATGCGGGCTGAAGCTACTTTGCGCCTTTACTCAAGTGGATGCAAAATGAGGCGTGAGGCTCTTTGTGAGGACGATGGTGCCGGCACCATCATCCGAAAACCTCTACAAGCACGAGGCCATGGGCCAGTGGGTGGTGACCTTTTAATGAATACGGTATATTTTCTTAATCCACATAATGATTTTATTATTGTCTCATTTCAATTAGCATTGGCTTTGCCTAATGCTTACAAAAGTTAAGCCTTCGCGTTTACTACAATCATCATACACTAATTTTTCACTTTCGGTCTCTGTCTATCCGGTATATAAGCTGTTGAATTCCGTTGGCTTCTTTTGTAATCATTTGCATTGTTGTCAGCTGTTGTCTATACGCACAACCCTATTCTTCCACTTACATCCAGCACTTTTTCATCGGTCCGTCTCGTGGATTTATTAAATATCAATGATGAGTTCTGTTGCTATTCATATGCGAGATGAAGCTTTCTGTGCCTCTACTCAAATGGATAAAAAATGATCACGATGGAAGCTGCTGTGAAGATGATGGTGCCGCCACCATCTTCGAAAACCTCCTCAAGCACAAGGCCACGGGCCGGCTGGGTGAGTATCCTTTTTAAGCGGTATATTTTCTTAATCCTCATACATGATTTGATTTGTCTGTTTGTGCCGACTTTGTCTAATTATGCATGATAGTTCAGAAACACACACAACCCTATTCTTCCACTTACGTCGGCCTCCCATATGCATCGGTGTCTCATAGATTCATCTTATATATCGCTTCTTGTGATGTACGGTAGCTCATCAATTTTCATATGCGGAGCGCTAAGCCTTCATTGGTCAAGATTACACACGCTGGCCGATGAGGCATCTGCGGAAATGTCACATGAGATGCTTGTCAATCCCACCTTACGGATGCTTATATAAGCTCAAGTCCAAGGACACGTAGGGCCGTAACCGTCCAAGGGTTCGGGTATATTTTCTTAAGCCATATACATGCCGTGATTCGTTTCGATATTATCACCGGCTCACGTCTGCTGCTTCTTGGAATTCGGAAACGCAAATTAGCATGCTTATATTCATCATACACTAAATTTTATTGTTCGGTTGTAACATAGTGTTATGCACTCGCTTGTCAGCATTTGCATTGCTCTCAGCTATGCCACTTTACACAACCTAATTCTTCCACTTGCATTCAGCGCTACGCACAGGTAGTACCTCCCATGTTTCCTTCTACCATCCCGATGCTGAGGCTTGCGAGAATATGGCGGGCCCATGTACATGACCCCGCATATAACACCTCCTATGGCTCTATCTACCTTTCTAATAACTCCTTCACGAGTTACGGAGTATGTATTCTCGGTGGTTTAGCATGAATTGGCATATAGTAAAGTCTTGTTTTTTAGTCTTTCTGCTTCTTACATTAGTATCAATTTTCACTGCAGACTGTAGCGCTTGTGAACTGCGTCCGATGATTAACCGAATATTGTGTCGCATGAAGGGTCTTTCACTATGCATGGCAATGGCAAATTGATGAACACCTACACGGTCTATGAAGTGTATGTCTGCAAGAGCAGGAGCCATCACATATTTGTATGGACATGATTGAGAAAGTTTGCTTTTGACTACGGTCTGAAGAAGAGCTGACAGTGAGGATCGAAACTCAAGCGAGACGGATATACGTCAGCGCACTGAGTTGGAGACACTTCCAAATATATAATATGTAACTTTTTGTACTCATATCCTTTGATTGCTGCATTACGACAGTTGTTCTAAACCATTCCCTGTGTTCTAGCTTCTTTGGGTTTAACATGATCAAAGCTGCTGAGATCCTGATGGAACAGGAGCGGATGTCGCAAAGGGCGCCCACACGGCCAGCCGGCGCCGACTTCCACTCTCTGCATCGGCGCCGGTTCTCTGTACCGACCGCCGTTGTTGCATCTACCCGGCGAGCCCCTACCATCGGCATTGGTTCCTGCTGAGCCCCATACGCTCACACCGCGGCGAGGCTCACATGCATCGCCACTGAGTTCTCTCTGTTTGCACCGTTTCTGCACATGCCCAATGAGTCTGCATCAGCCTGGTTCCTCTAGAGCACCGTTTGCTTGCCACGCCGGCAGTCTCACACATCGGCACTCGGCTTCGTGTACCAGCTCGAGCTCACTGCTGCCCGCGACGAGATCCGAGGGTCTCCGGCTCATTGCGTAGTACCCGTGTGGTGACCAGGGGCGCCATCCACGTAGGCTATGTTCGGCGGTATGGCAATGTCGGCATATTTGCTCTTATCTTGATGTCTTCTCTAGCTCAGAGTCTCACATAGTTCGATCTTCGATGCATTGGTGCCATTGACTAATTTTTGTTGGTATCTCATTGCTTTGAATCAGAAATTGCCTAAAAGTATCGCCAAGGATCTCAATGCTGGCCGAAGGAGCAAGATTTCCCTCGTCATGGAGAGTGAAGGTCTCACCGGTGGAGGACGGTAACTCCGTCGATCCCACAGATGGCGCGCTTGGCTGTTACTTCCAGGTGGAAAAAGTTCATTGATGGTGCCCAAACTTCGCATTGGATCAAGAATTGAAGGTCAAGATCTTTCGATGCGCCATTGCGACATGCTTGGTCATCAAGTTTGCGGTTGTCTAGTTCTATTGTCCCATGAGCCCTTAGTAAATGCATTTGTAGTTACACTTATATAAGGTTATCTTATCTGAAACGCTAATTAATTGTATGGGTGGTAAAACTACTGGCAAGCTTTTGCTCTTAGCAAGTATGTATGTATGATCAGACTATTATGATAACTAATGTTTGTGTTCATCTTAATTTGCATTTCCGTTTTAGAAAAAAACTTAATTTCTATTTTGGCTGACCTGTTAGAGAACTATCAGTTGAATCCACAACATGATTCAAATAGATTCGTTACTGCAAACTACATGTCTTGACCTTGCTATACACTAGTTCCATTAATCCGATTGAGAAGGCTTACAGACTGCACTGAGACCACAGGCGGTCCGAATCCGCCTTAGCTATCTAGCTAGAAATACAACCTTTGCGAGAAAAGGGGATTTGCGATACGGGAGGCGACATTGGGGACCCATGGCAGCCGGCGAGCGTCGTCGACGTTTTAAAGGCGACGGAGATCGAAACAAAAAAAAAGCCAAAAATCGGTTGTAGTAAACAAAATCAAGAAATGAACTTTTGCACTTTACGAGAGGATGACATGCGGGGACCCATGAGCGACGGCATCCTCAACGTATTCCAAAGGCGGCAGGGGATCAAAATAAAAATAGGAAAGTGACGAAATTAATTAGGAGTAAAAATAAATCTATCAAAGGAAACCTTTATTGTTCATAGAGGATGACATGTGGGACCGACATGCCGCATTGCGTGGTCCTGGCGTTCAAAGGGGCAGAGGATCAAAAGAAAAAGGCAAATAACCAGAAATTAGGAGTAAAAAATAAATCCAACAAAGGAAACTTTTATTGTTCATAGAGGATGACATGCGGGACCCATGAGGCCAGCAGCTTCCTCGACGTTTCCAAAGTCGGCATGAGATTGAAAGAAAAGGCAAGTGACCAAATATCGAGGAGCCAAAAATAATCCAAGAAAAAGAAATTTTGTTGTACATAGGGGGATGAGCATGCGGGTCCCATTTTGCAGCGAGCGGTCTCAACATTGTCCAAGGCAGGCACGGGACCAAAAAGAAAAATGAAGTAGCCGGAAATCTGGGGGTGAAAAAAATCGCCGAAGAAGAAAAGATTTCAATTGGAGCTTGCATACGCGGACATGCGGGCCTTCGAACATATCCTGGAGCCTTTGGGCTCGATATGAAAATTGACCCGCTCCAACGGGGAAAGTTTGGATTTTTCTAAAAAAGTCGGGAAAGTCCTATGCTTCGCAAAAACACAAAACAAGGAGATTCAACATATAAGTTCGTTTATGTAAAAATAAAAGTTAATTTATCCGTTTGCAATAGCTCGGAGCGAAATACAATGTTTGTGTACGCAAAACAGTAAGATATCACATGTTTGTACGGGGCGACATCGGGGGACCCCGCAGGCCGGCCCCGGCGTCGTCCCAGCGTTTAAAGCGGCGGGGGATGGAAAGAAAAAATAAACCAAAAATCTTGTTGGTAAAAAATACAAGAAAAAGAGCATTTTCGTTACGAGAGTGACATGCGGGACCCATGAGGCGACAACGTCCTCGGCGTTGTTGTTCATAGAGTTGACATGTGGGACCCGTGAGCCGGCGAGCGCCTGAACGTATTTGAGAGCTGCGGGAGATCGAAAGAAAAAATAAGCCAAAAATCGTTTGGTCGACAAATCAGAAAAAAGCATTTACCGTTCTAAGAGGATGACATGCGGGACCCATGAGGCGACAGCATCCTCCAGCATTTAAGGCGGCGGGGGATCCAAGGCGTGATATCCGAGTGGTGGGTTCAAATAAATCCATCAAAGGAAACTTTTATTGTTCACGAGAGGATGACATGTGGGACCGACCTGCCATGCAGCGTCCTCATCGTTTCAAAGGGGGCGAGGAGATCAAAAGAAAAAGGCAAATAGCCAGAAATTAGGGGTCAAAAAATAACTCCAAGAAAGGAAACTTTTATTGTTCGTAGAGGATGACATGCGGGACCCATGAGCCAACGGCTTACTCAACGTTTCAAAGGCGGCATGAGATCGAAAGAAAAAGGCAAGTGGCAAAATATCAGGAGCCAAAGATAATCCAAGAAAAGAAACTTTATTGTACATAGAGGATGACATGCGGGTCCCAATTAGCGGCGACGGTCTCAACTTTTCAAATGCGGCTTGAGATCAAAAGAAAAAGAAAGTTGATTGTACATAGAGGATGACATGCGGGTCCCATGAGTCAGCGAGCTTACTCAACGTTTCCAAGGCGGCGGGGATCAAAAGAAAAAGGAAATAGCAAAAAATCGAGGGTGAAAAAAAACCCAAGAAAATAAACTTTTATAGCACATAGAGGATGACATGCGGGTCCCATGAGCCAGCGGGTTCCTCAACGTTTCAAACGTGGCATGAGATCGAAAGAAAAATGCAAGTGACCAAATATCGGGAGCCAAAAATAATTCAAGAAAAGAAACTTGAGTGTACATAGAGGATGATATGCGGGTCCCATTTAGCAGCAAGCGGTATCACCGTTTGAGAGGCTGCACGGGATCGAAAGAAAAAGGCAAGTGACCAAATATCAGGAGCCAAAAAAATCCAAGAAAAGAAATTTTATTGTACATAGAGGATGACATGCGGGTCCCATGAGCCTGCAGGGTCCTCAACGTGGCATGAGATCGAAAGAAAAATGCAAGTGACCAAATATCGGAGCCAAAAATAATTCAAGAAAAGAAACTTGATTGTACATAGAGGATGACATGCGGGTCCCATTTAGCGGCGAGCGGTATCACCGTTTGAGAGGCTGCACGGGATCGAAAGAAAAAGGCAAGTGACCAAATATGAGGTTCCAAAAAATCCTAGAAAAGAAAGTTTTATAGTACATAGAGGATGACATGCGGGTCCCATTTAGCAGCAGCGGTCTCACCGTTTGAGAAGCGGCAGGGGATCGAAAGAAAAAGGTAAGTGACCAAATATGAGGTGCCAAAAAATCCAAGAAAAGAAAGTTTTATAGTACATAGAGGATGACATGCGGGTCCCATTTAGCAGCAGCGGTATCACCGTTTGAGAGGCGGCAGGGGATCGAAAGAAAATGGCAAGTGACCAAATTTGAGGTGCCAAAAAAACTCCAAGAAAAGAAAGTTGATTGCACATAGAGGATGACATGCGGGTCCCAATTAGCAGCAGCGGTCTCAACGTTTCCAAGGCGGCAAGGGATCAAAAGAAAAAGGAAGTAGCCGGAAACAGGGGGTCAAAAAAAATCCAAGAATAGAAAGAATTTTGGTTCATAGAGGATGACATGCGGGACCCATGATCCTGCATCGTAAACGGCTCGATCGGAGAGCGTTGAACGAGATGGCGCGATCGAGAAAAAAACAATGCCAGAGAGGCTGCCATCCGGGCCCTACATCCCTCGGCGGTGCGGATTTGCGTTGACTCGGCCGGCGAACCCGAGAATTCGAGATGCACCACGTCCCGGGCCACCATACGCAACGTTTTGGCCGGTTTCGTTGGACTAGGTGGCCTCAAAAACGAGAAAAAAAAACGTTTTGACATGCACAACGGACAGACCCAAAATCGTCGGCCATGGTACACCAGCAACCACGGCGCGACTTCAACTTCGTCGGCCATGGCAACTTTTCTTGTAGTGTAAAATAGGCCGGAATCATGATGATTGGACTACACCTGAACCAGCCCCGACGCCAATATTGAAGAAGAGGGGTTTGATTAAATTAAATGATGAAGATATCACGGAAGCCAAGAAATCTCTTAAGGAGAAAGGTATTAAATCTGAAGATGTGAAGAACTTACCTCCCATAGAAGATTTATGCAAGATAATTCCCCCTTCATCCATGATTGAGGTAAACTCTCTTCAACGCTTTACTAGGGGAGATATTCCGTATTCAAAACCTCCTGCTCAATGCTTAGATGAGTTTGATAATTATATTGTTAAGCAAGAAAATTTTAATACGAGAGTAGAGAATCATTTAATGGAAAATTCTCAAGCTATTAGTAATTTGCATGATATTGTGGAGAGAACCTCCAATGATGTTAAGATGCTTGTTAAACATTTTCATATGATTCAAACTCAAATTGATCAACTCACTAAAGTGCAAAATGATTTGTTAAAAAATAGTTCTAAAGAGAAACATGCTTATGAAGTAACAACTAGAGGCGGTGTTTTTACTCAGGATCCTCTATATCCTGAGGGGCATCCCAAAAGAGTTGAACAAGATTCTCAACGAATTGAACCTAGTGCTCCTTCTAAGAAAAAGAAGAAGAAACATAAAAATGTTGTAGAATCCTCTGAACCTGTTAATGATCCTAATAGTATTTCTATTTCGATGTCTGAAACCGAAACTGGTAATGAACATGATAAAGATAATGATAAGAATGATGCTTCTGATAAAGAAGAGGTTGAAGATGAACCTGAAAAGCATGCTAAAAATAAAAAGTATACTAAAGAAGATTTTATTCCTAAGAAACATGGTAATGAAAGAGAACCTTGGGTTCAAAAGCAAATGCCTTTTCCTGCTAAGAAACTAAAATCAAAGGAAGAAGAACATTATAATAAATTTTGCGATTGGATGAAACCTTTATTCTTGCAAATCCCTTTGATTGATGCTATTAAATTGCCTCCTTATTCAAAGTATATGAAAGATATTGTCTCTAACAAAAGGAAAATTCCTAATTAGGAGATTTCCACTATGCTTGCTAATTACTCTTTCAATGGCAAAGTTCCAAAGAAGCTGGGCGACCCAGGTATACCGACTATTCCTTGTTCTATTAAGAATAATTATGTTAGAACTGCTCTATGTGATTTGGGAGTAGGTGTTAGTGTTATGCGTTTTTCTCTTTACAAGAGACTTTATTTAGATAAGTTGATACTGACTGATATATCTTTGCAAATGGCTAATAAATCTACTGCTATTCCTGTTGGTATATGTGAGGATGTTCCTGTTCAAGTTACTAATAACTGTTTGATATTAACTGATTTTGTTGTGTTGGAAATGCCTGAAGATGATAATATGTCTATTTATTCTTGGGAGACCTTTTCTTAACACCGCAGGGGCTGTTATTGATTGCAATAAAGGAAAATTTACTTTCAATGTTGATGACAAGGAGCATACTGTTTATTTTCCCAAGAGGATTGATAAAGTATGTGGAGTTAATACAATTTCTAATGTGAGAACTATCAAAGTGGGTGTTATTGATTGTCCTATATATGAGCCTAAAGAAGGATATCAAAATATTATGATTGGATCCATATCAATACAATTCAAGGTAACATGATTGATTTGAGGTTTATTTTTTCTTATGCTACGTAAAATTTATTTGGTGGCAAGACTTGATCAACCTTGTTAACAAATACATTTTATATGCATAGAAGAACTAAACAACATTTCTTTCTTCCTCCACTTGTTCTACTTGCTGTAGCACTAATTGTTTTGCAAAGTTCTTTAGTCAATTAGAGATTTCAAAATATTTTTCTGCCCGGTAATAATAAATTTAATACCCAGAAATGTGCATTTTTCAAAGTTTTCAAAAATTTACAAAAATTATACCGTTAGTCTTATTTTTCGAAGAGGCACCTGGGAGCACCTGGGGATGACCAGTGGGGCACCCTAGGGCTGCACCCCACCAGCCGGCGCGGCCAGCAAGGGGGGGCGCACCACCCTGTTGTGTGAGCCCCTCCTTGCCCCACTAACTCATCTCTTCCTCCCATCTCACTCTCTCTCCCGAAAAAACTCGTACCAACTCTCTCTCACTCGCGTTTTTGCTCAAGAGCTCAGGATTTCTCGATCTCTTTGCTCAGCCCAGATTTCTGTCTGAAATTTGGCACATTTGCTCTTCGGTATGTGACTCCTCCGATTATCCAAATAGAATTTTGTTTGGTTGAGTATATCTTGAATATTTTGCTGCTGTAGGTAACATGTTTTAGTGAGCTTGCATGCTTGTTCTAAGTTGTAAGAATTAGTTTTGATGCATGTTTAGTACTCTAGCAAGTTCCTATAGTAGTTTCCCTCAATTATATGTCACCAAATAATATTTTATATTGTTTGTTGAAAAATTTCAGAAAATGGAGTGGAATAGTCATCAACTAAACCAACAAGAATTGGAGGTGCAACAAGTTATGAGAGTTCACCGCGAAGAGGGAGTATACCCTTCTTACTACCCATGCGTTGATTTTATGAGGAGTGCAGGAATCCTGCGAGATGTTCAAAATCTGATTTCCAATGCAGGGTTGGAAAGTTTTGTTGTTGGTGAACCTTACCAATATGCAAAACTGACCATGTCTGTAGTGCAGGATTTTGAATTCAATTGGTCTCAATCTAACCCCATGGTTCGATACAAAATTTATAATAAAACTGTCAACTTGCCTTTTGATGATTTTTGTGCAGCAATTAGAGTGCCACAATGGGGATCATGCGAGAAGATAAGGGGACTACCGCAGGAGCTCTTAAACCTATACAAGATGATTTGTCAAGGGAGAAGCTTCTCAGATGATAGTGGAAGGATTGGTCAGTCACGGAAGGTGAACTGAATGCATACATAGAGGGGGGTGGCCATCATGCAAGGGACGGCACGGAGGAGGCCGAGGAACACCTCGACTTGTCATCCGATGCAGCGAGTTCTTCGCATCAACATTTTGGGCATGAGGAGCCTTCACCCTTTTCTTCTGCACTGGGACCTTATTATGACTACGCCATGTATGATCCACCGGCGTGGAACCCTGACCCTCGCTGGGGTTGAACTCCACTTAGGCCAAAAGCCTAAGCTTGGGGGGAGGTATACCGGCATCACTCATTCTTTGCATATTATAGTTGCTGGATACTTGTATATACTTGTTTAGCTTCTTAAAGTGGTTTTCTAATAAGAGGGAGATGATATTTGGGGAAGTGCTGCCTAAAAACAGATTCTGGACTAATACCAAAAACATTCTCAAAAACAGCCAGAACGTTATTTTGCGAAGACAATTTTTGTGCATGTTCCCCAGGTTGTTATCTAACTTTCATTAGTTGAACACTTTTCAAGCTGAGCAGCAGAAGAATTTCTTAAAAATCGATTCATCGTACTACTTGTCAAGTTTGACGAATTCCGTCGCTTTGTGTTTATGTGACTCTTCTAGTTTTCATTTTCTTGTTTTTGCTTTGTTTCTTTCCTAAAACACAAAAAGACCAAAAATATTTCTGTTGTTTCTCTTCACCATTTGTTTATTTTGGTTTCTTGCTCTTATTTTGCTTAATTTGCTATCATTGGTTTGCTATAAGAAAATCCAAAAAGATTTTGCTTTGTTTGCTTGTTTCCTTTTGTTCTTGTTTCCAATTCAAAAACACCAAAAATATTTGCTGTTCTTCTTTGGTTTTGTAAAGTTCATTATGGAGTTCAATGGTCTTCGATGGCTGGAGCGTGGTTTTCATTTCATATTATTCAAGCTACACAAGTGAAAGGCAATAATGACGATCTACGACAATTCGACTGTGGTGAGAGGCTGGTATGAACTCTATTTGTTTTCATTTTTGTACATATACTCATCCATGTGAGCATGCTTAGTTGGTTCATGTGAGGTATATGTCATTTAAGAAAGTATAGTAGTTCATGATCTCTCATGTTTAGCTCCAGTTTGCTAATATGAGTAGCATGTCATAGATATTTGCTTGCATTGTTTTATTCATAAATAGGTATGACATTGTGGTATCCTCCTCTGAATAATTCATTTGAATCGACTTGGCACATGCTCACGCATGCATATGACTGAACAAAAGTCAATTAAGCCTCGATGATTTACTTTGCCTCAGAGTTCTTGTATCACTTTTATGCCTCCGTTAATTTATTTTGCCGCAAGCATGATTATGACGGTTATTGCTCTCTTGATTGTCGCTCCCCAGTCTATTGCTAGCCTTCACTTGTACTAAGCGGGAGCGCTGCTCGTGCTTCCAAATCCCTGAAAACCAAGTTATTCCAAAGTGTCCACCATAAATACCTATGCATGGCATTTCAAACCATTCCAAGTAAATTCTCATGCGCTACCTTTAAACCTTCAAAATGCTTCTCAATTTGTGTCAATGTTTTATAGCTCACGAGGAAGTATGTGGTCTTTATCTTTCAACCTTGTCATTTAGTTTTGACAGACTTTCATAATAAGAGCTGGCAACGGGGTTCCCAGCCCCAATTAATCAAACTTAATTCTCTTCACATGTTTTGCCCTGATTCATCAGTAAGCAACTTAATTTTGCAAATAGACACTCCTCCATGGTATGAGATTGATGGAAGGCACCCGAGGATTCGGTTAGCCATGGCTTGTGTAAGCAAAGGTTGGGGGAGTGTCACCCATAATAAAACTAAAGTACATGTGTAAACAAAAGAGAAGAGGGATGATCTACCTTGCTGGTAGAAATAACGTCCTTCATGGGAGCCGCTCTTGAAAGTCTGGTTGACGAGGTAGTTGGAGTACCCATTACCATTCGTTGACAACAATAAACACCTCTCAAAATAATTTTACTTCTGTTTTAAAAATGAAAAGCTCTAGCGCATGTTAATTCCTGCTTCCCTCTACGAAGGGTCAATCTTTTACTTTTATGTTGAGTCACCATCCTTTCTTTAAGCACTTTCTTGAGAGCACAACTGTCATTCTTAGTATAATATGCTTGTCCCAAATGTGATTAACTGTGGTATAACTTTGATGCTTTTATCTTTGACAATCTCTACTTCTATTCTTTCCATGAACTTCAAAGGTGCCCGAGCATTTATGTTTTGCTGTACAAATACGGGCAAGCGAGATACCACTTTATCATATCCTTTTATGAACATTGCAATCCTGCTGATAGACATGATTCATGATGCTTATTATTAATGTGTTGGTACCTTTTCCATGATTGACATAGCTATTAGATGATTTTATTTGCTTGTATCTTATTATGAATTGCCTAAGTGCTTGTCCATATCATGAGAATATTTACATCATATGAACAAATGTGTTCGTGAAAGTTCTTTTATCGCACTCAGTTGTTAACTGAATTGCTTGAGGACAAGCAATAAGCTAAGCTTGGGGGAGTTGATACGTCCAAAACGTATCTACTTTCCCGAAAACTTTGCTATTGTTTTGCCTCTAATTTGTGTATTTTGGATACAACTAACACGGACTAACGCTGTTTTCAGCAGAATTGCCCTGGTGTCTCGTTTTTGTGCAGAAATTCAACTTTCAGGAAAATCCCCGGAATTTATGTCAAAGGGCTTATTTTTCCAGAAGATTCACGGAGCCAGAAGGGCAGGCCAGGGGGGGCCCACGGCCCCAACACCATGGGTCGGTGTGGCCTAGGGGGCGCGCTACCCTATGGTGAGGCCGCCTCGGCCAGCCTCTGACGCCCCCCTCTCGACTATTTAAGGGTTTCGATCTAAAAACGCGAGACGGGAAGTCGAAGTCGCCAGAAACCATCCAGTATGCCGCCACCATCGCGAAACTCCGTCTCGGGACCAGAAACTCCGTTCTGGCACTCCGCCGGGACGGGGAATTGGAGGAGATCATGGCCAACGTCACCACCGACGCCTCTCCATCGACCAGCCATGTTTCCCTCATCCATGTGTGAGTAATTCCCCCGCTGTAGGCTGAAGGGGATGGTAGGGATTGGATGAGATTGGTCATGTAATAGCATAAGATTGTTAGGGCATAGTGCCTAGTGTCCGTAATTGGTACTTTGGTGATATTGTTGCAACTTGTTATGCTTAATGCTTGTCACTAGGGCCCGAGTGCCATGATATCAGATCTGAACATGTTATTGTTTCATGATGATATTCATTGTTTTATGATCTTACCTGCAAGTTGTATACACATGTCGCTGTCCGGAACCCGAGGCCCCAAAGTGACAGAAATTGGGACAACCGGAGGGGAAGGCGGTGATGTGAGGATCACATGTGTTCACGGAGTGTTAATGCTTTTCTCCGGTGCTCTATTAAAAGGAGTACCTTAATTTCCAGTAGATTCCCTAGAGGCCCGGCTGCCACCGGCTGGTAGGACAAAAGATGTTGTGCAAGTTTCTCATTGCGAGCACGTACGACTAAATATGGAACACATGCCTATGGATTGTTTAGTACTTGGATACCGTTTTATTACTATCTGCAAATGCCCTGCTTTGATTGTTACATGAGTTTCTCTCATCCACGCAACGCCCGTTCATCCATCCCTATGCCTGCAGTATTTTAATCCTGCTGTTTACTATAATCACTACTGCTGTCTTTGTTACACTGCTGCTGATATTTCACTACTGCTACTGCTATAAAACTGTTGCTACTGACAAACTCTTGCGAGCAAGTATGTTTCCAGGTGCAGCTGAATTGACAAGTCCGCTGTTAAGGCTTTCAAGTATTCTTTGTCTCCCCTTGTGTCGAATCAATAAATTGGGTTTTACTTTCCTCGAAGACTGTTGCGATCCCCTATACTTGTGGGTCATCACGCAGCGACATTGCATTTTCCACAAACGCGCAATGTGACGTCTCATCGCACCTTGTCATGTGTGCCGGCGTCAATGCGCGCCACCATCCCTCGCCTGCCTCCGGTGTATAAAACGGGGTGCTCACTCATCGCCCCTCCCGCACAACCCTAGCACCACATATCCACAACCCTAGTCGCCACCCAAGTTTCTCCGCACGCGCTCCATGGCGGGTTCGCATGAGGAAGAGGTTTGCCCTTGTAACAAGTACTTCAAGTTTTTCGTCTTCATCACCGAGGCAAGAAGAAGCTCCCGGACGCGTTTTCGTCGAATTCCTTGCCGGCTGGGAGCCGCGGTAACCCCACGGGAAGCAGACTTCGACTTCTGCCGGTGTACCCTGGAGGTCTTGTTCGACGGGGAAGGCAAGATGTACCTCCACACCGGCTGGAATAAGTTCGCCCGCAACCATGACCGCTAGATCAACCTGCTTGGTGAACTTCTTCTACGAAGGCGACATCGAGATGAGCGTCAAGATGTATGACAAAGAGTGTTCCTGTATCCACTACCACAACGAATCGAGCAACGACAGCAATGACGACGACAACGAAGAAGACTAGGGCCAACCTGTAGTCTAGGTTTTTATGCCCTCTCTTGGTGTTTCCCAAAGTTTCTGTATGTTCTTATTGGCCGTTTAATGTTTTTCCATGTTAAAGCAACGAAGCATTTCCAAAATTATAAATAAAACGTTAATTTTAAATAGAAAATTGTTTTGCGGTCGGGTTTGGGAAACGTAGCTAGAGAGGGATGCCCCCAAGCACAACACCAAGTCGCGGGGTCGCCCACACGACCAATCCGGCACTTTAACCAGACGCTGTTTGGGGGAAGCGACTGAAGATGCTTTAAAACCTTTAAAACTAGCACACCACAATAACAACGATCGTCGATGAGAATTGTAGATAAGCAGAGCCAGAGCAGCAACCATATCAACAAACACAAACACCTCTTAAATCTTAGGGGATCTGTTGGGAAGACAACTTCATATGTTATGGCCGAGATGACCTTTTCTAATTAATTTTAAAATGTCAAAACATCCTAAACAGTATACTAAAATTATGTTTAAAAAAAGAAGGGAGAACTTTCTCGTAGCGTGGTTTGCCACACCTCCAAAGCCTCGATGGACGGAGCAATTTGGTAGCAGCGTCGCCCGGCGAGAGAGACGGCTATATTCACCAACGATAGAACTATTTTTCATGATATCTTTTCCGTTACAAATAAAACTGTTCTAGCGGATGAGTGAGAAAGAAGCAATTCAACCATGAAAACAAAATAATACCGCAACATATGAGGCTATAGAAAACCTCTTAATACCGCAACGCTGTAATCTTAACAGCACAACAACATTGGAGAGAGAGAAAAGGAGGATTGTTTTGACCGAGCAATGAGGTGCCGTTAGCATCAAAGCTGAACAAGTTCCAAAACAGTTTTGTGCCCACTCACCACCCCCAAAACCATGCAACCGCACCGAGCACGAACAAATTTCCCAGGATCGCTGAGAGAAGAGGGGCAGCGACAGCAGATAGCAGATAGCAAGAAGCCAAAGAACCTTTACCCCTCATGGCCTCGGGGCATCTCCAACCGCGCGACCCAAACCGCGCCCGCGCGTCCGTTTGAGTCGAGCCGGACAAAAACGCGGTCCAACGCGGGGACGCACCACAAAAGCGGACGGCCACGGAGTCCGGAACGACGCAAACCCGGCCCAAATCTGGGCCGGGTTTGCGTGGCCGCGGATGGCACGCGGCGTCCTCACGTGTCCGCCTCGTCCGCGTGGCTGGCCCACCTGTCGGTGCCCCAGTCCTATTAAATGTGGACTGGGGAAGGGGACTGTCCCTATCCAGTCCCCACTCTCTCCACTCCGGCCGCACGCACGAGCTCGAAGCTTCCGCGCCGCCATGGCCCCGAAGCGAGAGTTCCAGCCGTCCGCCAACGACCACGAGGCCGGCAGTAGCCGGCCAGTCGCGCCGCCGGCGTTCGCAATGGGGCCGCCGGCGACGCCCAGACGCGACCAGATCTACGTCACCGTAGCGGTGGCGCAGATGTTCTGGGACGCCGGCGTCCCAATGCCGTGGGGGGGGACGTGCACCTCCCCCACGGCTGGCACCTGAGCCCAGATCGGGTTCCGGTGCCGCCCATCCCGGCGTCCGGCCGCGCCCGCGTCGCGGAGATCCGGAGGCGCCGCGCGCAGCTGCCGGCGGACCTCCAGCAGGACCCCTCTTACGGCGACGCAAGTCCCAACTGGGACTTGTGGTTCGAGGTGGAGCACGATGCGCGCCGGCACACGTGCTTCACCTCCGCGACGGCGCGGCCTCGCGCGCAGCCACGCACACCTGCAAGGCGGGCTGGCCGCCGCCCCGGCGGCCTCTACATCGGCGAGCAGCCCCAGGCCCCGCACCAGCCCCAGGCGGAGGAGGACGACCCGGAGCTGCAGGCGGCGCTCGCGGCGTCCCGCGAGCAGAGCGATCTCGACGAGCTGGCCAAATGGCCGCACCTCGCCGAGACGCTGCGCGCCTCCGCGCTGGAGGAGGCGGCCAGGAAGGCCCAGGAGGACGCCCAGGCGGAGGCGTGGGCCTTCCTCGAGCTGGCGCGCCGTCAGGAGGAGGCAAGGCGTCAGGCGGCGCTCCGGGAGGAGGAGGAGCGCCGGGCCGCGCGCCTGGCGGAGGAGGAGCGCCTGGCCACGCTCCGGCTACAGGCGGAGCTGCAGGCCGCAGCAGAGGAGCAGCTCCGCGGTGAGTCCGCGTGGAGGGCACGGCTGCGCAGGCCGGCGAGCCCGCCGAACCCGGACTCCGCCTGGGAAAAGGCGCAGTGGTCGCCCTGGCCGGAGTCCCCGGTGCCCTCCGGCGTTTCGAGCCGAAACAGCGCGTCGCCGCCAGGGGGCGTCGTCGTCATCGATGCCGCCGACGACGAGTACTACTGGGGGTAGTACTGCCGGCGGCCACCGCGTGCTCGCAAACCCTAGCTAGGGTTTTTATTTAGTTTAAAGCCATATAGAGCTTTCTTTTGTGTAAAATTTGCCCAAAATAGGGCTAAATTTAATGACCAACTAGTTTAAATTTATGTTTTGTTGTTTTCCTTTTTATTTTATTTTATTACAAATGCGCTGCGTCCGCGCGTTGCGCAGCGCGCGACCCAAACGGACACGCGGACGCGGGCCGCTGTCCGGGTGTCCCCCGGTTGGAGATGCCCAATGCCTCATGCAGCGGCAGTAAACCATAGCGTGCACCTGCGCACCGCTCTTTCGGTCTGCACATCTACTAACCGTAGCCCCCGCCCCTGTATGCGTTGCTGGAGCAATTTCTTCTATAAATGTTCCTAGAGTACCCGCCTCCAGGAGGCCTCAAAAGGGGCAAATGAATCCTGATCGCTGGTTTCACCTTGCACAGTGATTTTCCCATCCCACTTTCTACCTCAGCCGTTAGATGTGGTAGTTTCTTTTTTCACCCGCTGCTTCTCTACGTGGGTCGATGACAGCTGGGACCGAACGTCGTGCGGGTCCAGCGAACAGGGACAACAATGTGGTTCGTTTTGTGTCACCTTGCTTGGGCTTGCGGGGGGAAACCTAGATCGCGCACCCGAGCCACTCCCCAATCCGCCTCCTCTCCTCCTCCCCAATCCCTGCCTCCTCTCCTCCTCCCCAATCAGCCGCCTGCTGGGCGACCTCTCTCCCCACTCCAGCGATACGAGGCAGTGCAGAGGAGGCGGGCTCGAATCCGTCCAGAAGGGGTGGAGGATCCTCCGGTTTTCGAGCTCAGCGGCGCGTAGGGTGAGCGGCGGGCGAGAGCAGCGTCCCGGAGGAGGCCGGCATCGCGGCCGCCGAGGGGATTGAGTCGGCGGCCCGCCGGCTCAGAGGTCGAGCTCGCGCCGTCTCGCCCTCCCGGCCGCGTATGCGGGTACAACGGCGGCGGCTGCCTCGGGAGAGGAGGATGCGGCGGCGGTCCTTGGTGTGGGAGGGGCTCGAGGAGCTCGACCACCACCAGCGCGTCCCCTGCTCCATGGCGACCGGCAGAAGTGGAGCTCGCCCGCAGGTATGCCCTCGTGGCCTCTCCCTCCCCGTATTTGCTCTCTTTCTCTCTCCTATTTCTCACCTCCTCTGCCTCCTCCCTCTACATCTTCCTCCAGCATGGCAATGGAAGAGGATTGGGGACGAGGTGAGGGCAGCGACGACCTCCTCATCCAGCCTGGTCCCGGCCTTGAGCACGGCAGCGACCACCCCGTCCTTTCCCGCCTCCTCCTCGATCTGCCTGCTCCACCTACAGGTCCCTCTCCCTCTCCCTCCATCTCTCTCTCTCTCTCTCTCTCTCTCTCTCTCTCTCGTGTTGGCATCCAACCAACCTGGCCAGATCTTGATTTTTGGCCATCTGTTTGATGAAATGACTGAAGCAAGGAACATTTGCAGGCCATTCTTATTAGATGTGATGGAACAAGTGATGGACCTGAAAAAGAGATGATCAACTAGCCAGCAGCTATGATTGAGAAGAAGTGGTGGCGTGTGAACAAAGATGGCTGTGACTGTGAGCACAGCTTGGTATGTAGTGGATTCCTTTTTTCAAGTACCCTCAGTATTTATAGATTCAGCAATGGTATGTCATATATTTCAGCTTCCATTGGACCAAGGTGGTGGTGAAGGAAAGGCTTTGTACATTGATGCACATCGGACATTCAGACCACAGAGGCTCCTCCAGATAGCTAACAGGTGACTCCTTGAGTGCATTGGGAACTTATTGCAAGGGGTTTGGTTCAGAAATGCTCCAGCTTTATTTAGCTGCATGGCACATATGTTTGTTCATTTTTCTTTTTGACATGATTTGAGCAGAAATAGTAGATGGGTCTTCCTTTTCTTGCAGAGAGTGGAACATGATACTATGAGTTCATAATTTGGCTTTGCAATAACACTTGAGTAGGGTAAAGACAATGTAGCTACCAGCGGTAGGGTCAGCAAACTCTGACCTTTTCTTTTGTTTTTGTTAGTTGCAAGGTTTTGACCTTACTCACAGCAGAATTAGGACTTCTTAAAATGATCTTGATGTATTGCAGTTAGTTTGAGGTTAGTCTTAGCTATTTTGCCTTCTCAAATTGTTAATTGTGATGTGTTATCTGCATAACCTACTATTTTACTATTTTTAGAAGCATGACTTGTTATTTTACAGGTACCTGCGCTGATCTATTTTAACCAGTACGACGATGCAATGATATAATGCATAAAGTGTGCACCTTGTGATCTCGGATCATTCTGAAGCTATTGTTAAAGATCATGCTAACAAGTGGAATGATTTTTTTTCTTTTGTTTTGTTTGTCCGTGCCATCATGCTTAAAGTGGTTATCTGATGGTATGGTCCCTTCCACTGAATTTCGGAGGGCTAATCTCATAAATAGGTGTTTTTATCTGTTTCTTAGGTGGCTCACTTTCTGGGATTTATCCATCTAATTAATAAACTTTTAAATCTTTTTTTAGTTCAGGTGGACATAAAAAGCCATGTGAGGTATCAAGTTATGTTGTTTGCTTCTCATACCTGTGGAGTTGCTTTAAAAGGTAAATCCTTTTTCCCAGCCATGCATGCCTCTAGAACTTAAAAGAATCATGACCGTTTCTTGATTCCTTGGTAGTAATAAATAACTTTGATGGGTGGTTTAGTATTTCAAGTTTCTCTATCGGTATAAGCGGGCTGCATATGCACGAGTCTTTGTGCAACTGAATTATTTTTCCTCGGTACCAACGATATCGATTGGATTTATTGTCAATAAGCATCAATGACAATATCAGCACCATGAAGAGCTGATGTTGGAGAGCTTGTTTGAGACTGAGAAGTGGGAAATTGACCGCGACACGTCCACTGCTCCGTCATCAACAACAAACTCACTCATAACTTTATAAGGCAGGCTCCCATATCTTCTCCTTCCTTTCCAGCATTGCCATCACCGTTCAGCCGATGCAGGTATTTCTCTTTCTTTATCCCCACTCACAAATCTTTCTCTCTCTCTATTCTACATGTATAGATTTCTTTAAGATTTGCCTCTTGTTGTTGGCTTTTGTTCAGATAGAAGGGCCAACTTGGGAGAATCGATTTGGTGAACATGAAGGTATGATCAGCTAGGCCTAAAACACTCCTACTTGCTAATTGTATGCATTTTTGTTCATCTCAATTAAGCCTTGCCCACCTCATTTGTAGAGGTATGTGTAGGTTGTATTTCTCGATTAATCCCTTTAGTTGATGTTGTTGACGATGCTGCTTCCCTTAGTTTCTCCACCTTTTTTCTTAATGTTTCTTGAGTATTTGGTTAATTTCTGATAGGATTGAACTATATGTTATTTCTTTGATGCTCATGAATTGCTTGCAGGTAGATTGTAGATACCAATAGAAAACAGTTTCTTCACACCAGGTTAACCATTGCTTTGCAAGCTGAGCTAATGCGTGTACAAGCAAGAGAGCATGCTTGCGCGACGGCTCCGGTGATTCTGCCTCGCTAAGCCGCTGGACCACAAGGTTGCTTTGGCCATCTTTGTGGGTAATAACTGTGAAAAATGATTCGTCGGTGAGGTTGGTATTCACTTTCTTATGCTTTTATCCTCAGCATTCATAACAGTTCCATAGAAGATCACGAGTCCAGTATTTGGTTAAATGCTGGAGGGATTAGTTGTTTCTTTCAATAGTGCTTGGTTAATTTCTGGAGGGATTAAATGATATACTTGCATTTTTTGTTTATGCTCAAGAAGTGCCTGATGATCTACTTGAGAGTAGATTTACAAATTCCAACAGAAAACATAAAATTGGGTTTTATTTTTGTGAAGCTATGTGCTGTAGATGAGCAAGTTTGTTTGAATTTGTGATTTTCAGCTCCTTTTGAATTTCAGTGATAACTACTAAAGGCTAATTTTATTTCAGGGAATGAAGCATCAGTGTAAACCCATTATCAGTGTAAACCCATTATCGAAGTGGCCATGGCTATGGAAGCCAGCCTGCACTTGATCTCCAGACTATGTTGGAGGTTGCTAGCAGGAAAGATTGTTATCGTTCGGTCGCGTTTTGGTGGTTTACAGATGATGCACACAGGGAAGGCGGCTTTCGCTGGTGTGTGGTATGATCCCCATCTCTGCCAGCTTATGTTTTGTTATCATGTATTTGTCATTGTATGTGCCAAATTTTAACTTATGTCTTTCCCCTGGCTTGTGCTGCACTTTTTTCTCCTCATCCAGATACACTGATTTCTCACCTCATGGCGTACATGGTAGCGGGAAAGATTTTTATCGTCCGATCGCGTTTTGAATGGTATAATTTTTGTGCTTTCTCTATTGTGCCGTCTAAGAATGATATAATCTGGTTTCATTTTCCCCACAAATGGATACCACATAGGTCACACCACGTGCTTTACGAAATCTTGGACTTTCCAAAGTTTTCCATAGAAATAGTTAGCTAGCTACTTCAGTGACTAGACGGATTTTCTTGCTCCCCTGTGTGCTTCATCGCCGTCTTCTGGTCCATCGCCCAAAGGTTTATCAAAATCAGATAATAGGGTGGATGTTATTGGTTTTTTCAAAATTAGAGAATAAGAAGAATGTGAGTCTCCTGATGTCCTATTTGATAATTCTTCATTTGTGTTGTTCGAGGGAGCTATCAGTAATATCGTTTGCTCTTCTTATCATAATCTTGCAGATTTCTTTCTTCCAATTAAGCTTCATTTTCATGCTTACAGGTCATAATATACTACTGGTGTTTCAGATCTTCACAGTTTGAGCACTCAGAAAGCAAAGTACCAACAGGGGATGTTGTATTCTTTGAAGGTATGGTATGTGAGGCAATCAGCGATAAATCAGCTGATCGAAAGAGAGGAAAGACAATCACGGTATAGCACTTAGACCTTGTATGGGTTTCCTCCTACAAAACAACAATTTGCAGCACATGCCTCTTTTTTCTCATATGATTTTCATAGCTGGGCCAATATCGCTGAACCTTGGTTAATCCAAATTCTCGTGTTAGTGCACTAAGCTTAATTCCTGAGTACCCTGTTATCAGAGTTTGCTAAATGTTCTTTCTTTAGAACTATCTATGCTCATCAGTGTAACTTTACAAAGCTATAGACTGTAGTTGTATATGCTCTACACTGTAAGCATATATGTTGCTGCCTATGTGCTGATCCATATTAATTTTCCTAAGCTTGTTTTTACGTATTGTCAGATTGCATTGTTCGTTGAGATATCAAATTATCGATGTTAAGCTGGTTAACCAGTACTTATTAGGCCTTTCGTAACTGGGTGTACCTTCAAAGGCACTTCACTGGTTAAGTTGATTGAATGTTGTCTTGCTAACCAATACGTTTCATTACAATAAGTTATATGCTCTATTTATTGGTGTTTCCTTTAGATTGTTCGCAGCGACATGTGTTATATCCATAGCGTATCTCGGCAGGTTACCATCGAGATTGATCTCCTCGGTACTCCTTGACAAGCCTTGCCGCAACCATTGAGATGGACGTCCTCGCCTCATCCAACTTGGTCTTAGCCGCCACCTCCTTGGTGGTAAGGCAGACTTAACAACTCTATGTACATGAGCATGCTCAGGTTGCAGCACCTTGATGCAGGTAAGTAATTTTCAATTTTTTGATGTAATTAAATTGATATGATTGGTTTACTGTCCGCTTATGCTCCTTAAGTTTGTTCTACTATTATATTGATGCAGAATGCTTTGTTTGGAAATTCATTCATTTTTAGTATTTCCATACTCATTCAATTTACCTTCAGTTTGATTGGCAAATCGTCTAATTCTACCAGCATACATCTCTGCGGGGTGAAATAAATTAGCGACTGATTAATCACACATATCTCTTGAAGTTCTGACGTTAGTTAATACATTAAAATCAGCGACTGTTATGTAGGGCTCAACCACTGAATTAAAGTGCCCGATTATGCAATTTCAGGTGTCTCAAGTTGGTGTATTTCAGCCTTGCCAATGGGAAGCAACACCGCTTCCGACTGAAGCAATAGAACAATGGCTGACCTGCTCATTCAGGGCCAAACAATGGTACAATTTGTTAAGCTTCTTTTGTAATGTGAAGCAACTGTATCAATTCGCTAATGGTTTTATTGCGAGGGTAGTTTTGAATAGAAAGAAAGATGGGCATCATATTATAGAGTAGTAACATTTAGCAATGGCTCATCTTTACCTTTTCTAAACTATGAAAGACGCCATCATCTTATAATTTGTCATCTACTACAGAGAATCAAAACAGAACAGGAATATTTAATCCTGGCTTATCTTTGCGTACCACCTTTCTGCTGGTGCTTATAATTTTTTTAGCTCAAATATTAGTTAGAGAATGAGAATACGAAATCATTGGCCAATAGAACCCTAATCTGACCGGTCACTACTTGGTCAACTTACTTAGCTGTAGGTCAGATAATATGCCTAATACTTTTTTCCATATTCTCAATGTTCATTGTACTATAGCAATCCACTGTGATTGGCTGATTACAGGCTTTTCTTCTGAACTTTTGTTCCGATTATCCAAATAAAACTTAAATCTTTTCAGCACTATTTTTTTACGATCGTGATGAACATTCAGTCTATTACATCCAGTCATGTGTAGGTGTTAAAAGTAGTAGATTTGTATGTAAGGAAATAATTGAAGATACAGTTAATAACATTGGTATACTCAGCTGTATTAGTTGTACATTTGAGAGGAAAGTGGTCATACATTTTATTTATTTCAATGTGATAAGAGATTTTTGTGGATGGAAGTCATACAAAATGCAGTTTAGAAAGTGTAAGGGTGTCATATGGTTATTATTTTACACTCCTTCTATCTTTACATGCTACTGAGTTGTGTACATAACTTTTGTCCTTTTACTATTGTGGGTGTAATTGACCTTTTCCTTGGACTAGAAATAGTGCTCTTTCCAAGTCTTTCGTTTGTTGCTGATTTCGAATGCTTCTTGTATTTTATTCTCCTAGCATTGTAATTTAGACGGAGCTTTTTTTCGCTAATATGAATTCAGACACGGTATTTGCCAACTCATATTTATTCAGGTTTCCACAATAAATTATAAATCATCCAGACTCGCTTAGATATGCCTGGTTAATTTTTTCCTACAGTTTGAACCTTTGATTTGGCAGGTATAAGTCTTTTGTTGGTAGACTTGGGTGCTTAATGAACTACGAGAAATCATAATTCCTAATTAAAAAAATCGACATGATTATGATGATTTATGATCGACATGCTATGTTATCGATCTGAGTACATGGCTTATGCCAAAATGCTATGTTATAGGAGACTGAAGCCTGACCAGTATTCTGTATCGTCAATAGTTATTTTAGTTCCTTCTCAGGGTTATCCTGATCCCATGTTCTTCCTCTGCACTCTCTGAGACAATTCAAGTACTATAATAAGAATACTGCAAAATCTAAATTTACTTGATTCTATTAAATTAAAATTCTACCATTTTGATTATTATGTCACACATGTTCTTCCTCTACATTGAAATAATTCATGTATGACAGGAAGAATCAAATCTTTATTGTTGCTGATGTACGAAGCTCAGAATTTACCCAACGCACAAAGGTTATTGAAACCATTCCATACTCTGAAAATTTTCCTCTGTTTGCATACAACGCCATGCCATTTGATGCTCTGCAATCACGCATAGTGGACAATACCAGTCTGTCAAGTTTTCTGTTAATGCACCCTGTCCATTTTGTATTGCTCTCTATATGTTTGCATCTGCTTAATCTTCTCTTTTGCTACTAATCTCAGATGTTATTGGACGTGCGGAAAGGTTGATAGACATCATTCCACCAAAGTCGAATCAAGAACCAAGGAGACATATCCACTTTAAAGTTGAAGGGTATGCTTCTGAGTATAGATAGCAATATTTCAGCAAAACGTATGAATGCATACTGATAGTGTGTATTTTTGTTCAGTGGTAGACACGAAATTGTTATTCTATGCGGAGAGCACGCAGAGAATTTTGATGCGGAAGGCCATCATCCAGCCACTTCTAAAGATAGCATAATTCAGCTATTATTCCTAGCTAGGCATAATGGTTTCCCATTTTTCAGGTATTTGAATTTCAAACCACTACTGACATGACAAATATTGATTGAGCCTGCTATTCACACATTGTCTTATCACTTATATTATCACAGGAGTGATAGCTTTCAAAAATACTTATATGTTGTGTTGACACGTCAACATACCAATTTCTAATCCTGCACTAGCCAATGAAGCATATGTGTGAGCTTATAGACCCACCAGAGGACATACAGAACCAACCGGAAGCGAAAAATTCAGAAGCAACACCTACCAAGGACATAACCGAGACAGCTGATTCTGACATACCAAGGACATAATCGAGCTGATTCTACCGTAGGAGAGGTAAATGTGAGCATATGTAAAATGGTCACAGAAAATGTCCTTTGATAACCTATTTAACATCATGTATTTCTTTTTACCAGGATGAAGCTCCACCATAGAAGGCAAGACGAGAAAGAACGCATTTACTCCTGCTCTATTTCATATCTCACAGTAAACTTCACTAGCTCACTAATTTTACAACCTGGCCACCACTTCACTGCAGTCACTAAGCACAAATCCTATCTTCACCAAGTAAGTATATAGTTGTCAATTGTAGAAATAATACAAGATAATAAGAGAACGGTAATCTTATGTCCTATCCTCATTGCAGGAAACATCAAGGCTTCACTCGGTGTGGCAAACAAAATTGACTACACATGATAAAATAACAACCAGTCGGAGACTCTTCATGAAGAAACCATTTCACCAACTTTTGCTACTGAGATCACAATGCATAATACAACTACCTTACGTACTGCCACTGGGATAAACACTACAGCAGTCATGTAATATTACGTACCAAGAAGATCATCTATAATTATCTAGAGTGGCCTTCTATCTGTATAGACCTATCTAAAAGCACCTTCCTACTATATGTATAATTGGCTGATGTGTTATCTGTATGCCAGATATAACCACTTGCTCTACTATGTTTATTGCAACATAGAAAAAAAAGATAACAGCACGGGCGCGGTGTGCCGTGCCGCCGCGCCAAAACTTCCTTGTGTATGTAAATATGCAGGCAGTTCAAAGCAGACACATAGCAGCATGTTTCACTAGCTATCAATATTCATTGGAAAATATAAATTACTTCAATTTGTATTTGACATATATACCGAAGAATCTATTTATTTTAATAGATAATGCATGATGATGTATAGTGATCTTGGTATATGCAAGTATGATAAGTACCACTTGGTGTGGCCTGTGCGCATTTGTTGTTTGATTCTTAGTGAGGATCTTGATGTATTCTTATTGAAGGAAATAATACTATTTCAGTTGTACTTATTGTATGTGTTGATGGCACAAAAAAAATATTTATACACATTTATTTCTCTTTGCTATGAACAAATGGTTGGATGCAGCAAATGTTGCTCCTGTATTGTACATGTGTTGCTTGGAAGTTTTATTTCCTTTTAAAAGGATTGTTTATACAAGCTTAAGGGCTCTCAAAGACATACTGAATTCTTGGAAAACTATACAGACATCAGCTGAGTAAAACTTATGTTTTATTTTCTTTGAAAAAGATCGCCTATACAGCAGCTCTCAAAGACCTACTGGATTCTTGGACAATTAAACAAACATCAGCAGCATAAACATATGGTTACAGTACTGTCTTGCATTTGCCTGTGCGCCGGGGCGCACCGGGTCATCTAGTTTCTCCTATAAATGTCCCTAGACTACCCTCTCAACCAGGGGGTCTGAGAGGGGCAAATGAATCTGGTTCGCACGTTTGGCAATGCACAGTAAAATCTTTCCCCCACTTTTCATCTCAGCCATCCGTTGCACTAACTTTTCTTTTACCTGCAGCGATTCGTAAATGGTCTATGACGCTTGGGCCCATTTTTGTGTGGGACCGGCAGCAAGAGACAGCGGCTGGCGCTCATCCGCGTCGCTCGTTTCAGTCGTTGTTCCGTGAAACGGTGAAAACCCTAGATCGGGATGGCCACTCTGCCCAATCCACGACGTGCTCCCCTCCCCAATCCTCGGCCCCTCCTCAGCTGCTCTTCTCGTTTTCCCTCGATGGGACGCGCCGCCACCATCTCCCCGCCGGTGGAGATCGAGATCTTCGGTCTCCACCATCTCCGCGCATGCGGTGGGGTGGCTGCCGGACCAGGAGCTTGAGGCGTGGCTGCAGGGAGGCGCGGCGTCCGTCGCTCCGCTGCGCTGGCGTGGGGAAGGATTGCTGTTTCGGCGGCCGGAATCGAACGGGGCGGCGGCGAGCAGGGCAGGAACCGGACGGCGGCGGCGGCGAGCAGGCCAGGAACGGGGCGGCGGCGCCTCGTCTCTTTTATCCATCGAGATCTTGCACGGGATTGGCCCAATCCCCATCTCCCGCGCCCTCTGCTGCCTCCCCGGCTCGTCTCCTTCCTGCCGTCTCCACTCAACGCCTCTAACTGGGTGGAGGAGGAGGAGTGGAGCAGCCTCAATATCTGTTTAGAAGATGCAGAAGGGGCAACATATTTTGCTGGTAAAGCTTCATTTTCGTTTCACGTCTCTCTCTAATTCTGAGCACTTAAACTTCAGTTATTTACCCCGCTAGATCTGGTTTTTCTGTTGTTTTTCAGATCTGGTTTCATGCTTACAGACACAATCTTGTTGGACCATGGGATGGCGTATGGTTGTTGTGCTTGAGATTCAGCATTTAGGGTACCAGACTAAGGATTCTCCTTTCATATGCAGTTGTTCAATTAATAGACTCCCTAGAAAAGCTGATTCCTTGTAGACTATGCTGATTATATGAATATCGTCCTAATTGAACCACCCTTTGTTTCTTCCAAATGCTTTGTCTACTTATTTATTTGATTTGCACAATTGTACCGGATTTGTAGAGCATCATACCTGGTATTGTTCAAGGAGACAAGTCTGACTCGCTTCTGTATGGTTCCGCGATAATGGCAAGAAGATATCTTGGAATGAGGATTTCGATGGAAAGGTGAGTCGTCATTTTTCTTGTGATCTACATGATTATTCCATAGGATTGGACAGTTTTATCAGTTTGTCTTGACCTCCATACATCTATCTCGTCTACTCTGAAATTTGATTGTGGAGTCTGTTGGTCAATTGAGGTTTAGTTGCGAAATATAACTACTATGATAGGAGGCTGACTGGTTTATTGTATTACTATTTGAGACTGGCATCAGCGATGCTATAATTGCAATGATGTACTTAATACCACTAGGTGAAACACTATTTCCAGTTCCACTGCTCTATGTGTCATTTCTATCGATTCACCTGTCGTGCTATTCAAAGTACCTGGAGGTGCACAATTGATTATGTTAAGGGACACATTTTGTAGTTTGTGGCTTTGCCTAGGTTGTGCAACATTTGTTCTTTCTTGTTACGAGTTTGCCACAGCTCTTTTGGGCATCTCATTGCAAAATGCTGGCCTGCTATTAGAAACATGTTCCACATAGTACATAGTGTCTGTCGCAACACAACTATCGTGGCCGTGCAATATAATTTGTTTCACATATCTAATATTCTTCATTTAACAGGTGGGAATAATAGTTGCTGCTTGCAAATACAAGTTGGATTCTGCTGCTCCATTCCAAGCTTCAGATGTCTTGAATCTGCAACCACTTGTGAAGCACTCAGTTCCTTCCTGTACTGATGCAAGGAAGCTTATGGAAGCAGGGAAAATTCGGATGCCTGAGGTAACTCTGTTTCTTCCCATGAACCGATCACTTTACGTGGTTAATATTTCAAAGTATGAATTTTACAAATCCTTGTTCATGCATTTCAGGGAACACTGAATGAGGCATAAGCACTATTTTCTGAAGCCTTTGCCCTACTTCAACAGGTACACATCACAAAATAGCTATCCTAATTCCTAAAGGTACCTTGCTATGGTTCTGTTCCATGCCGGTGATATAGCGGGAGCAATTGTGCAACAACATCAAGAGCTTATCATAAGTGAACGATGCCTTGGTCTATATCATCCAGATACAGCCCACAAGCATGTACTTTGATTATCTGTGCTATAATTTTTAACTGTTTCAGTTTATGATAAAAAATACCTATTTATCCATTCATAACTGAATTTGTTGTTATTATTGCAAACCGGTTGCCCAATATCTGTTGCCGGGTTAGTGATATCTCATCAGCTTTTTAGTACTAGAACATGGTCTCTTTGGTATTGGCAAACGGAACCAATATGAGTTAAAACCTTTTTTTAGTCTGTGTTTGCATTGCGGTGGCTTATTTTAGTGTTTGAGCGTGTTGTGCCTATTTCGTAGCTAACTTTATAAACAATAACAGGACAGTTTAGCAACCATGACCTGAGCCTAAATCTCATGTTTCCTTTCTTTTCAGCTACGGCAACATGGCTTTGTTCTATCATGGGCTCAATCAAACTGAACTTGCACTGCGGCACATGTCCCGTACACTGCTTTTGCTGAGTTTAGCATCAAGTCCTGATCATCCGGATGTTGCAGCAACTCTTATCAATGTGGCGATGATGTACTAGGATGCGAGCAATATGAGTACCGCTCTTAGGTATCTGCAAGAAGCGCTTAGGCAGAATGAGTGCCTTTTAGGCCCAGATCATATTCAGACAGCGGTTTGCTATCATGCTCTCGCCATTGCATTCAGTTCTATGGGTAGTTACAAGCTTTCAGTTCAGGTTAGTTCTGACAGAAAATGATTGACATAGTAACATTTTGATACATTGTATTGACGTCTTGATTTTCATGGCAGCATGAAACAAGGACACATGGTATACTGTTAAAACAGTTAGCGAGTGATGATTCACGGACAAATGGAGATGAGTAGCAGTTTAAGGTGATGAGTAGCAGTTTATATATACGAAGTATATAATGAGTTTAATTGTGTCTTCAGGATATTGAGTGTCCGCAAGAAATTGAAACATGCTACAGATCAGTTCACTTTGATAATCTATGTTCACTTCCATTTCCAAATAAAAGTTTCTGCTATCGGCAAAGAAACTCTTCAGCTCAGTTGCAGGACTTAAGGAAATCCAGTTATAGCGCTGTACAGTCACGGATTTGTACATACATATTTCATTGTGATTTGTGGCACACCAAGAATCATATGCGTTGCTAGCTGTAGAACAGTGCTTATTGTTGGTACTGGTTCTACGCTACAGCTTATTGTGTATACTTCTGCATAGTTCTCAGCATGTTTATACTAAATCATTCAGCTAGCTCCCAGATATTTTAATTACTTTTCAGTTTTTATAGCACACTAGCGCAGTACTATAGATAGTTGCTTCTGGAACAGGGTGTTCACTGGGGAATTGGCAGTGCCAAGTCTGCAAATCTGTCTATGGCAAGTTGGTCGTCAAAGAAGTTTCTTACCGGACAATACAATCTAGCCTTCACACACAGGAATGATTTGGTACTTTGACAGGTTGTTTTGTTACGTGTCACTTTTCCTCTCTTCGTCTTATGACCGCCAGTGAGAAAAATTCTTGATGTGTGTCTTCCTTTTCAGGCCATGCTGACAGATATTGTCCTAGAAAAGGAGATTGATGGCAAGGTGAGTTTTTTAGGGGGAGTCTTCTGAGTAGGAATGACTGCATTATAGACAGATTATGGGCTTGGTGTACCTTTTTGTACACTTATTGTTTTCATATGTTGCAGCCCCTGTTTTTTTGGTGGAAACAGGAAAAAAATTCAGCGTATTTGTCTTGCGAAGTTCAGTATCAGTATCTGCTTAAAGGGGTAAGCTTTCTATGTTCACCTTGCTCTCATGTATATTATGACAACTAAGGCAAAGGAGCAAGGAAAAAAAGGTAAACAAACAATATTCGTGGAAACCTGATGATAGGAACACACATGTTTCTATGACAACTAATAAATACAGTATAGCAGAGTAGTCTATTGAAAAAAAGGGTGCAGGCTGTTAAAGTTTTTCGGTTGAAACTAACCATGCCCTGAAAATCGGCAGTTAAAGTTTTTCGGTTGATACTTTATTTTGGAAGGCTTTTAAACTATACGAGGCCACGAGGGAGTGACTTTTGTGTCTACTATTCCAAATTTATTCGCTGGAACCACCATTTAATGAATATCATGGTTGCTTCGGCCATCTTTATGGATAACTGCAAAAAAGGATTGTCCATAAGGTTGGTATTCAATTCCTTATGCATTCACAACAGCTTGGACGGATTGAGCGATATATGCAATTTTTAATTTATGCTGATGTCCTGCCTGATGATGTTTTTTTAAAGCTTGTTGCCTGATGATGTTCTTGTGTGCTTGGTGATCTGCTTGCGGGTGAATTTATAAATAGCGAAAACCAAAAACTGGGCGGCTTTATTTTTCTGAAGCTATAACCTTTTAACAGTATCCTTAGTTCTTTGTCAGATGCTTGTTTTGCCGCTGTTTTTATTTATGACCCCATCGATTCGGGTTTTTTTGGAAGCTGAGTATTTATTTTGTTGTTTTAACAGATTCATAGGTTCACTCCTTTTCTGATTTAATTGTGAGCTGCTCCGTTCACGCCTTTCAGGTGGATGAGATATTTGTTCAAACAATTAAAGTAGACAAATAGCAATCTTGATGAAACACTACATTTTTCAGTATCGATCGTTATACATACAAAGTATAAATGAACTACTGAGGTTCATCACTGATCGCTAAATTGAATTCTGAATTTTATAGTTGTTTTCCCATGTGAGAGAGATATCATATTGGTAGCATCTTGAAACCTCCTCAAAAAAGAATTTCTTGCTTTGATGTTGTAATTTTGTAGGACAATGATAATATATATACCTAATTCTGAACAAGCTACTGAAAGGTATCAGCGGCCAGAGAGAACCTCTAAGCGTTTCCAATGTCGAGATCAACTGAAGTTGCGCTGGGCTCGGCGGTGCTCGACTCTCCCGAGCATGAGGCTTTTGGGAGCACTGTGTTGTCAAGTACTCTCCTTGCGTGCCAGGCTGTCATCACTTCTACTCATTTGCCTTTTATTCTTGGTATGCTCTGTTTGTTTTGCCCCACACAGTGGTTGAATGGAACATTGAGGACTTTTGGAGGGTGACCAATAGGATGAGCTAGATCTTTTCTTTAGAGCGAAGGTGAAATGCTGAACCCTAAACCCTATAATTATTGTTTCTTGCAAGTTATACTTTGAGGTCTTTGTTGGATTCAATCCTCTTAAATTGAGTATAAATTTGAACATACTTTGGAATAAAAAGTAGTAACTGCAGAATGGTGTTTCAGATTATAGTATATTTTTTTTGTAATGATGACCAATCCTTTACTTGCTTCTTTTTTTCGAAATTATCAGTTGAAAATAGTTATATAGCAGCAGGAATCAAGGATAAATAATTCATTAGTAGAATAATTAACACAATTGCTTGTTCTTCTTCTCTGTTTTGTCTTCTTTTTTTCGCATGAAAAAGCACATCCTTAATTCAAAATAATTAATTTGAACTCCTAAAATGGACATCTGGGGTGGTCAAGTGTAGGCTATATTCATGTGATCTACAGATTTGTACTCACTTGCTGCTTATTAGGCTGATGCTTTTTGGATATGGAGATAAACAAAATATTATATCTGACTACAAAAGCTGTAGTGTGTGTGACTGTTTGTCCACGCATATCAGCATATTGGAGTGGATATATAGAGATAAACAGAACATCACATCTGAATACAAGCTGAATGCGGTGTGCCATGAGTAGTTTAGTTAACTGCATAATGGAGTTCGTCTCTTGCCCCATCTTTAACTACATGTTTAAGCTGTTTTAGTTACTGTTCCGTGTGTCCTTCATGTTTACCCTTTTTTAATCGCTTCATTTCTTTGTTGTCAGGCAAGTTCTATGGTTGAAAGAGATTCAATATTTTTGTGTGGCCATGGGCCATGAAAATGAATCTTTTGAGGATTTCGTGAAGTCACATGATGCGTACCAAGAGGACCTTATGTTTTCCCGATGAATAATGGTCCTGTGTTCCTGGAAATGTTGATAAATTTTCTTCTTTGCCAAAAAGAGTTTGAAACTGTGAAGAAGATAATGGATGATGAAGCAAAGAAAGCTTCTTGGATACCAGGTTAGCTGGGAATTGTAGTATCTCTATTAATTTTTACTTTTCTTCAGGCCACCTCTGCCATAGAGCTGTCTTTGCTAAATGCTTCTCTTCAGTTGGTTTAGGTACACTTCTCTTTCGTCTTAGGCTGTTATGTTAGCTATCAATTTTAAATGCACTATATGGAAGCCACCCTAGACTATAATGTCCTATTGGGGTCTCACAAATCGAACTTGCATGATTTGCTGAGGGATACAACTATTTAGTAATTGCTCCTGGTTTTGCTTTTTTTACTTGATATTCTGAATAGTTCTTCTGAAACACTTTTTTTACTAGAGTCACTAAATCTTGTGATGGTCGCTCCTAGGGTAAAGCATTCTATCTGGAATGATTTCTTCAGTATACGGCATTACTGAATATTCGCCTGACCTACCATTAAGAACTGTGTTGTGTGTAGCCGTGCCTCCTTCCGACCTCTGTGTACATACATTTTTCTCTCTTTCCAGTCTCTGTCCAATTGCTTGTTTGTTAAGATGGTGTAGATTTTTAATGAAAATCAAGAGAAGTGGTTTAATTGTAGGCATTAGGCAAGTTCTGCCCTCGAGGTCATAGCCAACTACTAAAAATGAATAATTCTTTTTGTTGATGAAGCCATTGAAAATATTGGCGACACATTTCAGTTAGTACAAACTCTTTTGTTATTGGAACCTTTCAACTGGATATATCAAGGCAACAAGAGTATTTGATAAGAGATTTTATTGTGTTTCTTACAACTTTTTTCTATGACTCTTTAATGGTACCTATTATCTTGGGCAACCGCCATTAGATGTGTTTCAGGTATGTTTTCCAAAATAAGAATACATGACATTTAATTTTGCTTTGTCCTATCGGTACACGTAGCTTGAGCACAGGCATATGACTCCACTTGTGGACTGTTTGCTACAATTCAAATACTTAGGCTTGTTATGTCTTCTCTTTACATAACGTCCTATTTCTGGAGAGCATACACTACACTATCTACTTCTTTAGGCGCTGATTGATGTTTCTCCGTATCTACACTATGCAGCTTTTAGTAAATATCAATGGGTTTTGGCATAGCAAACTGTGATTAGTTAGGCCTTGCAATGCTATAGCTTCCTTTGTGCGGGTTAAAATTACTTCTGTTCCGGTTCAAGATATTTCACTTCACCAACCATTATTGCCATCCCCGGCATCTGTTGTGCTAATGTGATGGCAGTCTACCAGGCATTTTCTACTATTGCAAAGCACTTTGGCTCTGTTAAGGTCACTGAAACATATGTCAGTTGGCACTGCGAATAGAAGGCGCGGGCTAGGGATCCTGGCATTTGCAGCCTTCCGTGGTTACCTTACATCAAAGGACTGTTCTTGCATGTTTGTTGTGGTTTTTGTTGTGGCAAGAATGTGAAGGCCAGTTCAGCAATTCTAAATTTCTCAAAATGTGCCACTTTTATTATGGGTTTTCAACCACTCATCTGTTCTGCACTTGTTCTATGTTATTAATGTACTGGCAAATATTCTCCAATTGAGGTGAGAAAATTTGAGTACTTTCATTAATGTGATTTAGTGACTTAATTTCAATGGGTTTTGCTTAGCATATTTTTTTGTTTTTCTTATTAAGAGGTGGAGGACTAAAGTTTTTCCCTGCCCCACTATTCACAAGAAAGTGTCAAGATGAGATAATGGCGGTGGCATTGGGACTGCCTGGGCATGCAATGGCGTGAGCAAAGAACTGGAAAAGCAACTTAATTAGAGTGAGTTTTTTTGGGGTAATCTACATCACTACAAAGATGCAACACCTATATTATTTGGCATATTTACATACTTTTTTTTAAAGGAATGAAATTGTTCATTTACTGTGTATGTAGCCTGCTCTTTCTTGTAGTACTATACTGAATGATCTTATACAATAGGATGTTATATTTCATTTCGTTATAATCTTGTGTTTAAAATTAAGCCTTTTCAGCATCTATTCATGCACTCTGCTGTGGACTGGAACTTGCTGTGAAAAGTTTAAGTTTAAGTACATCTTTTCATTATGTTTGCTTAAAAAGAAGTGTGAACAATGTATAGGGTAGGCATGTTGGCAGCACCGGCGCAACATGGAAAAGAGCAGCTTTGCTAAAATATTCATGCTAACCAGTTTCGTTTGATGTCACCACTAACATGATGCATCTTAACTTCTAATTTGGCTAAGGGGTAAATAAATTCATGTTTATGTACGTCTCAGCTCCGAGTCTGAACTCTACAAGGTGTTCCAAGTAGTTATACATTTCTTAACTCTACACGTTACTCCTAGCAGCAAGGTTTTAGCCATTTTAATCGTGCTCCCAGTTATGGAGCATCTCTTAACTGGCTATGCCTCGGAACAATTAAAAAATGGCACTTCAGTGGTGAAACTGATAGAATGCTACTTCCTTACTAATGACAACATAATAAGAGAGTTTCTGCTATCTCGCTAACCGGTAAGTTTCGGTACAAAAAGATGGGTTCTGCTGCTCAGTTCTTATTTTTGCATTAGGTTGCAATGCTTTCAGTGCATGGTTTCAGTTCATATTTGGTTGTTTCTCTATAAGAACAAATTTGGCAATTTTATGAGTCTTTTATACTCCCTGTAACAAACATAGACAAACATAGAGTCGTTATGCCACCTGGTATTTCTTTTGTCATTAGCACTTTAGCAGTCATATGACAGGTATCTTGGCCAGACAGATGCAAGGAATTTCCATAATTGGTTTAGAGGTCCTTCGTACACATGATACCTTTATTTTCTTATTATCTCTGTAATTATTTACTCGTGACAAGTTGAATAAATGTCTGATTTAGTATATTCAAATGGACATTTAATTTAGGTTCATGATAAGTGAAATTGCATTTTTATGATGCTAACATCATGAAGTTACCTTACCTTAATCTGCAAAGTGCACATTCTATTTTCTAATAGTATTGATGGCTTTCTAGCACATTTCATTATCGTTATTTCTGAAGTACATTTCTTTAAGATTTCCTACTATTTCTGTAAATGTATTGTGTTAGGATTCTGAAATGAGTCTTAGATTCTGAAATGAGTCTTAGATTCTGAAATGTTTAATCTCTTTTGTCCTCTATCAAGTGTTAGGTAAACCTTGGGGCAAGCAGCGGATGGCTGTGGCAGATGGCGTGGATGGCCATGACGGAGTACTTGGTCAGCGGATTAGATGGGGTAGAGGGAATGGAGAAAGGTGTAGAGGTGTAGCAGATCAGGGTGATAGGTTAAGATGAAGAGACTAGGTTGTTAACGCAGATCGCGATGGGGATGGATGGTATCGCTGAGAATAGTGGTGGAAATTGTCTACGCGGGGCAACTATTTGTTGGGCTGTTAACACAAATCGCGACGGGGATGGATAATATCATTGAGAATAGTGGTGAAAATTATCTACGCGGGGCAACTATTTGTAATAGTTTCTGGTTCCAGTGGTATCGGTTAAGGGAGGCACAAAATGTCAAACCAAACTTTTCTCGCTTGCTACTCACAATAAGTAAAAATATTTTTCTTGGAATTACTAATTGTCTTTTTATGCTTTTTTATGATGCTACTTTTTTCGGTACAATAATCATAATTTGGCGGGGGGAGCTTATACAAAAGCAGAAAGGCAGAAAAGAATGGTTTGAATTATACTAAACTGTTATATATATCTTACTATAGTACCTCAATGGGATGGTGTATCTGCAAGATACTAAAGCAGTTAAATTACAGGCTAATTTTTAATAATAAAATAATTTAAAACTTATAGTTTAAATTTGACTTGATTCTGCCATTTGCGCGATAGCGCAACGGGTCATCTAGTACCAGGAAACAAGGAAAGAAGAGATTGACTGAAACCGTCAGATATTCAGCAGCCCCACTGCCACCATGCCAGTTGTAGGAGGGCATCTCCGTCGAAATATGCGTATGTATCCAGCCCTAGCGGTGGACATATAGTGACCGATCCGTCAAGCGCAAAGGTGGATCAAATTTGCACATTGAATGCGTCTCGATGGACGTTGCGCGGTTGCTCGCGTGACCACTCGTTTCTCATACTGGCCCGCCTGACAGTGACTTGGCTCGATGGTTTTCACAATGACACGCTGGCGAGGAGGCATCGCTTCAGCAATCTGCGTCACGTTAATAGCGATGTCTAGCCTGCCGAGCAGCCGCCACCTACCTCTGCCAATAAAATTAATATTAATGACATTGCCAAGCGTGCCGCCCCTCGGCTGCCTCCGGCGTATAAAGATGGGCGCGCGTTGGGCTGCCTCATCACAAACCTACAGCTGCACAACCTCCGCCGTAGCGCCGCTCGACCTCCTCTCTCACAACCCAAGCGAGGGAATCCATGGTGGGGCCAGGTGGTCGGTGAGGTGGTTGAGGTCGCAGGCACGGCTGGGGCCGTAGTGTTGGAGCAGCATCGCCACCCATGCTCGTCGTCGCCTATGCTGTTGTCATCTTCGCATGAGTCGAGGTGCTTCGAGTTCCTCCTCCGCATCGACGAGGACCCGCTCGACATCAAGCGGCTCCCGGGTAAGTTCGCCGAGTTCGTCGACGACGTTGAGCCGGCGGAGTTGCCGTTGCGGGAGGCCAGTTGCGGCTTTGGCCGGTAGCCTGTTGAGGTCTCTTTTGACGAGCAGGGCAAGATGTACCTGCACACTGGGTGAGAGAAGTTCGCGCATGACCGCAGCCTCCAAGCCGGCTGCCTACTCACCTTCCTCTACGAAGGCGACGGCGTGATGATCATCAAGGTGTTCGACAAGACATTCTGCTGCAGGAACTACCGCAACTATGAGTCCAACGAGGACACCGATAGTTAGTACTGTCACAATATTCTTTCTTTGCAGCGAAGATGGCCATCGGTCAATTGAAACCACTAGTGTAGGATTCTGGATGTTCTTCCGCAGATGTAGAGAAGACACGGCACATCAGTTGGCAGCTGGATTTTTCTAGTTTTGGTGATTCGGTTTCTACGAGTGTTCTTTCTTCGCAACGGAGAAGGTCAGGACCACGAAACCAAACAAGTTAGGTTACCTCATTTTACATTGTTTTAACCATGTTCCAAACTAAGTACTAGTTTTTGTAATATTTCTATTTATATTTGAATGAAATGGATAAAAAATAGGTAACAAATTATGCGTTAGCCCCGATAGAAATGGACACGTGGTAAAAAATAACTATTTTCGTATCTACCAGCCGACCCAAAAAAACGCAGCCGGTTTTGACCGTTCAATTTGCATCGGGACCCTCTCGGCGCCAAATGCTCTTCGCTCTCCCAAGGTAACGTAATGAGATTTTCCTTCGTGCCAAGAAAATGGAGGATACGGTCAAACACACCTTTCGTGGAGTGTCAGTCGTACCTCAGAACCAGATGACAAAAACATGTGACATCGATATAGACCAGGACGAAATATGATAGGATTGCAAGAAGTAGTGGTATCATCTTTCCAGTAAACAGAAGACATGACAAGGTATTTTGTGAACATCCTTTATAAGGAACAATAACTAGGAAAACATCAAATGTAGTCCAGGCTACATGTAGCCCGGTTTTGTTTTTCCTTTTTCAAACTATTAATTTACATTCTTTATAAGGAAAAAACTATTTTAAAAAAATATTGCATGCGTGTAGAGAAAGTACGTAGGTGGACATTTCCAAGTTTTTCTAAAAACTGAAATAGATATATGTATATAGATTATGTTGTATCTTATGCATCTATAAAATTTTGTCCCAAATTATGGCCATATGCGACCTATGAAAAAAATGAATAATATTTATCCTAGATCGTTTGTTTTTTTGTGCAGGAAACAAATTGTCGTATTTCTTGATAAAAATTTGTGGATGCACAATATATAACATAGTTCATTTCACAGTTTTTGGGAAACCCAGAAGCGGGATGTCTGAGGTGGAACTAGTTGCAAAATGTAGTTTCCTATTTTCATTTTAGGCCCCACGCAATTTTATTCTTTTTTTTTGCATGAGTAAGCATCAAAATAATATTAACACGCGTGATTTATTTCATTTTCCTTTTTTGAAACCTTAAAATAGCATTTTTAGATTCTTTGAAAGTGAGGTTCACATAAACTCATGTTCTGCTTGCTAGTTTCTCCCGGTATAGCTAATTTACACGTGTGATTTGCCGTATGTTGAAGATCTCTTTTATTCACACAACACTTTTTTTTTTTACTAATATAGCTTATTTGCTATCTAGAAAAGTTCTACATCCTCGAGAGACTGTACCACACAACATTGGTTTTTTTTAAATATCATTATTTTTATACAAATTCTAGAAGTAATATCTAAGATGAAACATTTCAAGAAATAATACCCTATTGCCTAGTAGGGTCATAAAGGTTTTTTCCATTGCTCATCCCTTGTTTTCTTTTGTGAAGGATTCAAGGCATGAGCCGACTTAAATGGATCGAGTGTTTCAGATCAATCCGCCACGCTCTATTGTTAACCTAAATTTGGTTGGAAATTTTGTCGCGCAAACAACTCCCGTGTTGGCGCGCTTTGCCTTTTGTCCCCTGAGCCCTCGCGCCAATTGCGCAAAATCCACTCCCCTCCCTCCATTCCCATACGAATTATTCCGACACAGCTGCCCAAGCCCTAGGAAACGATGGAGGACCACCACCGGCGGCTCCAAGGCAAGGCCCTGGTCAAGGCAAAGAATTAGCCAACGGACCAGCATTGTGCTCTTGAGACCCAGAAGCGCGCCAACCGGCGACTCAATGACAAGGTGCGTGTAGCCAAAATCTAAGCTATTGCCAAACAAGAGAAAGAGGCCGAGTTCATCGTGGCCCTTCAAGCCAAGGCCAGCACCAACGTCATCACTAGGGGTGTAAACTGATCTAACAGAATTAGATTTTGCTCATACCTTATCCTTTACCATATATTTTTCTCGGATCCGAATTGAAGCGGATATTGATTGGTTTCGGATTCGAATGCGGATATATCGGACTGCGGATTCGAATCAGAAACGGGGCGGACTCGGTCCGGAATCAAACATAGTTGGATACATGCTTTCGTCGGTAGAGAGTTATAGTTTTTGCAAATCTTGAGAATGATTTAAACTTTTAGTCTTGTGTAGTTAAGAAAAAAGAGACACAATTTATGTTAAAACTTAAGAATTGATAGAATTTAGAGCCAAACATATTCGCTAAATTAATTTAGAAACTCAATAACTACTAAGCTTGTGAATTGGCCTTGGCTTTTGACTCAAAAATCATACTATCCGGTTTAAAACCTTCAGATTATCATAATTAAATATCGGATAATCCATATCAGCATGCTACATTAAACCATATCCTATACCGTATCCGGAGCACCACTTTAGAATCGGATATCCTTATCCACCGGATTCTTTAAAATAAGATATGGACTCCTTAAAACGGATTCGGGGCCTGATACGTCTCCGACGTATCGATAATTTCTTATGTTCCATGCCACATTATTGATGTTATCTACATGTTTTATGCACACTTTATGTCATATTCGTGCATTTTCTGGAACTAACCTATTAACAAGATGCCGAAGTGCCGCTTGTCGTTTTCTGCTGTTTTTGGTTTCGAAATCCTAGTAAGGAAATATTCTCGAATTGGACGAAATCAACGCCCGTGGGCCTATTTTTCCACGAAGCTTCCGAAGTCCGAAGACGAAACGAAGTGGGGCCACAGGGTGCCCAAACCCTAGGGCGGCGCGGCCCCCCCTTGGCCGCGCCGCCCTATCATCTGGGGCCCCTGTGCCCCCTCCTGACTTGCCCTTCCGCCTACTTAAAGCCTCCGTGACGAAACCCCCAGTACCGAGAGCCACGATACGGAAAACCTTCCGCAGACGCCGCCAACGCCGATCCCATCTCGGGGGATCCAGGAGATCGCCTCCGGCACCCCGCCGGAGAGGGGAATCATCTCCCGGAGGACTCTACGCCGCCATGGTCGCCTCCGGTGTGATGTGTGAGTAGTCTACCCCTGGACTATGGGTCCATAGCAGTAGCTAGATGGTTGTCTTCTCCCCATTGTGCTATCATTGTCGGATCTTGTGAGCTGCCTAACATGATCAAGATCATCTATCCGTAATTCTATATGTTGCGTTTGTTGGGATCCGATGAATAGAGAATACTTGTTATGTTGATTATCAAAGTTATATCTATGTGTTGTTTATGATCTTGCATGCTCTCCGTTATTAGTAGATGCTTTGGCCAAGTTGATGCTAGTAACTCCAAGAGGGAGTATTTATGCTCGATAGTGGGTTCATGTCTCCGTGAATCTGGAGGGGTGACAAGAACCTTTAAGGTTATGGATGTGCTGTTGCCACTAGGGATAAAACATTAGTGCTATGTTCAAGGATGTAGTCACTAGTTACATTACGCGCAATACTTAATGCAATTGTCTGTTGTTAGCAACTTAATACTGGGAGGGGTTCGGATGATAACCCGAAGGTGGACTTTTTAGGCATAGATGCAGCTTGGATGGCGGTCTATGTACTTTGTCGTAATGCCCAATTAAATCTCACTATACTCATCATGATATGTATGTGCATGGTCATGCTCTCTTTATTTGTCAATTGCCCAACCGTAATTTGTTCACCCAACATGTTGTTCGTCTTATGGGAGAGACACCTCTAGTGAACTCGTGGACCCCGGTCCAATTCTCTTTACTGAAATACAATCTACTGCAATACTTGTTCTACTGTTTTCCGCAAACAATCATCTTCCACACAATACGGTTAATCCTTTGTTACAGCAAGCCGGTGAGATTGACAACCTCACTGTTTCGTTGGGGCAAAGTACTTTGGTTGTGTTGTGCAGGTTCCACGTTGGCGCCGGAATCCCTGGTGTTGCGCCGCACTACATCCCGCCGCCGTCAACCTTCAACGTGCTTCTTGACTCCAACTGGTTCGATAAACCTTGGTTTCTTACTGAGAGAAACTTCCTGATGTACGCATCACACCTTCCACTTGGGGTTCCCAACGAGCGTGTGCTTTACGCGTCATCAAGCTAAATTTCTGGCGCCGTTGCCGGGGAGATCAAGACATGCTGCAAGGGGAGTCTCCACTTCTCAATCTCTTTACTTTGTTTTTGTCTTGCTTAGTTTTATTTACTACTTTGTTTGCTGCACTAAATCAAAATACAAAAAAATTAGTTGCTAGTTTTACTTTATTTGCTATCTTGTTTGTTATATCAAAAAAAAAAAAAATTAGTTTACCTGCATTTACTTTATCTAGTTTGCTTTATTTACTACTACTAAAATGAGTAATCCCGAAGTTGAAGTTCGTACGTTTAAGCAACGAGGGGGAGAATGTTTGAGAGATGCTTGGTATAGAATTAGTGATGCCCATAATAGATGCACTAAGAAACACTCCACCATTATTTTACTCAGGAATTTTTATGTTGGTATCTCTAGCTGGAATAGATATGTTCTTGATAGTCTCGCAAAAGGTGACTTCTTAAGTACTCCTGCATTAGAAGCTAGTTGCATTATTGAGAGTTTATTTGGAATACCCCTGTTGATAAAATTAAAACTGAAATCTCTCTTGAAGATGTTATGAAAAAATTGGAAACCATAGAGAAAAATTTTCCAAGTATTGAAGCTAAATTGGAAATGTTACTTGATAAGACTGATGAACTTGATAAATCCTTGGGAGGAATTGATGAAAGAATTAGTGTCCTAGGAAGTTGTGTTGTCCATGATGATCAAATCGATAGGATTGATGAACTTGAAAAGGCTATGGGAACCTTGGGTTCAACATTTTCTTCTCTTAAATATAAGGAGAAAGCTTATGTGGGTAAGGAGCAAAAGTTTATGTATGTCTCTAAAGTGCCTAAACCAAAGAAATATTATTATAGGCCTAAAATTGACAAAGCCCTTAGTACCACTACTGATGGGGGAGCTCATAATAACGACACGCCATCTCTTGATAATACTTGATACACACTTTCTGCGCCTAGCTGAAAGGCGTTAAAGAAAAGCGCTTATGGGAGACAACCCATGTTTTTACCTACAGTACTTTGTTTTTATTTTGTGTCTTGGAAGTTGTTTACTACTGTAGCAACCTCTCCTTATCTTAGTTTTGTGTTTTGTTGTGCCAAGTTAAGCTGTTGATAGAAAAGTAAGTACCAGATTTGGATTACTGCGCAGTTCCAGATTTCTTTGCTGTCACGAATCTGGGTCCACCTCCCTGTAGGTAACTCAGAAAATTAAGCCAATTTACGTGCATGATCCTCAGATATGTACGCAACTTTCATTCAATTTGAGCATTTTCATTTGAGCAAGTCTGGTGCCATTTTAAAATTCGTCAATACGAACTGTTCTGTTTTGACAGATTCTGCCTTTTATTTCGCATTGCCTCTTTTGCTATGTTGGATGAATTTCTTTGATCCACTAATGTCCAGTAGCATTATGCAATGTCCAGAAGTGTTAAGAATGATTGTGTCACCTCTGAATATGTTAATTTTTATTGTGCACTAACCCTCTAATGAGTTGTTTCGAGTTTGGTGTGGAGGAAGTTTTCAAGGATCAAGAGAGGAGTATGATGCAACATGATCAAGGAGAGTGAAAGCTCTAAGCTTGGGGATGCCCCGGTGGTTCACCCCTGCATATATCAAGAAGACTCAAGCGTCTAAGCTTGGGGATGCCCAAGGCATCCCCTTCTTCATCGACAACATTATCGAGTTCCTCCCCCGAAACTATATTTTTATTCCATCACATCTTATGTGCTTTTTCTTGGAGCGTCGGTTTGTTTTTGTTTTTGTTTTGTTTGAATAAAATGGATCCTAGCATTCACTTTATGGGAGAGAGACACGCTCCGCTGTAGCATATGGATAAGTATGTCCTTGGTTTCTATTCATAGTATTCATGGCGAAGTTTCTCCTTCGTTAAATTGTTATATGGTTGGAATTTGAAAATGATACATGTAGTAATTGCTGTTAATATCTTGGGTAATGTGATACTTGGCAATTGTTGTGCTCATGATTAAGCTCTTGCATCATATGCTTTGCACCCATTAATGAAGAAATACATAGAGCATGCTAAAATTTGGTTTGCATATTTGGTTTCTCTAAGGTCTAGATAATTTCTAGTATTGAGTTTGAACAACAAGGAAGACGGTATAGAGTCTTATAATGTTTTCAATATGTCTTTTATGTGAGTTTTGCTGCACCGGTTCATCCTTGTGTTTGTTTCAAATAAACCTTGCTAGCCTAAACCTTGTATCGAGAGGGAATACTTCTCATGCATCCAAAATACTTGAGCCAACCACTATGCCATTTGTGTCCACCATACCTACCTACTACATGGTATTTTCCGCCATTCCAAAGTAAATTGCTTGAGTGCTACCTTTAAAATTCCATCATTCACCTTTGCAATATATAGCTCATGGGACAAATAGCTTAAAAACTATTGTGGTATTGAATATGTAATTATGCACTTTATCTCTTATTAAGTTGCTTGTTGTGCGATAACCATGTTCACTGGGGACGCCATCAACTATTCATTGTTGAATTTCATGTGAGTTGCTATGCATGTTCGTCTTGTCTGAAGTAAGAGAGATCTACCACCATATGATTAAGCATGCATATTGTTAGAGAAGAGCATTGGGCCGCTAACTAAAGCCATGATCCATGGTGGAAGTTTCAGTTTTGGACATATATCCTCAAATCTCAAATGAGAAAATTATTAATTGTTGTTACATGCTTATGCATAAAAGAGGAGTCCATTATCTCGTTGTCTATGTTGTCCCGGTATGGATGTCTAAGTTGAAGAATAATCAATAGCGAGAAATCCAATGCGAGCTTTCTCCTTAGACCTTTGTACGAGCGGCATAGAGGTACCCCTTTGTGACACTTGGTAAAAACATGTGCATTGTGATGATCCGGTAGTCCAAGCTAATTAGGACAAGGTGCGGGCACTATTAGTATACTATGCATGAGGCTCGCAACTTATAAGATATAATTTACATGATGCATATGCTTTATTACTACCGTTGACAAAATTGTTTCATGTTTTCAAAATCAAAGCTCTAGCACAAATATAGCAATCGATGCTTTTCCTCTATGAAGGACCATTCTTTTACTTTCAATGTTGAGTCAGTTCACCTATTTCTCTCCACCTCAAGAAGCAAACACTTGTGTGAACTGTGCATTGATTCCTACATACTTGCTTATTGCACTTATTATATTACTCTATGTTGACAATATCCATGAGATATACATGTTACAAGTTGAAAGCAACCGCTGAAACTTAATCTTCTTTTGTGTTGCTTCAATGCCTTTACTTTGAATTATTGCTTTATGAGTTAACTCTTATGCAAGACTTATTGATGCTTGTCTTGAAGTGCTATTCATGAAAAGTCTTTGCTTTATGATTCACTTGTTTACTCATGTCATATACATTGTTTTGATCGCTGCATTCACTACATATGCTTTACAAATAGTATGATCAAGATTATGATGGCATGTCACTCCAGAAATTATCCGTGTTATCGTTTTACCCGCTCGGGACGAGCGGAACTAAGCTTGGGGATGCTGATACGTCTCCGACGTATCGATAATTTCTTATGTTCCATGCCACATTATTGATGTTATCTACATATTTTATGCACACTTTATGTCATATTCGTGCATTTTCTGGAACTAACCTATTAACAAGATGCCGAAGTGCCGCTTGTCTGTTTTCTGCTGTTTTTGGTTTCGTAAATCCTAGTAAGGAAATATTCTCGGAATTGGACGAAATCAACGCCCGTGGGCCTATTTTTCCACGAAGCTTCCGAAGTCCGAAGACGAAACGAAGTGGGGCCACAGGGTGCCCAAACCCTAGGGCGGCGCGGCCCCCCTCGGCCGCGCCGCCCTGTCATCTGGGGCCCCCGTGCCCCCTCCCGACTTGCCCTTCCGCCTACTTAAAGCCTCCGTGACGAAACCCCCAGTACCGAGAGCCACGATACGGAAAACCTTCCAAAGACGCCGCCAACGCCGATCCCATCTCGGGGATCCAGAGATCGCCTCCGGCACCCTCGCCGGAGAGGTAAATCATCTCCCGGAGGACTCTACGCCGCCATGGTCGCCTCCGGTGTGATGTGTGAGTAGTCTACCCCCGGACTATGGGTCCATAGCAGTAGCTAGATGGTTGTCTTCTCCCCATTGTGCTATCATTGTCGGATCTTGTGAGCTGCCTAACATGATCAAGATCATCTATCTCGTAATTCTATATGTTGCGTTTGTTGGGATCCGATGAATAGAGAATACTTGTTATGTTGATTATCAAAGTTATATCTATGTGTTGTTTATGATCTTGCATGCTCTCCGTTATTAGTAGATGCTTTGGCCAAGTTGATGCTAGTAACTCCAAGAGGGAGTATTTATGCTCGATAGTGGGTTCATGTCTCCGTGAATCTGGAGGGGTGACAAGAACCTTTAAGGTTATGGATGTGTCTGTTGCCACTAGGGATAAAACATTAGTGCTATGTTCAAGGATGTAGTCACTAGTTACATTACGCGCAATACTTAATGCAATTGTCCGTTGTTAGCAACTTAATACTGGAGGGGGTTCGGATGATAACCTGAAGGTGGACTTTTTAGGCATAGATGCAGTTGGATGGCGGTCTATGTACTTTGTCGTAATGCCCAATTAAATCTCACTACACTCATCATGATATGTATGTGTATGGTCATGCTCTCTTTATTTGTCAATTGCCCAACTGTAATTTGTTCACCCAACATGCTGTTCGTCTTATGGGAGAGACACCTCTAGTGAACTGTGGACCCCGGTCCAATTCTCTTTACTCGAAATACAATCTACTCGCAATACTTGTTCTACTCGTTTTCTCGCAAACAATCATCTTCCACACAATACGGTTAATCCTTTGTTACAGCAAGCCGGTGAGATTGACAACCTCACTGTTTCGTTGGGGCAAAGTACTTTGGTTGTGTTGTGCAGGTTCCACGTTGGCGCCGGAATCCCTGGTGTTGCGCCGCACTACATCCCGCCGCCATCAACCTTCAACGTGCTTCTTGACTCCTACTGGTTCGATGAACCTTGGTTTCTTACTGAGGGAAACTTGCTGCTGTATGCATCACACCTTCCACTTGGGGTTCCCAACGAGCGTGTGCTTTACGCGTCATCAGGGCCGTTTCAGCACGAAAATTATCCTATCCATTTATAGTCCTAGTCATCACCTCCCAAGCGCTTGCCTAGGCTGTTAACATGAGTAAACAAGAGACCCGCACCTCTTTCATTGCCCAAGCCTTCGGCGATGCTGACGCCTCTTCGACAAGATTGGTTTGCGAGCGCACAACTGCATCTTCGATCCCAGTCGACAACTATATCGTTGGAGCTCTATGCGCCATCGAGCACATCCCCGTGTCCTCTTGGATCAGCGGCTCATGTTCCATGTTGTTGGAGATCTCGTCCATGTCACGCAATCTGGTAATGACTGCCTTCGACATCAACTGCACTTCGGTGGCTGGCGACTCGGCGCCGGAGACCAACAAGAGGCCAGGATGACCCTAGCGCTAGCATGGCCGTGTCCCGCAACTTGTTCGTCAGATGACATGCCTGATGTCGTCCAACCCAATATGCTTGCACCATCTATTTATCCGTCCATAGGCATGTCAAAAGGCTTGTAATATGCAATTATGCGTAGGCATACCGGTGATTGCATCATGAACACATGATCAATTGGGCAGCCCTATGGGCCATAGACTAGGGACCGAGCAAGAGACTCAACAAGATGGACTCTATGTTGATGGCATTCTTTAGAAATGATGTTGGCTCTATGTATGATTCTAACCCATAAAACACCGCACCACATAAAAGAAAAGTCAAAGGACAAGAGCATACACGGTTAGGAGGACAAGTTGCTTTGTGAGGCTTGAACGACGATTGGAAAAGATGCAATTTACGGTGCCGAGCAAAAAAAAAAAGGAGGCATAGAATTGGCAAGTACTTTCATGGGCACAGGGAATCCAAGTCCTACTACTTTGACAGTGATCAGAAGGACATCTATCTTCACAAGAGACGGTCATTTATCCAAGTAGAGTGAAATAAATTTTGTGGTGCATACGAGCATGTGATAGCATGACTCGCAAGCGGCATCTGTGTTGTATACATGATAGAATCTTGTCTATTCAAAATTTGTGAATGTACATTACATATGTGACTATATCTATTGGAATCTCATCAATATGTGTAGCTGCTCCAAGTTTTGGACTACTTCAACGAGCTCTATGAGAACAAGTGGTTTATGTTGACCCATTGTTGGAAGATAACAAAAAAGTTTCCCAAGTGGAAAAAGCTATGCTTCATACAAAAATATTGTAGAAGCCTCGTAGAAGGGTGACAATTAATCATGGACACCGATCTTGAAAAGATGACCCAAGCACGAGTGATAAAAGCCCTGGTGGTCATGCGGTTCAGCCTAGGGGCCACAGGGCCACCGAGCATGATCTCAATTGTAATGCTTTAGCACGTGCGTCATGACATTGAAAGGGTTCATCACCGACAAGAAGAAGGCAAATGTCAAGAGGGATGAGAAGTGCTGCATGGCGGGAGAAAGGAGGGCACAATGGTAAGCTTTCTTGACCTCCAAAAAGAAGACACTTGAGGTGAGAGAGAGAGAGAGAGAGAGAGAGAGAGCTCTTCAAGTTGAAGAGAGCAATGCTTGTTCAAGAGCCATGGAGGTAGAGGTCAAATTGCTCGCCTAGGAATACCGAATCATGATGGCCGACTTGACCATCACGGACCCACCTAACCTTGCTTGCTTGGTTCTTGAAGAGGCAAATTTTCATCCGAGAACACGACATGTGGTGTCGCTTATCTATCTTATTTTGTAAATATCTTATGAAACTCTTGCCATTTTGCACTTTAGTTGTGGCATTTGAACTCTATATTGTATAATTAGCTGTAATATAGTAGCTATTAAGTTCAACTGTTGTTGCTATTTCCATTTATATATACCTATTGGTTCAATTGAGAAAAATAAACAAAATGGCAGCGTGGCCCAAATGGAACGCCAGCTGGGTGCACCCGCCCTAAACGCAGGGAAGAACCCGGAACTTGGGCAGGATCAAAACATGTTGGAATATTCTCAAAAAAGTTGACAACATACATTTCTGTTATATATGTAACGCTAAGAAACTGTTGCTTCAAATTTGACCTAGCTAAAAAAGATAAATTTAGAAATGAATAGTGTGAAATACCACCCTAACACTATTCACAGTAGAATTTATCTTTTTTGATTCCCTGAATGTATATTGAGTTTCGAGCTGAAATTTTTACTTGTAGATAAGTTCATATCTATACTGTAATATCCCAGGTATTGGGGTTACGAAAATAGAGGAAACAGATGTGTGCATTGCATTCATGCATAGAAAATCTGGGGAATTTTCGCGCGTTAAAGTAAAACAGTCATAGTAACAGAAGTTTCACTTGACCTTGGTGGAATTGAAGTAGCTCATCAAGTCAAGCGCTATAAACCTCACTGTGACTTTGTTAAAACTTTGTTTTGGGTAGAGATAAATTTGATCTAAGGGGTTAGATCAAATGGAACTAATAATCAACACAACAACACCTTACACAATGATCAACTACTTGATCTTACAAAAGATCATATTAAAGTAATCCTTGTCATAACATATGAACATCACTTCAAATGCAAATCAAGTAACAATAAAATGGAGAAACCATTCTTGACTTATCTTTTCCATGTCTTAAACTAATCCATAATCCTACCATGAATCTAATGGTACTCATTTTTACTCCATTCTTGGAAACAAGACATGGAGATCCAACTAAGGAATATAATTCTTCTCTATTCCAAATTATTAAGAATCAAACCTAGAGAGGTGAGAGTTCTATATTATTCATTAGAGAAGCAATGATAAACTTTGAGTTAAACCTTGGATATGTATCCATGTATTCAATTAATCATCTTTAAGAGAAGCCCTAAGATATTATTCAAGTCCTTCCCAAATAAGAGAGACCAATCATACTAATTCTAGCTTTACCTATTTAAGAATCAGAGAAAACCTTTGAACTAAAGTATTAAGACAACCATTTCATCTTGAAGTGGTGGGATAACCAAATACCAAATGGAATGAGACTATATCCATAGATTAGTGAAATAAGGATAGGACCAATTCAATTAAGTTAGACAATTGAATCTTCAGCTTAGCTACTTAAACAAATATTAGGAGTACACCATATACCCTAGAATAACCATTCCTTTATAGGAGAGCCCAAGCTAAGGTGTTACACTCAAGAAAGTTAAAGCCAACACTTGAATGTGAGGGAGAGAACTATCCATATACTCAGATGATAATATCACCATTAATTAAGTAGAACCCTAACATAATATCTCAGGCATCTTCCTGGGATATAAACTTCAGAGACAACCATAGTAGTCCTATTCAAGAAGGAAAATTAGAAGTACCATACCCTAGTTGATCAAGACAATATTTGACCATGGAAGTGAGAACACCATTTAATGAGAGATCATTAGGGAGCCAAACCTTGATCATAATAAATTGTGCAGTGATCATAAACCCTAAGAACTTGAAATAGAAGATATAAGCTCATAAGTAAAGCTTAGAGTTAAAGCCTATAATATATATGGTGAGAAACTATTCATCATTATCACCAAAGTTAACTATAAAAAGAATTATAGCTACTTTAGTTAATTTATCAATAGATTAAGAATATAAAAGAAATCTATTGGTATAAGATAAAACCAATTCTCAAGTCCTAGTAACTAAAGGAGAACCTCAACTATTAAGCAAATAACCATCTTATCATGGTTAGGGGAGATTAAACCCTATCATATGCAATATGGTGTCATCTCATCTCTACAACCCAGAATTAAATCTCAACCCTAGTTTGTGTATCACTTGGGTGATCACAACTAAAACCTAAACCACAATTAAGTTCTCACCCATGTGTCATTAGGTGAATATAATTAGGACCCTAGAATTGCTCATTAGCTAAATTCTATGCTTCACTAATTAAACCTAAGAAACATCTAGTGCTCACAATTAAAACCCATGTGTGGTGAATAACCACTCATACCAACCACTGATCTATATAATTAAGACACAACCTTCATGAGAGTAGTACATACTCTAGATAAGTTAAAGTGATATCAAACTATAATAATAATATTAAAATTTGAAGGAGCCCTAGTAGAATCCCCAATTTATTAACACATAATTGTGCACATAAAATAACATGCAAGTAATCATATCCCAAATGGAAACCAAGACCTAATTCAACCTCTGAAATTACTTTGAGTTGAAAATATCAACATTAATTATTCCAAACAGAATTGATTCATAAGAAAAAGAAAATTAAAATATAAACTCATGTCCAATTGCTATTTTGAATAAGCACATATGTATAAACTCAATCTCATACCAGATAATTGTTTCAAATAAAATAGTGGTGTAATAAGCATTACACCAGATCTTAATAAAATATTTACAAACATCTGCAAACAGAATTGAATTCAAAACTGAATTCAAACTAGAAATTGAAAACAGAAAATATATAAAACATAAAATAAACAAAAGGAAAAAAGAAGAGAGAACCTCACCTGGACTTACCTGCCGCAGCAGCCCACGCTGCAGCCCACCAAACAGCCCAAAGCCCAGCTCCAAACCGCCACCCAGACAGCCCACGTACCCCTTCGCTCGGATAAGAACGAGAGGGACGAAGCCATCTTCGTCTTCATCGCCGGACGGCCCGGAGCTCGCCACCGCGACGCCGATGAGCCACGTCCCGGCCGCCAAAGTGGACCGGACGACCATCGACGACCGACGACAAGCCTATAAATACCTCGCCGCATTTCCCTTTATTCATGTTCGTCATTTTGCCCAATTTTGCAAACCCTAGCTCGCCGGCCATCTTCCCCGCCGCCGGTAGGAACCTCCCCAAGCCCCGCCGTAGACACCATCAACGTCGCCGTGCTCTACTTGCTACTACTGCGCGAGGAATCGAGGTGGGGCGTCCCGAACATCGCCGTTGAGCTCGTCTTCCCCGACGCCGGGAGTGACGACTCCGGCGATGCCGTCCACCTCGGCCTCGCCGACACGCCCGGCGTGCTCGCGGTGAGTCACCGGCTCCATAGCGCATCAAAAGCCTCTCCGAAACCCCCGCATCGTTGTAGCGCCGTACGTCCGCGGGCGCCGCCGCGGTATCTCGCCGGAGAGCACGCTCCGGTGACCAAACCGGAGCGGCGCTACCACCGATAGCATAGTCGCATCGCCCTCGTTCGATTTTGCACACGCACGCTTCCGGGGAGCGCCGAATCGCCGGCGGCAACCTTGCCCGGCCGCCGGTCGGCCACCTCAACGCCATCTCGGTGATTTTGACCTCGGTCAAAGGCCACCGTGGCACGTGACATGGTCACCGGCCCACTAGCCGTTGGTCGTGGGTAGGTTTAACCGGGTAGCTTTAGTGATTTCCTTGTTTTAATTTCAATTCAATAAATTGCTGCAAATTCAAATGATTATAGAAAATTCAATTTAAGTCCGAAAAATATAAATGAAATATCAAAATTCTTATAAAGATGAGATCTACCCAATAAAAATATAAAATGAAATTTTTATTTTTAATAAAAATTTAATTGTTTAATACTTGTTATTTAAACATTTTCTTGTATTCTAAATTCAATTAAAGTTCAATAATTAATAAAACTTCCATAAAATAAATATAAACCAGTAAGTAAATAAGGAAAACAATAAAATTAATTTTCCTTTACTATTAATTTATTAAATCCTTATTAGGAGGATTTAAAACCCTAAATAATAATTACCTTAATTATTAATTGTTTAAAAATAATAAATACCAAATTCAATATTATTTTTATTTCCAAGTTACTAATAACTTCAACTTTAAAATGAAGTTGTTAATCATAGAATTAAATTGTAAATAGCAAACCCTAAATTCCACATGGAATGATATTATAGCCCTATCATTTCATGTGACTCCTAAAACCCTAAATTAATTAGGAACCCTAGTTCTATTATTACATGTGAACCCTAAATTGCTTCTAACCTAAACCCAAGGTTAGAACAGGTGATCATGGTACTTTAATTCAAATCATAGAGCCACCATCAGCAACTAAAAGACGTACCTATGTCCACATAAAATGTAGAACCCTATCACTAGCAATTTAGTATTCCATGTATGCATATCACTAAACCTAGTTGATCAAGTAGGATCAACCAAGTTTAAACCCTAGCTTCTACTTGTCAAAACCATCATCCTTATTCATCCATGCTTAGCATCACACCATTGTGATGAATCCAAATAGCATCTAGGCTCAATATTTATCATTACATAACCAAGTCCATCGAACACTACAAATACTTCATAATTATGAACCATCCTATTAAGGAACCAACCATTCTTTACTTAGGGAATTAAATAGCAAACCTAAACAACCTCAACCTAATTAGTATACTTCTTATTATTTAAGAAGTATGTTCTTCAAAAGTTATTCTTTTGAAGAGAATAGAGAGTATCATCAACCCTACCTAACAGGACCTATAAACCCTAGCCAGCTATCACTAGCAAGATAAACCCACCTTGACAACCACCATGTATAATAAATTGCTTAGGATGCCTAGGCTTATCTTATCCCTACAAGCCCTGGGTGTTGATGAATCCAACTTTGTTGGGATCCATCTAATACCTATTCCAACAACTACATGCAGCCATAGTCAACCATAGAAAACCATCCACTTAATTATCATACTTGTTCTTTATTAAAGAACATGTTCTTCAAAAGATATTCTTTTAAAATATATGATAATTAATCATTAACCATGCCATATAGTACTAAACTGACCACTGTTCTTTACTTGTTAATATTATGCTAATTATCATTCTTTGTGTGCTCAATTGACTATTATGCTCTATTAACTACCAGTTGATAATACCAAGTAATCACACCTGAATAAGAACCTTGTATGTGAATCACTCTAAAAGTGCAACACACCCTGAACCAATCATTACAACTCACGGATCCCAAATCATCGGGGTTAGGTCACGCTTAGAGCGATTGCATCTCATTCTTATGCATTATTGCATCATTGCCAATCTTTTAAACATCGTCCTTACCGGACGATGATGCTATTTCAGAATTTGGAGTTATTGCGTATCGAAGACCTTGCCTGCATAATCTTGCAGTCAAGAAAGGCAAGTTCATCGCTTGCTCATGTCATTTGAGTATTTTTACCAAATTACTTGCAAAGTACTATGATTATCACGATTGCATAAAAACCAAAACCACTACTTTCATAACTATGAATATGACTATGTGGTGGGCAATGGAACCATGGATTGTGTTGATATGGTGGAGGTTCCATTGCAAGGGTTATTATCCATCTAGGATTAAACAACAAATGTCGCCAGTGATTCTTGTGCCGTAATACCCGTGTTAACCATAAGATCCGGAGTGGGACGGAGTAGTCAAAAGTGTTTCCACCTCTCGTTCATCAACGGATGCGCTTACCGTAGCAGCTTGTGTCTTGCGGAGTAACTTGAGGGTGGGGAGCCCCTTCTAATTCCCCACGGTATAGCTGTTGCTTACCGTAGCGGTTATCGCTTGCGGAACAACTTGAGGGTGGGGATCCCCTTCTAATTCCCCACGGTAATGTGGTCTATGATGGGTTGCGGCTACCGGCGAAGGAGTTTGGTTAACGAGTCCCAAACCGTTGTCGTGGTCGGGGTCCACCCTGAAATTACGGGAATAATGGGACCGACGAGGACCCAGGGTCGGGGTATGCAACAAAGGGTGGGTGTTCGAGGTAGCGGAGGAACATGATTGGCTAGACCTTATACCGGGCCTCACACCAAAGGAAGTGTGGACGGGGAGTACGCCCGGTTGGCACCAAGGTTAAGATCTCTTATGGGTAAAGCAACACACCTCTGCAGAGTGTAAAGAACCGTGACTGTCACTCCTCGTTCCGGGATATGGAACTGCGAACGCTGCCGGAAAGGAGCTCCATGAAGTTCTAGTAAACCGGTGAAGGCCGACGGACATAGCTCTTCCGAATAAAAGCAACCTCTTGAAGAAATGATTATGAAAACCTCGCATTGGTATTAGACTTTCCGGTCTAATGCTGTAGCTAGTGCATTAAACACCTCTTTCCTATAATGAACTTGTTGAGTACGCTCGTACTCATCCCACTCTTAAATCCCTTGCTTAGATATGGAGGCATCGAAGGAGGATCTACAGTGCAACTCGAAGACCGAGGAGTCAACAACTACTTCAAGGGACAGGAACCTGTCAGAAGAGTCAGATACCACATCCAACAAGGAGAAACCTAGATTAGCAATAGAAAGGAACTAGCTTCCTAAACTTAGCTCCTATTTAGCTAGAATCTATTCATAGCCTCTATAGCTAGGTAAATACTCTACAAATAGAGTTCGTGATAGGCTTAGACCACGAGTCGTTCTTCTGGAGTTTATTTGCAGATTTACCTCATTGTAAAGTAGGAGGCTATGCTGATCTTCTGTAACGTAGTCCGTATGTAATTCTATAGACATGCCTTGGACCCGCATATGTTTCTGTTGTACCACTCTGAGCGATATAATACTAGTGGAACGATGTTTCATTGGTGTTATATCAGACTTGCATACTACACCATGCAGTGGTATGCCGGGTCACCACAGTTGGTATCAGAGCAAATGCTTTGACTCTAGGATTAAAACCCTTTAAAGGAGACCTATAGGATTGGTAGTGTCTATAGGAAGTTGTCCTAGTTAAACCAAATCTTTTTATGACTTGAGATGGATATTCACTTGAGAATAATCCTGACACACTTGAGTCAACATTTCTTACTTATATTTCCTAAGTAATGTTAACTAGCTAATCTCAAATTATGTAGGATACTCTTAAGACCCTAAAATAATTATGAGTAGACCACAGTTGGTATACAATACATAGTAGTCCAAAGAGAGGATACAACCATAAGGAAGATACCCTATTGGAAGATGTGTACCAACACATGTTATGGTTAAGTGAGAATTATCCAGACATGTAATAGGAGTTATATCAATTGATGAAGATAATTAAGATATCCCAATAGAAGATGTAGACCAAGTTAAGTAATGAGTAAGTAAAATATCTAAACTTGTAAAACAATTGATAACAAGTGAGAACTATGAGTCAGGTGAGGTAGTATAGACCATGATGAGTCAATCATGGGAGATAAGGAAGAGAGATATGAATAAAATATGATTATTTACATGGTAGAGTTGTTAATCATATATGATTCACTTGAGAATCATTATGTGATGGAATAAAACATTATAAGTATTTTGGAGGAGTACAATAAGAAGCAAAGTGCTAAACAATAGTGTAAGAGTTATGTTCCAAAAAAATATGGGAAGTGTGCCAAGCACATCATGTCCATAGTCTCGTGATAGTATAAAAACTTGGAAGTATAAGAACTATAATTTTCATAGTTATGTGTTTAGAGTAGCAATGTTAGAACCTAGACATATTATAGGAACTAGTCCTCAATAACACTTATATATGGTACAAGACTAAGTTAGTACTTCCAAAGAAAATTAGGTTAACCACAACTATCCTAGACCACTTTGTTTCAAGTTTATCTCATTGCAAATGTGCAATTAAGGTAAAGGTTGAGACAAATAGTAGAGTCCCCAACAGTCGTGCTAAGTATCACGATATAAACATATATTATGTGGTGTATATACTACACATCTCAGCCTGATGTTTAGAGATGTCTTACTCAACTATATATATTCAGGCTTATGATGGTGTGTATTATATGCACAAAGCTGAATCTTCTTGGATTTTATTGGATTTTCATTGTTTGACTAGATCCATACATGAAGTTTGACGTTGATATGCAAATGCATGTTGCAATATCAAGTCCTTACTTGATGCTATAGATCTAGAGGGTAATGGTATTCGTGTGAGGAAGTGACGAATTCTGTATATTTTGAAGACAAGATGAAGGTTCATCGGGTAAAGGAAACAAAGTTGTGGGAAGCAACCACAATACTCAGAAGGAAGTGCCAATCAACATTCATGCTTTACCTCAACAGAGGAGTACTTTAGTACATGAGAAGCATGAAGGTAAGAAATATGGGGATTATGGTGAAGCTCAAGCAGATCCATAGTCAACATAGAAGAGGGAATGCAAGGGAAATCACTTAGGATACTATAATCATAGTGTCAGCTAGTGGTTTTCTTGCAAAATAAACCCTAAATGAAGGAAGGTGATATATGAAATCATAGCAGACATAAGAAGACCATAGTCGATATCAGAAGACCACAATTGGTATAATATCAATACTGCGGGATAAAGTAGAAGATGTCTCGTCCAGTTGATCAGAACCTATAATAGAATCCATTTTTAGATATCAAATAGCCACAGTTGGTATAATAACCACAGCTGGTATCAGTTGGTAATACAAATAGTCCACGATTTAATTATTTGTAACAAAAGTTTGTGAACAAATAAAACCTTATTAGACAAATAACAATGACCTATAAACAATTAGTTGAAGGATTCACATTGGAGGTCCACAATTGAGTGGATACACCACTGATAGTCTTCGTAAGACCTTAGAAGAGTATAACCCAGAAACTAGACCTAGACCAATATCCTAACCATAAGTCCAATACTTGGAAGTAAAGGAGTTGAAGACCATAATAAAACTCTAAGGGGTAGAGTAAACATTGAGTTGGATGTACAATAACTCAATATTTTGAGCAAGATAGTTGAAGAAGGCTTGAACTGAGAGGAAGTTCGATCTTATTTTCATAAGATTAATGAACACTACTTTCAGAAGGATGTCAGACCCGAAGCCGAGGTTCATACCTCGAGGAAGAAAGATTTGGACTATCACTTGAGAAAATGAGTAATATTTACTCAGAAGTACTTAAGCTCAAGTAAGATAAGTTAATGAAGTTGGACGAAGAAAATACTGTAGACAAAATACAACCCTAGAAGGCCAAAGACCAAAGGAGATTGACTATACAAAAACTAAAGTCCATTTGAAAGATTCCTTTCATGGAACCTAAAGAATCCAAAAATAGTAATAGGTATTAACTATAAACCATGATTGGATGGACTAAATGAGTCTAATCCATTCTTAGGAATAAACCATCACGACCATTTCCATGGTAAGTACCTTACTAAGTACCAATATTGAAATTTTGGTAGTAAAGGAATAACAAAGACCTATTTTATCAAATAGGAGAATGTTATCCAATTAATCCTCAATAAAGACTACCAGGACAAGAAGAAGTCCCAATCATTGAATATTCAATGAGAAAGGAAACAAGCTTATAATATTGGAGGAAATCATGGAAGTAAAGGAAGTAATAGTTGCTTGATGTCAAACACTAATGGATTCCAGGAAGAATCTGGACAAGGGATGTATTCAATTATATCCAGTAAGATCACCAAGGAGTTTGAGAAAAGATGTAGTCTGCACAAGACAGATCCACACTCCGAAACGTGAGAGATATCAAACTTCGAGGACGAAGTTTAGTTTAAGGGGTAGAGACTGTAATATCCCAGGTATTGGGGTTACGAAAATAGAGGAAACAGATGTGTGCATTGCATTCATGCATAGAAAATCTGGGGAATTTTCGCGCGTTAAAGTAAAACAGTCATAGTAACAGAAGTTTCACTTGACCTTGGTGGAATTGAAGTAGCTCATCAAGTCAAGCGCTATAAACCTCACTGTGACTTTGTTAAAACTTTGTTTTGGGTAGAGATAAATTTGATCTAAGGGGTTAGATCAAATGGAACTAATAATCAACACAACAACACCTTACACAATGATCAACTACTTGATCTTACAAAAGATCATATTAAAGTAATCCTTGTCATAACATATGAACATCACTTCAAATGCAAATCAAGTAACAATAAAATGGAGAAACCATTCTTGACTTATCTTTTCCATGTCTTAAACTAATCCATAATCCTACCATGAATCTAATGGTACTCATTTTTACTCCATTCTTGGAAACAAGACATGGAGATCCAACTAAGGAATATAATTCTTCTCTATTCCAAATTATTAAGAATCAAACCTAGAGAGGTGAGAGTTCTATATTATTCATTAGAGAAGCAATGATAAACTTTGAGTTAAACCTTGGATATGTATCCATGTATTCAATTAATCATCTTTAAGAGAAGCCCTAAGATATTATTCAAGTCCTTCCCAAATAAGAGAGACCAATCATACTAATTCTAGCTTTACCTATTTAAGAATCGGAGAAAACCTTTGAACTAAAGTATTAAGACAACCATTTCATCTTGAAGTGGTGGGATAACCAAATACCAAATGGAATGAGACTATATCCATAGATTAGTGAAATAAGGATAGGACCAATTCAATTAAGTTAGACAATTGAATCTTCAGCTTAGCTACTTAAACAAATATTAGGAGTACACCATATACCCTAGAATAACCATTCCTTTATAGGAGAGCCCAAGCTAAGGTGTTACACTCAAGAAAGTTAAAGCCAACACTTGAATGTGAGGGAGAGAACTATCCATATACTCAGATGATAATATCACCATTAATTAAGTAGAACCCTAACATAATATCTCGGGCATCTTCCTGGGATATAAACTTCAGAGACAACCATAGTAGTCCTATTCAAGAAGGAAAATTAGAAGTACCATACCCTAGTTGATCAAGACAATATTTGACCATGGAAGTGAGAACACCATTTAATGAGAGATCATTAGGGAGCCAAACCTTGATCATAATAAATTGTGCAGTGATCATAAACCCTAAGAACTTGAAATAGAAGATATAAGCTCATAAGTAAAGCTTAGAGTTAAAGCCTATAATATATATGGTGAGAAACTATTCATCATTATCACCAAAGTTAACTATAAAAAGAATTATAGCTACTTTAGTTAATTTATCAATAGATTAAGAATATAAAAGAAATCTATTGGTATAAGATAAAACCAATTCTCAAGTCCTAGTAACTAAAGGAGAACCTCAACTATTAAGCAAATAACCATCTTATCATGGTTAGGGGAGATTAAACCCTATCATATGCAATATGGTGTCATCTCATCTCTACAACCCAGAATTAAATCTCAACCCTAGTTTGTGTATCACTTGGGTGATCACAACTAAAACCTAAACCACAATTAAGTTCTCACCCATGTGTCATTAGGTGAATATAATTAGGACCCTAGAATTGCTCATTAGCTAAATTCTATGCTTCACTAATTAAACCTAAGAAACATCTAGTGCTCACAATTAAAACCCATGTGTGGTGAATAACCACTCATACCAACCACTGATCTATATAATTAAGACACAACCTTCATGAGAGTAGTACATACTCTAGATAAGTTAAAGTGATATCAAACTATAATAATAATATTAAAATTTGAAGGAGCCCTAGTAGAATCCCCAATTTATTAACACATAATTGTGCACATAAAATAACATGCAAGTAATCATATCCCAAATGGAAACCAAGACCTAATTCAACCTCTCGAAATTACTTTGAGTTGAAAATATCAACATTAATTATTCCAAACAGAATTGATTCATAAGAAAAAGAAAATTAAAATATAAACTCATGTCCAATTGCTATTTTGAATAAGCACATATGTATAAACTCAATCTCATACCGGATAATTGTTTCAAATAAAATAGTGGTGTAATAAGCATTACACCGGATCTTAATAAAATATTTACAAACATCTCGTAAACGGAATTGAATTCAAAACTGAATTCAAACTAGAAATTGAAAACAGAAAATATATAAAACATAAAATAAACAAAAGGAAAAAAGAAGAGAGAACCTCACCTGGACTTACCTGCCGCAGCAGCCCACGCTGCAGCCCACCAAACAGCCCAAAGCCCAGCTCCAAACCGCCACCCAGACAGCCCCACGTACCCCTTCGCTCGGATAAGAACGAGAGGGACGAAGCCATCTTCGTCTTCATCGCCGGACGTCCCGGAGCTCGCCACCGCGACGCCGATGAGCCACGTCCCGGCCGCCAAAGTGGACCGGACGACCATCGACGACCGACGACAAGCCTATAAATACCTCGCCGCATTTCCCTTTATTCATGTTCGTCATTTTGCCCAATTTTGCAAACCCTAGCTCGCCGGCCATCTTCCCCGCCGCCGGTAGGAACCTCCCCAAGCCCCGCCGTAGACACCATCAACGTCGCCGTGCTCTACTTGCTACTACCGCGCGAGGAATCGAGGTGGGGCGTCCCGGAACATCGCCGTTGAGCTCGTCTTCCCCGACGCCGGGAGTGACGATTCCGGCGATGCCGTCCACCTCTGGCCTCGCTGACACGCCCGGCGTGCTCGCGGTGAGTCACTGGCTCCATAGCGCATCAAAAGCCTCTCCGAAACCCCCTGCATCGTTGTAGCGCCGTACGTCTGCGGGCGCCGCCGCGGTATCTCGCCGGAGAGCACGCTCCGGTGACCAAACCGGAGCGGCGCTACCACCGATAGCATAGTCGCATCGCCCTCGTTCGATTTTGCACACGCACGCTTCCGGGGAGCGCCGAATCGCCGGCGGCAACCTTGCTCGGCCGCCGGTCGGCCACCTCAACGCCATCTCGGTGATTTTGACCTCGGTCAAAGGCCACCGTGGCACGTGACATGGTCACCGGCCCACTAGCCGATTGGCTGTGGGTAGGTTTAACCGGGTAGCTTTAGTGATTTCCTTGTTTTAATTTCAATTCAATAAATTGCTGCAAATTCAAATGATTATAGAAAATTCAATTTAAGTCCGAAAAATATAAATGAAATATCAAAATTCTTATAAAGATGAGATCTACCCAATAAAAATATAAAATGAAATTTTTATTTTTAATAAAAATTTAATTGTTTAATACTTGTTATTTAAACATTTTCTTGTATTCTAAATTCAATTAAAGTTCAATAATTAATAAAACTTCCATAAAATAAATATAAACCAGTAAGTAAATAAGGAAAACAATAAAATTAATTTTCCTTTACTATTAATTTATTAAATCCTTATTAGGAGGATTTAAAACCCTAAATAATAATTACCTTAATTATTAATTGTTTAAAAATAATAAATACCAAATTCAATATTATTTTTATTTCCAAGTTACTAATAACTTCAACTTTAAAATGAAGTTGTTAATCATAGAATTAAATTGTAAATAGCAAACCCTAAATTCCACATGGAATGATATTATAGCCCTATCATTTCATGTGACTCCTAAAACCCTAAATTAATTAGGAACCCTAGTTCTATTATTACATGTGAACCCTAAATTGCTTCTAACCTAAACCCAAGGTTAGAACAGGTGATCATGGTACTTTAATTCAAATCATAGAGCCACCATCAGCAACTAAAAGACGTACCTATGTCCACATAAAATGTAGAACCCTATCACTAGCAATTTAGTATTCCATGTATGCATATCACTAAACCTAGTTGATCAAGTAGGATCAACCAAGTTTAAACCCTAGCTTCTACTGTCAAAACCATCATCCTTATTCATCCATGCTTAGCATCACACCATTGTGATGAATCCAAATAGCATCTAGGCTCAATATTTATCATTACATAACCAAGTCCACTGAACACTACAAATACTTCATAATTATGAACCATCCTATTAAGGAACCAACCATTCTTTACTTAGGGAATTAAATAGCAAACCTAAACAACCTCAACCTAATTAGTATACTTCTTATTATTTAAGAAGTATGTTCTTCAAAAGTTATTCTTTTGAAGAGAATAGAGAGTATCATCAACCCTACCTAACAGGACCTATAAACCCTAGCCAGCTATCACTAGCAAGATAAACCCACCTTGACAACCACCATGTATAATAAATTGCTTAGGATGCCTAGGCTTATCTTATCCCTACAAGCCCTGGGTGTTGATGAATCCAACTTTGTTGGGATCCATCTAATACCTATTCCAACAACTACATGCAGCCATAGTCAACCATAGAAAACCATCCACTTAATTATCATACTTGTTCTTTATTAAAGAACATGTTCTTCAAAAGATATTCTTTTAAAATATATGATAATTAATCATTAACCATGCCATATAGTACTAAACTGACCACTGTTCTTTACTTGTTAATATTATGCTAATTATCATTCTTTGTGTGCTCAATTGACTATTATGCTCTATTAACTACCAGTTGATAATACCAAGTAATCACACCTGAATAAGAACCTTGTATGTGAATCACTCTAAAAGTGCAACACACCCTGAACCAATCATTACAACTCACTAATCCCAAATCATCGGGGTTAGGTCACGCTTAGAGCGATTGCATCTCATTCTTATGCATTATTGCATCATTGCCAATCTTTTAAACATCGTCCTTACCGGACGATGATGCTATTTCAGAATTTGGAGTTATTGCGTATCGAAGACCTTGCCTCGCATAATCTTGCAGTCAAGAAAGGCAAGTTCATCGCTTGCTCATGTCATTTGAGTATTTTTACCAAATTACTTGCAAAGTACTATGATTATCACGATTGCATAAAAACCAAAACCACTACTTTCATAACTATGAATATGACTATGTGGTGGGCAATGGAACCATGGATTGTGTTGATATGGTGGAGGTTCCATTGCAAGGGTTATTATCCATCTAGGATTAAACAACAAATGTCGCCAAGTGATTCTTGTGCCGTAATACCCGTGTTAACCATAAGATCCGGAGTGGGACGGAGTAGTCAAAAGTGTTTCCACCTCTCGTTCATCAACGGATGCGCTTACCGTAGCAGCTTGTGTCTTGCGGAGTAACTTGAGGGTGGGGAGCCCCTTCTAATTCCCCACGGTATAGCCGTTGCTTACCGTAGCGGTTATCGCTTGCGGAACAACTTGAGGGTGGGGATCCCCTTCTAATTCCCCACGGTAATGTGGTCTATGATGGGTTGCGGCTACCGGCGAAGGAGTTTGGTTAACGAGTCCCAAACCGTTGTCGTGGTCGGGGTCCACCCTGAAATTACGGGAATAATGGGACCGACGAGGACCCAGGGTCGGGGTATGCAACAAAGGGTGGGTGTTCGAGGTAGCGGAGGAACATGATTGGCTAGACCTTATACCGGGCCTCACACCAAAGGAAGTGTGGACGGGGAGTACGCTCGGTTGGCACCAAGGTTAAGATCTCTTATGGGTAAAGCAACACACCTCTGCAGAGTGTAAAGAACCGTGACTCGTCACTCCCCGTTCCGGGATATGGAACTGCGAACGCTGCCGGAAAGGAGCTCCATGAAGTTCTAGTAAACCGGTGAAGGCCGACGGACATAGCTCTTCCGAATAAAAGCAACCTCTTGAAGAAATGATTATGAAAACCTGCATTGGTATTAGACTTTCCGGTCTAATGTCGTAGCTAGTGCATTAAACACCTCTTTCCTATAATGAACTTGTTGAGTACGCTCGTACTCATCCCACTCTTAAATCCCCGCTTAGATATGGAGGCATCGAAGGAGGATCTACAGTGCAACTCGAAGACCGAGGAGTCAACAACTACTTCAAGGGACAGGAACCCGTCGAAGAGTCGAATACCACATCCAACAAGGAGAAACCTAGATTAGCAATAGAAAGGAACTAGCTTCCTAAACTTAGCTCCTATTTAGCTAGAATCTATTCATAGCCTCTATAGCTAGGTAAATACTCTACAAATAGAGTTCGTGATAGGCTTAGACCACGAGTCGTTCTTCTGGAGTTTATTTGCAGATTTACCTCATTGTAAAGTAGGAGGCTATGCTGATCTTCTGTAACAGTAGTCCGTATGTAATTCTATAGACATGCCTTGGACCCGCATATGTTTCTGTTGTACCACTCTGAGCGATATAATACTAGTGGAACGATGTTTCATTGGTGTTATATCAGACTTGCATACTACACCATGCAGTGGTATGCCGGGTCACCACATTGTATAATGTTGTCCCATTTTTCGCACTTCATAAATATGTTTTTTACGAGCTGATCTTATGATCTTATCTAATGGAAAGTCTTCCTGGGAGAACCCAAGTGTGTGGGCTGGCCATCGGCTGACTCATTAGACACCAAATTATTTTGGATAGGGCCCATTTTAGACACCAAATTAGATTGGAAGCGCTTATATATATTGCTTAGAAAGTAGCTAAGTTTAGGATTAGTAGCAATGTAGCATCCTACAACCGCAAGAAAACAATAATAATCCTGAACGTATCCCAGCGACTAAACTAGGGTTTGAAATGGTTAGTCCTTTGTCCAGACTCTACGAGACAAAATTGAGCAAAAGCAGTCAATTGCCCATGTGGAAGTGGACACGGAAAAGACTGGGAGACAGCGGTACCAATTGAGTGACATCGAAAGGTTAACCATGTTTTAGCTCTTCTCAATTATGTTTAGCCTTGTGAGGTAGGCATTAGAGCATCTCCAGTCGCGCCCCTAAAAAAACGTCCGGCACAAACGATTTGGGGCACGTATAGGACCGCGTCGGATAAAAAGAGATAAAAAAATCTGTACAAAAAAGAGACCCTTTCCAACTGCGTCCCTCAAACAGCGTCCGGATACATGCATTTTAATAGAAGTGACCACTCCATATGAAAAAAGTAGATGAAAAAAATGTGAAGAAAGAGAATGACATGTGGAGACTGTATCTGAAAACCGTAGTAACATGAGTAAAAAAGGCCACGACAAGCATCATTGCATTGAAAAGTGACGGTAAAAGGCCATGGAGAACATCATTGTACATAGAAAGATTACAGCATCTAAAAAGAGATTACACGATGAACAACATCTAAACAGAGGTGACCTTCTTCTTCCCCGTTCTTGCTGCACTAATTTCACCATCTTGACCCAACTACTAACACTTCCCTCTTTGAAAAGTTAATCTTCAAACAATAATCTCAAATAAATAAAGAAGAAGTTTCAGATTAATTGCCTTTCCAGGGTCATGTTCAAAACACTAGCAGTTATATATGTTTAGCCTTCCGAGGTAGGCATTAGAGCAACTCTAGCAGACCCTCCATCCCGTGCCTCCTCGAAATAGACTCCCCCGCTATATTAATATAGCAACCAACCGATGCAACAAGTACACTAGGGTTGCAGCACAACCAAGCCCAAAAGAAATAAAAGAAAAAGAAAAAAAATGCTAACACCGGCAGCTCGACAAACACGAAGACGACTCGCAACCGCTGCCCACCCCGAAGAATTCCACCACACTCCTAGCCCATCGAAGCGCTGCATATCAAGCAACACCTTCAACAAGGAAAGCGATGACGACGCTGCTGCCCGGACTAATCCTAGGGTTTCCCCTGATACGCGGAAGGGATTGGGGTGGAGGGACAACCGACACCCTTCAAGAAGGCAGGGCGACACCCGCAGGCGTCACCGCGTCGGTGTCAGGCATGCCGACAAGGATTTCTCCCGCCCACCAAACCCGCAACCCGGACGATCCGACGTGCTCCACCTAACTGGCCGCCCACCAGCACACGCCACCACGGTCTTGAAGCCTTCCTCGCCATCTCGTTGTGGTCACCGGAACAAGGCTTGGAAGAAGAGAAGAAAGGCACCAGGGTCGTGGGCAGCATGACCTCAACCGCGCGGGAGGGAACTACCTCCATCGCCTTCGCGGTAGCCGTCCGGATATGACATCGAGGACAGACCAGGCCCACCTGGCCCGGTCGGGCCCTCACATGCCCACAAAGTCCTCACCGCGACACTACAGCAGGCCGGCCAGAGTACCGCTGCCACCCAGCCACCGCCGCCGCACCTACTCCGCCTCCAGGGAGCACCACCGGCGCGCCATAGGCAGATGGCCCACCTAGCCCAGATAGGCCCCAATATGGGCCCAGATATGGGCCGGCCGAGCGCTGCCCAAGCACCTCCGCGTGCGCCGCCCCACCGCCAACGACGGCACCGCCGCTCCTCCTCCTCCCACCCGACGTGCGGGAATCACTCCGCCACGCCGAACCGCTGCTGGCCGAGGAGCACCACCCGGCTGCACCTACGTCGCGCAGGCGCCGCACAGAGAGGGGAAAGTCAAGGGTCTGCCGCCGCCATCCGGGCCGCTCCCAGCGACGCAAGCCGACAACGGCGGGGGGAGGGGGAATAGGAGGAGGGGGGTGCGGGACGAGGTGGGTGGCGGCGCGGCCCGGTCGCCAGTGGGGGACGATGCGGGTCACGAGAGCGTTTTGCGTTTCGTTCAGTTGTTCGACCCTCCATCCCGTGGTGCATCATGATTTTTTTTCTGGTTTCGGCTCAAAAAATGGCTCGAGCAGATTCCGCATCGCAAAACACGATGCAACAATACCCCATACAGGCCCGCCAACGTCGTACATAAGCGGAAGTTGGGGTTAACCCCATCCATTTCCGCCCCCTCCTCCCGCCACCGCCACCCGCGCCTGATTCTCGGCACCACCGCTTCCCCGCCTCCACCTCCACCTCCACCTATACCCTTGATGGCAGGCTCCAATTTGGTGTGTGGCTACCGCACAAATGCGGCGTCCGGCCGCAGCATCGGCTCAATGGCGCCGCGTCTGAAACGGTCGCTGATTGGTCGCGCACATCTCCGACCAGGTGCGTCGTTGAGGAGCACTGCCGCGCAAGAATCCACGCTCCCCCGCGTGGTTCGGGATCCTCCCGATCGCGGGTACCGGCGAGGTGGGACTATCGTCTGCGCCGACGCGGGTGCGCGTTCCGGCAGAGCGCATGCTCCCGCAGCTCCCACCGATCAAACTTGACTCGAGCCTTGACGAAGCAGAGGACGACACCGTTCGGGAGGAGCGGCATATGGCGGTGGCTCGCCGCAACTCCATGACCACCATCGTTACCGACGTTTGGGACAAGGAGAAGCGTGCCGACGGCGCCGGCGACGAGCTTACTCATGACATCCCCTGCACGAAGAATGCCTCCATTGCCTCGGAAATGGCGCTGCACGGGTACATGGTCATCGACTACTTCGCCAACTACTTCGACATGTGAAGCTCCGCCGCTCTCCAGCAACGCTGATGACTGCGCCGACGGAAATCCCCAAGGCCCCGGTGATGTAGATGAATCCGGCTAGCTAGTGCAGTTTTTAGGAGCATTTACTTCTTATTTTTTCCATCGTTTGTAAATTATCTAGGATGAACTCGAACTCGAACTCGTTTACATTTCTCGGCCAAATTTCGCAACTCATGTTTAGGGTTATCAATACGGGGTTTGTTCCGCAGCTTCCAATCTTCTCGCGAAATAGGCCGATGCAGTTGCCGTGAGCGTTTAGGGTTAGGGATGGGGGTCTGCTAGAGTTGCTCTTACAGGTCTTCCTCAGGGGCATCTCTTCAATGGAGGGAAGGGTGCCGCATCGGAATAATCTGCCACTGTTTTCCTCTCGTCTCGGTGGTACTCCAACCTGTGGCGTCAATGGGTAGTTGGCTCTGTTGGCTCGGCGGTCTTCATTTCTGGCGGGCGTATGTGTTGGTGGTTGGTGCTCGTCGTCTCCTTCAGCGGCGGCGAGGCCGGCTTGTGCAGATGGTTCTGGTGGCATGAAGTGGGATTTGTGGTTGGAGGCAGGCGGCGGCGTTCTTATTCTTCGATTTATTCATATGAAGATGGCGGCGTCGGGATCTGGAGGGCACGTGGTTGTTCCCCGGCTGACATGCCACAAAGCTTTGGTCATGTTGCGTACAACGGACTGGACCAGTTCATCGGCTCGATAAGCAGCATCGACTGCGAAGGTGTTTCTCCAGATCTAGGCCTTGTGGCTGCTCCCCTCTGTTCCCGGTGGCGCTTTGGCGGCAGCGGCAACCGAAGGTGGAGGATGGTTGGGCGAGGCGTCAAGGACTCCAAGGATCATAGAGTATTTTTACCTTTATCAGGGTCTTTTTCGCTATTCTTCATGACACCTATCTGTATGGTTTTCAGGTTTGTAATTGTTGTAACCTTGCTGTTTAATGAAATGTGGTTATTTTCAAAAAGGAAAAAAAACCTGAATCTGAAAACCGTAGTAACACGAGATTAAAGAAAGGCCACAGCAAGCATCATTGCATTGAAAAGTGGCGGTAAAAGGCCACGGAGAACTTGATTATACATAGAAAGATTACAGCATCTAAAAAGAGATTATACGATGAACCTCTAAACAGGGGTGACCTTTTTCTTTCCAATTCTTGCTGCACTAATTTCACCATCTTCAGCCAAAAAAATGTCTTAATGCCAAGTACCACTCGTATATAGCGATTCAGAATATTCTATAGTCCCTACGACTAGTCTAGTTTGCAATACAAGTGCAGAGCTTGCAAAATGCCTTCAACGAAAGTTTTTCCACATTGATCGATATCACAGCTTCGGAATTGCCACCTCCTAATCCTGCCACGCCATTGCCAAAATCGATTATTAGAGTTGAGATAGAGGTAAAAATTCATGGCCTGGCGCCGCTGGAGCTCCCGATGTCGACGCTGGTTGTGGGCAACTGATAGCTCCCAACATTTTCTCCAAGATTGTATGACGATCTGCCGGCACCGACCTCGCTTCCGGTCACCTCGGACGATGGCGATGCTACGGGCTGCTGCGGAGGTACAGCGCCCGGCGACTGCGCTGCCGCCCCAGCGGCTCCCTGCGCATCCGCGGCTGTGGCGGTCTGCTGTTCTCCCCCCTCCAGCGGCAGCCGCTCGTAGATGGCGCTCGCAAACGAGGCGGCCACGAGGAACACGGGCCTGGCAGCGACGAGCTGGCCGACCACGGTCCCGCCGACAACCTGCCCCTGCCCGACGGCGAGGAACACGGAGAGAGCGCTGGCCCCCTGGGGCGCCGGCGGCGGCAGCACCGTGCCCGTGAGAGACACGATCTCGGACTGCCCGGCCAGGGTGGCGACGAGGTCGCCGGGCTGAAGGAGCGCCGCGTTGGTGACGGCGCCGCCGCCGCTGAGCACGCAGACGCCGCGCCCGCGGCGGCGCGCGTACGTGGCGAGGCACTCGACGACGTCGGCGCCGGCGGCGACCTCGAGGATGTGGGAGTGGAGCGCGTTGGGGCTGTCGCGGGTCACGATGATGGGCGGCTTGGGCTTGTTCTTGGACCCTGGCGGCCTTCCCCGCGGGCGCCCCGTTCGCCGCGCGGATCCCCCGCCGCCCTCCGCCAGCACGATAGCCAAAGAGGACGGCTTCTGGTCTCCTTCGGGATGGGGCTCGGCGCCGGCGACGGAGGCGGAAGCGGGGATCCTTTCCGGCGACTCCATGGAGAGCTGCTCCGCCTTGACGTCCGTGGTGGGGGATAGCTGCGCGAGGAGGAGGTCGAGGTAGCGCGACGGGCCCTGAGCACTCCCGTCGCCGCCGCCGCCGCCGCCGCCGCCATGGTCCATCCCGGCCATGGCGCTCTCATCGGCCCGCTCCCACAAGTTGCTCGCCGCCAGCTTCTTGATCTGTCGAGCCTCCACCCTGCTACTCACGTTGGATTCCCTGGCGGCGCGGCGCGACGCCGCACAAGCAAAAGCAAAAGCGATAGTGTGCCGCAGGCGGGCGGTGGAGTGTGGAAACGACACGAAGTGGCAACTGGTGATCCTGGAGGAGCATGTTTCAGTCTTGTCATGGTGCTAGCTGCTACCCTGCTATACGGTCACGAAATGTGTGCCTTTCTTCTGCTAACTGGTACTGCCTTTTTGACCATTTTCCCTTTTGACCATTTTCTTGATTTCTACCCCAGATCAAAATATCTGATCGTGCATGTTATATAGATATGTAATGATCTCCCATTTATGGTTAGGATTGTAATATTTGTTTATATATATGTAATGGAAAAGATGCAGGTCTAGTTAATCTTCTCACATGATATCAGCCAAAAATCCTGAAATTACTTCCGCTCCTTCTCCTCCTCTCCCTGGTCGCGCCGCCTCCAGCCCCTGGCCGGCCACCGCCCCCGGCCATCTCTTCCGCGCTACTGGCCTCCTACCTCACTCACGTCGGTGCCCCTTGCGGCCATACGTACGGTCGCGCCTCCAACGCTGCCCTCTACGGCGCCACCACCTACGGTCAGGTCTACTACACATGCGTCATCCCCCACGATGCCTCTTCTACGCTCACCGGGTCAACACCATCAAGGACCCTGCTGCCCTCGCGCAACCCTCTCCTTAGGCGTGGGTCATGGACAGCGGCGCGATTGCTCACCTCGCCAACGACGCCGATATCCTCTCCTCTTTTTCTTCGCACCCTATGTATGGTCATGTCATTGTAGAAGATGGTTCCTCCGTGGCTCCGTCCATGTATGCATGTCTTCCATCTTTATTTCATAATCACCCTCTTCATCTCTGACACGTTTTAGTAGCACCAAACATCATTCAAAACCTCATCTATGTTCGTCAATTTACCAATAGTTGTTCTGTTACTTTTGACCCCTTTGGTTTTAGTGTGAGGGACCTTATTTTCGGGAGCGTGCTTCTTCGGTGCAATAGCACGGGGGAGCTCTATTCTTTTTCGTCACCGTCGATGCCCCGTGCACTCGATGCACTTGCTACAGTGATCACCCACTCTCATGACGTTTGACATCGTTGCCTCGGTCACACAGGACATGACGCTTACTGTCGCCTCTCCCAACATATTTCCCTTCCTTATCCCAAACAAATAAACCACGGTCCTCTGTGTCGTGTCAACTACGACGCCATGTCCGTTGCCTTTTTCTTCCTCCACCACTAGTACTACTCGCCCGTTTGAGTTAATTCATTGTGATCTTTGGACATCACCAATTTTAAGTATTTCTAGCAATAAATATTTTCTAGTTATTCTTGATAATTTTACTCATTTTCTATGGACTGTTCCTCTACGCCAAAAGTCCGGCGTTTACTCCGCGCTTACTTCTTTTGGCGCATTTTCCCATACTTAGTTTAATTTACCTTTTACGTCCATACAATGTGACAATGGTCGTGAGTTCGATAACGGCAAAATCCTATTTTTGTGGAAGTATCATTTCCGGTTTTTGTATCATAGCCCAACAAGGAGCGTATGAGGATGTTTATATGCGGTGTTTCTATCACACCCAAGGTGTCACAAGTCTTAGGTGAATTGACTCCAAGAAATGAAATGGAAAATGATAAGTGTAACTGATAGGATTTTGGAGTATTGATAATGCAGTAAAGTAAAGTGCATAAAAGTAAATAACTAATAGGAAATAAACGGGTGTCTGAAGATGAAAAGGTAGGCACGAGGTGATTCGGTTCATGGTGATAGTGAATGTGTTTGGTGGAATAAATGCGATAAGTAAATATGATTCTTCCTATTTATGTCTGAGAAGGCAAGCAACCCATAAGAGAGAAAGACTCCTCTTGGTAGATTTCATCTTCATCCAATAATCCTTCTGTCTGTTACCAAAGCCATGGTTAGTGCATCTATTAAGGTGGTTAAACCGGAGTAAAGATTTAAGCTTGGTGGTTCCTTGTGATTCCTCGAGTATTGCTAGATCCTCTTTGTGGTCGGGTCACTCAGGGGTCACCGATTCACTAGCACACAAGTTCCTGTTTATGAGTTCTTGAGATCATGCTATCTGGGCCCCTAACTTAGGTAACATCATTAGGTGCACATAAACATTCATACTCTATATAATCATCTTAATCATAAATTCACAATTAGATGGAATAAACTTGGCACATCACATCTCACCAATCCACTACATCTCCCATGCTAATGGGATCTACTCACACATGATAACATAATGATATCATAGCAAAGTAAATGGAGTTCATCTTGATATTACCATAGCAAGCCACAATAGTTGAATATCAAATCAAATCAAACCAAGATGAAATAGAGGTCTCAATCACTAATATTACAAGTATGAATCTCTCTCTCAGTACAAGTGGGGTGTAATGGATGAGGTGGTGTTCTTGATGCGATTGATCTTCGATGGAGTTGAGGATGGTATTCTCCTTCTTCAGATCTTATCTATTCTGTTCTGGGGCGAATGGTGGCTGATGCGTTGTGTTTTTCGTCTTGTACCCTTTACGAAAAGGGTTTGGTTTGATAAGGGGAAGGCAGTGCCGCCTAGTACGGGCGGGCGGTATGGTCACCTCCGCCCATACTGATGCCCTCTAAAACCCCTGGATCGTTGATACGTTGCAAACGTATCTATAATTTTTGATGCTCCATGCTTGTTTTACACTAATTGCTATATGTTTTGTTTACACTTCGTGACACTTTTGTGCATTTTCCGGAACTAACCTATTAACAAGATGCCACCATGCTAGTTCCCTGTTTTCTGATGTTTTGTATTTCCGAAAAGTTGTACAGGAAATATTCTCGGAATTGAACGAAACAAAAGCAGAAAATCTTATTTTTCAGTAATGAAGACGAAGTCCAGAGGGGGGACGAAGAGGCGCCATAGGGCGGCCAGACCGGGCCTTGGCGCGGCCCAGGCCATGTCCGCGCGTAGGGGTGGTCTGGGCCCCTGGCCTCCACTGACCTCGCCCTTCCATCTATAAGAAGCTGATACATTGCAAACATATCTATAATTTTTGATGCTTGATACGTCTCAAACGTATCTATAATTTCTTATGTTCCATGCTACTTTTATGATGATACTCACATGTTTTATACACACTTTATGTCATTATTATGCATTTTCCGGCACTAACCTATTGACGAGATGCCGAAGAGCCAGTTGCTGTTTTCTCCTATTTTTGGTTTCAGAAATCCTACAAAGGAAATATTCCCGGAATTGGACGAAATCAACGCCCAGGGTCTTATTTTTCCACGGAGCTTCCAGAAGACCGAAGGGAATACGAAGTGGGGCGACGAGGCGCCCAGACCACAGGGCCGCGCGACCTGGGTGGGGCCCGCGCCGCCCTATGGTGTGGGGCCCTCGTCAGCCCTCCGACTCTTCCCTTGCGCCTAAATATACTCTCCGTCGCGAAAACCCTATTACCGAGAGCCACGATACGAAAATACTTCCAGAGACGCAGCCGCCGCCAATCCCATCTCGGGGGATTCAGGAAATCGCCTCCGGCACCCTACCGGAGAGGGGAATCATCTCCCGGAGGACTCTTCATCACCATGATCGCCTCCGGATTGATGTGTGAGTAGTTCACCCCTGGACTATGGGTCCATAGCGATAGCTAGATGGTTGTCTTCTCCTCTTGTGCTATCATGTTAGATCTTGTGAGCTGCCTATCATGATCAAGATCATCTATTTGCAATGCTACATGTTGTGTTTGTTGGGATCCGATGAATATGGAATACTTTGTCAAGTTGATTATCAATCTATCATATATGTGTTGTTTATGTTCTTGCATGCTCTCCGTTGCTAGTAGAGGCTCTGGCCAAGTTGATACTTGTAACTCCAAGAGGGAGTATTTATGCTCGATAGTGGGTTCATGCCTCCATTGAATGCGGGACGAGTGATAGAAAGTTCTAAGGTTGTGGATGTGCTTGTTGCCACTAGGGATAAAACATCAATGCTTTGTCTAAGGATATTTGTGTTGAATACATTACGCACCATACTTAATGCAATTGTCTCGTTGTTTGCAACTTAATATCGGAAGGGGTGCGGATGCTAACCCGAAGGTAGACCTTTTAGGCATAGATGCATGCTGGATAGCGGTCTATGTACTTTGTCGTAATGCCCTGATTAAATCTCATAGTAGTCATCATGATATGTATGTGCATTGTTATGCCCTCTCTATTTGTGAATTGCCCAACTGTAATTTGTTCACCCAACATGCTATTTATCTTATTGGAGAGACACCACTAGTGATCTGTGGACCCCGGTCCATTCTTTTACATCTGAAATACAATCTACTGCAATACTTGTTCTTTACTTGTTCTTCGCAAACAAACATCATCTTCCACACTATACATTTAATCCTTTGTTTACAGCAAGCCGGTGAGATTGACAACCTCACTGTTACGTTGGGGCAAAGTACTTTGATTGTGTTGTGCAGGTTCCTCGTTGGCGCCGGAATCCCTGGTGTTGCACCGCACTACACTCCGTCACCAACGACCTTCACGTGATCCTTGACTCCTACTCGGTTCGATAACCTTGGTTTCTTACCGGGGAAAACTTGCTGCTGTACGCATCACACCTTCCTCTTGGGGTTCCCAACGGACGTGTGCTTCACGCGTATCAAGCTCTTTTTCTGGCGCCGTTGCCGGGGACGTGAAGGAAAATTACACCACAGAGATTTCTAACTCCCACGTCAACTGCACGCCAGCAGCTCTTTTTCTGGCGCCGTTGCCGGGGAGATCAAGACACGCTGCAAGGGGAGTCTCCCACATCCAATCTCTTTACTTTGTTTTTTGTCTTGCTTTACTTTATTTTATTTACTGCTTTGTTTGTTCTCTATATTAAAAACACAAAAAAATTAGTTACTTGCATCTACTTTATTTAGTTTGCTTTATTTACTAATGTTAAAATGAATACCCCTGAGAACACTAAGTTGTGCGACTTCACTAGCACAAATAATAATGATTTCTTATGCACACCTATTGCTCCACCTGCTACTACAGCAGAGTTTTTTGAAATTAAACCTGCTTTACTAAATCTTGTTATGAGAGAGCAATTTTACGGTGTTAGTTCGATGATGCTTGCTGCCCATCTTAATAATTTTGTTGAACTTTGTGAAATGCAAAAGTATAAGGATGTAGATGGTGACATTATAAAATTGAAATTATTTCCTTTCTCCTTAAGAGGAAGAGCTAAAGATTGGTTGCTATCTTTGCCTAAGAATAGTATTGATTCATGGACTAAATGTAAGGATACTTTCATTGGTAGATATTATCCTCCCGCTAAAATTATATCTTTTAGAAGTAGCATAATGAATTTTAAGCAATTGGATAATGAGCATGTTTCCCAAGCATGGGAGAGAATGAAATGTTTGGTAAAGAATTTCCCTACCCATGGACTAACTACTTGGATGATCATCCAAACCTTTTATGCAGGATTGAATTTTTCTTCGCGGAACCTATTGGATTCAGCTGCTGGAGGTACTTTTATGTCCATTACCTTAGGCACCGCAACAAAGCTTCTTGATGATATGATGATAAATTACTCCGAATGGCACACGGAAAGAGCTCCACAAGGTAAGAAGGTAAATTCTGTTGAAGAAACCTCCTCCTTGAGTGATAAGATTGATGCTATTATGTCTATGCTTGTGAATGGTAGATCTAATATTGATCCTAATAATGTTCCTTTAGCTTCATTGGTTGCTCAAGAAGAGCATGTTGATGTGAACTTCATTAAAAATAATAATTTCAACAACAATGCTTATAGGAATAATTACGGTAACAACTATAGACCATATCCTTCTAATAATGGTAATGGTTATGGTAATTCTTATGGGAATTCTTACAACAATAATAGGAGTGTACCCCCTGGTCTTGAAGCCATGCTTAAAGAATTTATTAGTACACAAAACTGCTTTTAACAAATCTGTTGAAGAAAAGCTTGATAAAATTGATGTTCTTGCTTTTAAGGTTGATAGTCTTGCCTCTGATGTTGATCTTTTAAAATTGAAAGTTAAGCCTAAAGAAGATAAAGATATTAAGTCATTTGCTACAGCAAACGCCATCCAAGTTCGAATTAATGAGAATATTAGATTGATGGCTGAATTGCGTGCTAGGTGGGAAAGAGAAGAAAAACTAGCTAAAAAGAACAATGTAGCTAAAGTTTGGACTATTACCACCACTAGTAATATTGATGCTTCACATGTTGCTAAACCTCCTACTATCAATGGTAAAATAATTGGTGTTAGCAATGTTTCTACTCCTAGTGCAAAGCGTGCAAAATTGCCTGAAACTGCTGAAACTGCTGAAACTGCTAAAACTGCTGAAACTGCTTGTGATAAAACTGCTGAAATTTTTCAAAATATTGGGGACAATGATCCCATTGCTGTAGATCCTAATGGTTTAGATTTTGATGATTGTCACATCTCTGAAGTTATAAAGTTCTTACAAAAACTTGCTAGAAGTCCCAATGCTAGTGCTATAAATTTGGCCTTTACAAAACATATTACGAATGCTCTCATAAAAGCTAGAGAAGAGAAATTAAAATTTGAGACTTCTATTCCTAGGAAGTTAGAAGATGGTTGGGAGCCCATCATTAAGATGAAGGTCAATGATTTTGATTGTAATGCTTTATGTGATCTTGGTGCAAGTATTTCTGTTATGCCTAAGAAAATCTATGATATGCTTGACTTGCCACCATTGAAAAATTGTTATTTGGATGTTAATCTTGCTGATAATGCTATAAAGAAACCTTTGGGGAGGATTGATAATGTTCGCATTATGGTTAACAATAACCTTGTCTCCGTTGACTTTGTTGTCTTGGATATTGAATGCAATGCATCTTGTCCCATTATTTTGGGAAGACCTTTTTTTCGAACTGTTGGTGCTATTATTGATATGAAGGAAGGTAATATTAAGTATCAATTTCCTCTCAAGAAAGGTATGGCACACTTCCCTAGAAATAGAATGAAGTTACCTTATGATTCTATTATTAGAGCAAATTATGATGTTGATGCTTCATCTCTCGATAATACTTGATTCACACTTTCTGCGCCTAGCTGAAAGGCGGTAAAGAAAAGCGCTTATGGGAGACAACCCATTATTTTACTCCTGCACTTTTGTTTTATATTTGAGTCTTGGAAGTTGTTACTACCGTAGCAACCTCTCCTTATCTTTATTTTATTGCATTGTTGTGCCAAGTAAAGTCTTTGATAGTAGGGTTGATACTAGATTTGGATTACTGCGCAGAAACAAATTTCTTACTGTCACGAAATTGAGCAGCCCCGTCTGTAGCTAACTCAGAAAAATCTGCCAATTTACGTACGTGATCCTCAGATATGTACGCAACTTTCATTCAATTTGAGCTTTTTCATCTGAGCAAGGTAAGTGCCCCAGAAAAATTCGTCTTTACGGACTGTTCTGTTTTGACAGATTCTGCCTTTTATTTCGCATTGCCTGTTTTGCTATGTTTGATGGATTTCTTTGTTCCATTAACTTTCAGTAGCTTTGTGTAATATCCAGAAGTGTTAAGAATGATTATGTCACCTCTGAATATGTGAATTTTTGATTATGCACTAACCCTCTAATGAGTTTGTTTTGAGTTTGGTGTGGAGGAAGTTTTCAAGGGTCAAGAGAGGAGGATGATACAATATGATCAAGAAGAGTGAAAAGTCTAAGCTTGGGGATGCCCCCGTGGTTCATCCCTGCATATTTTAAGAAGACTCAAGCATCTAAGCTTGGGGATGCCCAAGGCATCCCTTCTTCATCGACAACTTATCAGGTCACCTCTAGTGAAACTATATTTTTATTCCATCACATCTTATGTGCTTTACTTGGAGTGTCTGTATGTTTTTGTTTTTTTTGTGTTTGAATAAAATCGGATCCTAGCATTCTTTGTTTGGGAGAGAGACACGCTCCGCTGTTGCATATGAACACATGTGTTCTTAGCTTTACTTTTAATGTTCATGGCGAAGGATGGAACTTCTTCGTTCATTGTTATATGGTTGGAAACAGAAAATGCTTCATGTGGTAATTGGTATAATGTCTTGAATAATTTCATACTTGGCAATTGTTATGCTCATATAGATCATGTTTAAGCTCTTGCATCATATACTTTGCAGCTATTAATGAAGAATTACATAGAGCTTGTTAACATTTGGTTTGCATGACTGGTCTCTCTAGAGTCTAGATATTTTCTGGTGAGGTGTTTGAACAACAAGGAAGACAATTTAGAGTCTTATAATGCTTGCAATATGTTCTTATGTAAGTTTTGCTGTACCGGTTCATACTTGTGTTTGCTTCAAACAACCTTGCTAGCCTAAGCCTTGTATTGAAAGGGATTACTTCTCGTGCATCCAAATCCTTGAGCCAAAAACTATGCCATTTGTGTCCACCATACCTACCTACTACATGGTATTTCTCTGCCATTCCAAAGTAAATTACTTGAGTGCTACCTTTAAAATTCTATTCTTTGTCTTTGCAATATATAGCTCATGGGAAAATAGCCTTAAAAACTATTGTGGTAAAGAATATGTAGCTTATGTATCTTATTTCTTATAAGTTGCTTGTTGAGCGGTAACCATGTTTCTGGGGACGCCACCAACTATTACACCTTTGTTGAATATCATGTGAGTTGCTATGCATGTTCGTCTTGTCCGAAGTAAGGGTGATTTATCATGATCAAATGGTTTGAGTATGCATATTGTTAGAGAAGAACATTGGGCCGCTAACTAAAGCCATGAATCATGGTGGAAGTTTCAGTTTGGACATCAATCCTCAATCTCTTATAAGAATATTATCTGTTGTTGAATGCTTATGCATTAAAGAGGAGTCCATTACCTGTTGTCTATGTTGTCCCGGTATGGATGTCTAAGTTGAGAATAATCAAAAGCGAGAAATCCAATGCGAACTTTCTCCTTAGACCTTTGTACAGGCGGCATAGAGATACCCCTTTGTGACACTTGGTTGAAACATATGTTATGCAATGATAATCCATGTAAATCCAAGCTAATTAGGACAAGGTGCGAGCACTATTAGTATTCTATGCATGAGGCTTGCAACTTATAGGATGTCTTATGCATAACACATATGAATTATTACTACTGTTGACGAAATTGTTTCTATGTTTTCAAAATAAAAGCTCTAGCACAAAAATAGTAATCCATGCTTCCCTCTGCGAAGGGCCTATCTTTTACTTTATGTTGAGTCACTTTACCTACTTCTTTCTATCTTAGAAGCAAACACTTGTGTCAACTGTGTGCATTGATTCCTACATACTTGCTTATTTGCATTCATCATATTACTTTGTGTTGACAATTATCCATGAGATATATATCCATGAGATAAACATGTTGAAGTTGAAAGCAATCTGCTGAAACTAATATCTTCCTTTGTGTTGTTTCAAAGCTTTCTACTAAGAATCTATTGCTTTATGAGTTAACTCTTATGCAAGTCTTATTGATGCTTGTCTTGAAAGTACGATTCATGAAAAGTCTTTGCTATATGATTCAGTTGTTTAATCATTGTCTTTACCATTGCTTCGAATCACTGCATTCATCTCATATGCTTTACAATAGTATTGATCAAGATTATGATAGCATGTCACTTCAGAAATTATCTTTGTTATCGTTTACCTACTCGAGGCGAGTAGGAACTAAGCTTGGGGATGCACGATACGTCTCAAACGTATCTATAATTTCTTATGTTCCATGCTACTTTTATGATGATACTCACATGTTTTATACACACTTTATGTCATTATTATGCATTTTCCGGCACTAACCTATTGACGAGATGCCGAAGAGCCAGTTGTTGTTTTCTGCTGTTTTTGGTTTTAGAAATCCTACAAAGGAAATATTCTCGGAATTCGACGAAATCAACGCCCAGGGTCTTATTTTTTCACGGAGCTTCCAGAAGACCGAAGGGGATACGAAGTGGGACGAGGCTCCCAGACCACAGGGCCGCGCGGCCTGGGTGGGGCCCGCGCCGCCCTATGGTGTGGGGCCCTCGTCAGCCCTCCGACTCTGCCCTTCCGCCTACATATACTCTCCGTCGCGAAAACCCTATTACCGGGAGCCACGATACGGAAATACTTCCAGAGACGCAGCCGCCGCCAATCCCATCTCGGGGGATTAAGGAGATCGCCTCCGGCACCCTGCCCGAGAGGGGAATCATCTCCCGGAGGACTCTTCATCACCATGATCGCCTCCGGATTGATGTGTGAGTAGTTCACCCCTGGACTATGGGTCCATAGCAGTAGCTAGATGGTTGTCTTCTCCTCTTGTGCTATCATGTTAGATCTTGTGAGCTGCCTATCATGATCAAGATCATCTATTTGTAATGCTACATGTTGTGTTTGTTGGGATCCGATGAATATGGAATACTATGTCAAGTTGATTATCAATCTATCATATATGTGTTGTTTATGTTTTATGCGTTTTCCGGAACTAACCTATTAACAAGATGCCACAGTGCCAGTTCCTGTTTTCTGCTGTTTTTGGTTCCAGAAAGGCTGTTCGGGAAATATTCTCGGAATTCGACGAAACGAAGACCAAACCTCCTATTTTTCCCGGAAGCGTCCAGAACACCGAAGAAGAGTCGGAGAGGGGCCAGAGGGCCACCACACCATAGGGCGGCGCGGCCTGGCCCGGGCCCGCGCCGGCTTCGTGGTGTGGCGCCCTGAGTGCCCCCTGCGCCGCCTCTTCGCCTATAAAATCCCTTTCGACCTAAAAACACCGTAACTCTTGACGAAACTCCGGAAAGACTCCGGGGCGCCGCCGCCATCGCGAAACTCCAATTCGGGGGACGAAGTCTCTGTCCCGGCCCCTGCCGGGACGGGGAAGTGCCCCCGGAAGCCATCTCCATCAACGCCATCGCCTCCATCATGCTCCGTGAGTAGTTCCCCCATGGACTACGGGTTCTAGCTGTAGCTAGTTGGTATTCTCTCCCCCATGTACCTCAATACAATGATCTCATGAGCTGCCTTACATGATTGCGATTCATCTGATGTAATCGGTGTTGTGTTTGTCGGGATCCGATGGATTGTTACGTTATGATTGTCTATCTACAAAGTTTATGAAGTTATTGTTGCTGCAATCTTGTTGTGTTTAATGCTTGTCACTAGGGCCCGAGTGGCATGATCTTAGATTTGAGCTCTATAATTATTGCTTAGATTGTATCTACAAGTTGTATGCACATGTCACTGTCCGGAACCAAAGGCCCCGAAGTGACAGAAATCGGGACAACCGGAGGGGATGGCGGTGATGTGAGGGACACATGTTTTCACGGAGTGTTAATTCTTTGCTCCGGTACTCTATTAAAAGGAGTACCTTAATATCCAGTAGTTTCCCTTGAGGCCCGGCTGCCACCGGCTGGTAGGACAAAAGATGTTGTGCAAGTTTCTCATTGCGAGCACGTACGACTATTATTGGAAAACATGCCTACATGATTAATGATCTTGATATTACGTCTTAATGCTATTTCAATCCTATCAATTGCCCGACTGTAATTTGTTCACCCAACACTTGTTATTGGAGAGTTACCACTAGTGTAGATAGTTGGGAACCCCGGTCCATCTTTCATCATTATATACTCGTTCTACATGTCATTGGAAGTAGTATCAACTATCTTCTGGTGCCATTACTCATGTGTTACTATTGCGATGTCGTATTACTTGTTACTATTGCTCTCATATCACTTGCTACTTTCACATCACCCCTGTTGCTAGTGCTTTTCCAGTGCGGCTGAATTGACAACTCAGTTGTTAAGGCTTATAAGTATTCTTTACCTCCCCTTGTGTCGAATCAATAAATTTGGGTTTTACTTCCCTCGAAGACTTGTTGCGATCCCCTATACTTGTGGGTCATCAAGACTGTTTTCTGGCGCCGTTGCCGGGGAGGAATAGCTCTACTCATAAGTTCACCTGGGGAGTACACTCTACCTCTCTCTCTGCTTTTATTTTGTTCAGTTTACTTTTGTCTAGTTTATTTGTGCTTAGTTTATTTTTGTCTAGTATTATTTTGCCTAGTTTACTTTTGTCTAGTTTCTTTTTGTCTTGTTTTATTTGTCTCATATACCCAAAAATCCATAAAAATTTGAAAAACCAAAAAATTAAAAACTGCTGTTATGGGAGAACCAACAACCTACTTGGAGCTTATAGAATGTTATAATTGTTATAGAGAATCAAGAACTGGTAAAATAATGAGTGCTATGATAGAAAAATTGAATACAATTGCTAAAATCTTGCTTGAACGCCATAATATAAACTCGTTGCTCTCAACGGGATACTAAACATCTTAAATTTCAATGTGGCTTTAGTGAGGAATTTTTAATTAAGAGCTATAATCGGAATTGCTATATTCATTATGGGTTCGAAGAGGTAGAACAATTTGTCTTATTTATGGGAGCCTCCGAGATAGAATCCTTCATGGTTGAGAATTATGAAACTTGTGTTGTTTGTAAGGGCCTTAAAGATTATGTCTCTACTATCCTTAATTCTTGCATAGAATGCTACAGTAGGAATCCTTATATCCTTGATTATAAAGAGAGACACATTAATGCACAAGAATGCACTCACAATTTGCAGGAACCTGCGGAAGAAGAAATTGATGAACCTGAAAGCTCATTGGATGAAAAAGAGGAGGAAATTGATGAACCTGAAAGCTCATTGGATGAAAAAGAAGAGGAGAGCGACGAACAAAAGGAGGAAGAATGGATTAGCTACCCATGCCAACCTTCTAATGAGAGTAACTCTTTATCTCTTACATTATTTGATTGTCCTCCATGCTTACCGGAAGAGGTTGAATGTTATGTTCCTGTGGATTCTCTTGAAATAGTACCTATGAGTAATACTTGTGAGAATGATTATGCTACTGTTATCTATGATAATCCATGCTACTTTGATAAATCTTATGATAATGCTTTGTTTGTGCCTGATGTCGAAATGCATGGTACTAAAGAATTTTGTTTGGCAAATGTTTATGATAAAGCTCTTGATGATGGTCCTATGTTACTTGATGATATTAATTGTACTACTAATGAAAATGGGATTGGAGAGTTCTTGACTTATTCTATGAGTCCCATATCTATTGAGATTGATCACCTACCTTGTTATATTATTAATAAAAGTAAGTTTGAAAGTTTTTATTCCACTATTCTTGAACTTGATAAAAATTATGTGTTTGGAAATCATGAAAAGTATGCTGCATGTGATAGTTATATTGTTGAGTTTGTTCATGAAGCTACTGAAAATTATTATGAGAGAGGAAAATATGGTTGTAGAAATTTTCATGGTACTAATACACCTCTCTATATGCTGAAATTTTTGAAGTTATCCTTGTTTTATCTTCTTATGCTTGTCACTTTGTTCTTCATGAATTTATTTGTGTACAAGATTCCTATGCATAGGAAGCATGTTAGGCTTAAACTTGTTTTGGATTTGCCTCTTGATGCTCTCTTTTGCTTCGAATACTATTTCTTGCGAGTGCATCATTAAAGCTGTCTGAGCCTATCTTAATGGCTATAAAGAAAAGAACTTCTTGGGAGATAACCCATGTGTTATTTTGCTACAGTACTTTGTTTTATATTTGTGTCTTGGAAGTTGTTTACTACTGTAGCAACCTCTCCTTATCTTAGTTTTGTGTTTTGTTGTGCCAAGTGAAGCCTCTAATCTAAGGTTGATACTAGATTTGGATTTCTGCGCAGAAACAGATTTCTATCTGTCACGAATCTGGGCTGTTCTCTCTGTAGGTAACTCAGAAAAATATGCCAATTTACGTGCGTGTTCCTCAGATATGTACGCAACTTTCGTTAGTTTTGAGTTTTCTGATTTGAGCAACGGAAGTATTTTATTAAAATTCGTCTTTACTGGCTGGTCTGTTTTGGCAGATTCTGTCTCTCGTTTTTTGCATTGTCTCTTGTGGACTTTAAGCGAGGTTTTCTAGACGTAGAGGGCTGTAGCTAATGTTTTATTGAGTTCTTGCAATGTGCCACTACAGGACCAAGGTGGATTCAAATTTTTTGAGTACTAACCCCTCTAATGAAGTTTATGAGAAGTTTGGTGTGAAGGAAGTTTTCAAGGGTCAAGAGAGGAGGATGATATATGATCAAGAAGAGTGAAAAGTCTAAGCTTGGGGATGCCCCCGTGGTTCATCCCTACATATTTCAAGGAGACTCAAGCGTCTAAGCTTGGGGATGCCCAAGGCATCCCCTTCTTCATCAACTTATCAGGTTCCTCCCCTGAAACTATATTTTTATTCGGTCACATCATATGTGTTTTACTTGGAGCGTCTCGTGTGCTTTTATTTTTGTTTTGTTTGAATAAGATCGGATCCTAGCAATCCTTGTGTGGGAGAGATACACGCTCCGCTTTTTCATATGAACACTCGTGTTCTTCGTTTTACTTTTAATGTTCAATGATAAAAGTTGGAAGCTATTGCACTTATTTATATATATTTGGTTGGAAAAAGAAAATGCCTCATATGTCTTGGATAATTTGACACTTGGCAATTGTTTTGAGCTCTCAAATAGATCATTATTAAGTTTTTTCATGTAGTCTAAACCTATTAATGGAGAACTACTGTAGAGCTTGTTGAAATTGGTTTGCATAATTGATCTCTCTTAAGGTCTAGATATTTTCTGGTAAAAGTGTTTGAGCAACAAGGAAGACAGTGTAGAGTATTATAATGCTTGCAATATGTTCTTATGTGAGTTTTGCTTGTACCAGTTCATACTTGTGTTTGCTTCAAATAGCCTTGCTAGCCTAAGCCTTGTATCGAGAGGAATACTTCTCATGCATCCAAAATACTTGAGCCAATCACTATGCCATTTGTGTCCACCATACCTACCTACTATGTGGTATTTCCTGCCATTCCAAAGTAAATTGCTTGAGTGCTACCTTTAAACAATTCAAAATTTATTACCTCTGATTTGTGTCAATGTTTTATAGCTCATGAGGAAGTATGTGGTGTTTATCTTTCAATCTTGTTGGGCAACTTTCACCAATGGACTAGTGGCTTCATCCGCTTATCCAATAATTTTGCAAAAAGAGCTGGCAATGGGATTCCCAGTCCCAAACTAATTAACAAAAATAGACACTCCTCCATGGTATGTGATTGTTGGACGGCACCCGAGGATTCGGTTAGCCATGGCTTGTGTAAGCAAAGGTTGGGAGGAGTGTCATCATCATAATGAAATTAAAATAAAAAGGCACTCCTTCATGGTATGAGATTGTTGGCAGGCACCCGAGGATTCGGTTAGCCATGGTTTGTGAAAAAAAGGTTGGAAGGAGTGCCACCCAAAAATAAAAATAATTCATGGGAGCCGCTCTTGAAGGTTTGTTTAGCAAGGGGGTTAGAGTGCCCACTACCATTCGTTGACAACAACAAACACCTCTCAAAACTTTACTTTTATGCTCTCTTTATGTTTTCAAAACCAAAGCTCTAGCACAAATATAGCAATCGATGCTTTCCTCTTTGAAGGGCCTTTCTTTTACTTTTATGTTGAGTCGGTTTACCTACTTCCTTCCATCTTAGAAGCAAACACTTGTGTCAACTGTGCATTGATTCTTACATACTTGCTTATTTGCATTCATCATATTACTTTGTGTTGACAATTATCCATGAGATATGCATGTTATAAGTTGAAAGCAACCGCTGAAACTTATATCTTCCTTTGTGTTGCTTCGATGCCTTTACTTTGAACTTATTGCTTTATGAGTTAACCCTTGTGCAAGACTTTTGATACTTGTCTTGAAAGTACTCTTCATGAAAAGTTTTGCTATATGTTATCTATTTGTTAGCAACTATAGATCATTGCCTTGAGTCACTTCATTCATTTCATATGCTTTGTAATAGTATGATCAAGGTTATGTAAGTAGCATGTCACTACGAGAAATTATTCTTTTTATCGTTTACCGCTCGGGACGAGCGAGAACTAAGCTTGGGGATGCTGATACGTCCCCGACGTATCCATAATTTCTGTCGTTCCATGCTTGTTTTATGACAATACTTACATGTTTTGCTTGCACTTTATAATGTTTTTATGCGTTTTCCGGAACTAACCTATTAACAAGATGCCACGGTGCGGTTCTCGTTTTCTGCCGTTTTTGGTTCCGGAAAGGCTGTTCGGGCAATATTCTCGGAATTCGACGAAACGAAGACCAAACCTCCTATTTTTCCGGAAGCGTCCGAACACCGAAGAAGAGTCGGAGAGGGGCCGAGGGCCACCACACCATAGGGCGGCGCGGCCTGGCCCGGGCCGCGCCGGCTCTGTGGTGTGGCGCCCTGTGTGCCCCCTGCGCCGCCTCTTCGCCTATAAAATCCCTTTCGACCTAAAAACACCGTAACTCTTGACGAAACTCCAGAAAGACTCCAGGGGCGCCGCCGCCATCGCGAAACTCCAATTCGGGGGACGGGGAAGTGCCCCCGGAAGCCATCTCCATCAACGCCATCGCCTCCATCATGCTCCGTGAGTAGTTCCCCCATGGACTACGGGTTCTAGCTGTAGCTAGTTGGTATTCTCTCCCCTATGTACCTCAATACAATGATCTCATGAGCTGCCTTACATGATTGAGATTCATCCGATGTAATCGGTGTTGTGTTTGTCGGGATCCGATGGATTGTTACGTTATGATTGTCTATCTACAAAGTTTATGAAGTTATTGTTGCTGCAATCTTGTTGTGTTTAATGCTTGTCACTAGGGCCCGAGTGGCATGATCTTAGATTTGAGCTCTATAATTATTGCTTAGATTGTATCTACAAGTTGTATGCACATGTCACCTGTCCGGAACCAAAGGCCCCGAAGTGACGAAATCGGGACAACCGGAGGGATGGCGGTGATGTGAGGGACACATGTTTTCACGGAGTGTTAATGCTTTGCTCCGGTACTCTATTAAAAGGAGTACCTTAATATCCGAGTAGTTTCCCTTGAGGCCCGGCTGCCACCGGCTGGTAGGACAAAAGATGTTGTGCAAGTTTCTCATTGCGAGCACGTACGACTATTATTGGAAAACATGCCTACATGATTAATGATCTTTATATTACTGTCTTAATGCTATTTCAATCCTATCAATTGCCCGATCGTAATTTGTTCACCCAACACTTGTTATTGGAGAGTTACCACTAGTGTAGATAGCTGGGAACCCCGGTCCATCTTTCATCATTATATACTCGTTCTACATGTCATTGGAAGTAGTATCAACTATCTTCACGGTGCCATTACTCTCGTGTTACTATTACTGCTGCTTTGTATTCTTGTTACTATTGCTCTCATATCATCGCTACTTTCACATCACCCCTGTTGCTAGTGCTTTTCCGAGTGCGGCTGAATTGACGACTCAGTTGTTAAGGCTTATAAGTATTCTTTACCTCCCCTTGTGTCGAATCAATAAATTTGGGTTTTACTTCCCTCGAAGACTGTTGCGATCCCCTATACTTGTGGGTCATCACTCACTCATCACTCCGGAGGCGACCATGGCGGTGAAGAGTCCTCCGGGAGATGAATCCCCTCTCCGGCAGGGTGCCGGAGGAGATCTCCAGAATCCCCCGAGATGGGATTGGCGGCGGCGGCGTCTCCGGAAGGTTTTCCGTATCGTGGCTCTCGGTGCGGGGGTTTCGCGACGGAGGCTATTTGTAGGCGGAAGGGCAGGTAAGAGGCGGCACGAGGGCCCACACCATAGGTCGGCGCCGCCGGGCCACAGGCCGCGCCGCCGTGGTGTTACGCCACCTCGTGGCCCCACTTCGACTCTCCTTCGGTCTTCGGAAGCTTCGTGGAAAAATAGGACCACCGGGCGTTGATTTCGTCCAATTCCGAGAATATTTCGTTACTAGGATTTCTGAAACCAAAAACAGCGAGAACGACGAGCGGCTCTTCGGCATCTTGTTAATAGGTTAGTTCCAGAAAATGCACGAATATGGCATAAAATGTGCATATAACATGTAGATATCATCAATAATGTAGCATGGAACATAAGAAATTATCGATACGTCGGAGACGTATCAGCATCCCTAGCTTAGTTACTGCTCGTCCCGAGCGAGGTAAAACGATAACAAAGATAATTTACGAAGTGACATGCCATCATAACCTTGATCATACTATTTGTAAACATATGTAATGAATGCAGCGATCAAAACAATGGTAATGACATGAGTAAACAAGTGAATCATAAAGCAAAGACTTTTCATGAATAGTACTTCAAGACAAGCATCAATAAGTCTTGCATAAGAGTTAACTCATAAAGCAATAAATCAAAGTAAAGGTATTGAAGCAACACAAAGGAAGATTAAGTTTCAGCGGTTGCTTTCAACTTGTAACATGTATATCTCATGGATAATTGTCAACATAGAGTAATATAACAAGTGCAATATGCAAGTATGTAGGAATCAATGCACGGTTCACACAAGTGTTTGCTTCTTGAGGTGGAGAGAAATAGGTGAACTGACTCAACATAAAAGTAAAAAGAATGGTCCTTCAAAGAGGAAAGCATCGATTGCTATATTTGTGCTAGAGCTTTTATTTTGAAAACATGAAACAATTTTGTCAACGGTAGTAATAAAGCATATGAGTTATGTAAATTATATCTTACAAGTTGCAGGTCTCATGCATAGTATACTAATAGTGCCCGCACCTTGTCCTAATTAGCTTGGACTACCGGATCATTGCAATACACATGTTTTAACCAAGCGTCACAATGGGGTACCTCCATGCCGCCTGTACAAAGGTCTAAGGAGAAAGCTCGCATTTTGGATTTCTCGCTTTTGATTATTCTCAACTTAGACATCCATACCGGGACAACATGGACAACAGATAATGGACTCCTCTTTAATGCATAAGCATGTGGCAACAATTATTATTCTCATATGAGATTGAGGATATATGTCCAAAACTGAAACTTCCACCATGAATCATGGCTTTAGTTAGCGGCCCAATGTTCTTCTCTAACAATATGCATGCTCCAACCATTAAGGTGGTAGATCTCTCTTACTTCGAGACAAGACGGACATGCATAGCAACTCACATGATATTCAACAAAGAATAGTTGATGGCGTCCCCAGAAACATGGTTATCGCACAACAAGCAACTTAATAAGAGATAAAGTGCATAAGTACATATTCAATACCACAATAGTTTTTAAGCTATTTGTCCCATGAGCTATATATTGTAAAGGCGAATGATGGAAATTTTAAAGGTACCCCTCAAGCAATTTACTTTGGAATGGCGGAGAAATACCATGTAGTAGGTAGGTATGGTGGACACAAATGGCATAGTTGTTGGCTCAAGGATTTTGGATGCATGAGAAGTATTCCCTCTCGCTACAAGGTTTAGGCTAGCAAGGTTATTTGAAACAAACACAAGGATGAACGGTGCAGCAAAACTCACATAAAAGACATATTGTAAACATTATAAGACTCTACACCGTCTTCCTTGTTGTTCAAAACTCAATACTAGATATTATCTAGACTTTAGAGAAACCAAATATGCAAACCAAATTAGCAAGCTCTAGGTGTTTCTTCATTAATGGGTGCAAAGTATATGATGCAAGAGCTTAAACATGAGCACAACAATTGCCAAGTATCAAATTATTCAAGACATTTTAGAATTACTACATGTAGCATTTCCCGATTCCAACCATATAACAATTTAACGAAGAAGATTCAACCTTCGCCATGAATACTATGAGTAAAGCCTAAGGACATATTTGTCCATATGCAACAGCGGAGCGTGTCTCTCTCCCATACAGTGAATGCTAGGATCCATTTTATTCAAACAAAAACAAAAACAAAAACAAACCGACACTCCAAGTAAAGCACATAAGATGTGATGGAATAAAAATATAGTTTCAGGGGAGGAACCTGATAATGTTGTCGATGAAGAAGGGGATGCCTTGGGCATCCCCAAGCTTAGACGCTTGAGTCTTCTTAAAATATGCAGGGGTGAACCACGGGCATCCCCAAGCTTAGAGCTTTCACTCTCCTTGATCATATTGCATCATACTCCTCTCTTGATCCTTGAAAACTTCCTCCACACCAAACTCGAAACAACTCATTAGAGGGTTAGTGGACAATAAAAATTAACATGTTCGAGAGGTGACACAATCATTCTTAACACTTCTGGACATTGCATAAAGCTACTTGGACATTAATGGATCAAAGAAATTCATCCAACATAGCAAAAGAGGCAATGCGAAATAAAAGGCAGAATCGTCAAAACAGAACGAGTCCGTAAAGATGGATTTTATTGAGGCACCGAGACTTGCTCAAATGAAAATGCCCAAATTGAATGAAAGTTGCGTACATATCTAAGGATCACTCACGTAAATTGGCATAATTTTCTGAGTTACCTACGAGAGAATTAGGCCCAGATTCGTGACAGACAAAGAAATCTGTTTACTGCGCAATAATCCAAATCTAGTATTCACTTTACTATCAAAGACTTTACTTGGCACAACAAAACACAAAACTAAGATAAGGAGAGGTTGCTACAGTAGTAAACAACTTCCAAGACTCAAATATAAAACAAAAATACTGTAGTAAAAACATGGGTTGTCTCCCATAAGCGCTTTTCTTTAACGCCTTTCAGCTAGGCGCAGAAAGTGTATATTAAGTGTTGTCGAGAGATGAAGCATCGACATTACCTTGGGCTTTACCCTTACCTTTCTTGTTCTTTTTCTTACTCTTTGGCTTAGGGAATATATGGCTGCCCCCAGGTGTAGAGGTGAATTTTAGGGTGCCTTCTCTTATGTCTATGACTGCTCCCAATAGTTTCAGCAGGGATCTTCCGAGTGTGATTTGTCCTGTTCCTGCGCATTCAATGACAAGATAATCAATGGATATTGTTCTCCCAAGAATGGTTGTATGCACACCCGCAGCTATTCCTTTAGGAATTATAACTGAAGTTATCAATAAGAGTTATTCCTTCTCCCCTCGAGTGAATTCCCAAAGTTTCAAAGATTTATGAATACTCTTAGGCATTAGGCAAAATTCAGTCATAATATCACAATTAGCATGGAGAGTTTGGTCACCTATGGCAATTTTAATAGTAGGATCCCATAATGAAGGTTCAGAGTTCACTAAAACTTGATCAAGACGGTTACGAATATATCCATAATTTTCATTTAAGCGAGATGCACTTGTCTCAAGAGTGTTCAATCTATTATAAATGCTAATAAGGGCTGAATCAAAGTTATTAGCTGAATCATGTGATGCAACCAACTTTTTTATGGCATTAAAATCTTGATCCCCATTGCAATGAAGGAAATCTCCTCCCACTAGAGCATCCAAGGCATATCTATAGCGAATCATAAGACCAAAATAAAAACTACTAAGGAGTAAACTTAGAGTCATTTGAGGTTCAGCTTTACGATAAGAAGTAAAAATCCTGGACCAAGCATCTTTAAAACTTTCCTCATCCCCTTGTTTAAAAGTAAAAACTAATTCCTCAGGTGAAGAAGTAACAGGTACGGAGCTAGACATGATAACAAAAGTAAACTAAATGCAAGTAACTAATTTTTTTGTGTTTTTGATATAGAGTGCAAGACAGTAAATAAAGTAAAGCTAGAAACTAATTTTTTTGTGTTTTGATATAATGCAGCAAACAAAGTAGTAAATAAAATAAAGCAAGACAAAAACAAAGTAAAGAGATTGGGAAGTGGAGACTCCCCTTGCAGCGTGTCTTGATTTCCCCGACAACGGCGCCAGAAATTTGCTTGATGCGTGTAGTTGACACGTCCGTTGGGAACCCCAAGAGGAAGGTGTGATGCGCATAGCGGCAAGTTTCCCTCGATAAGAAACCAAGGTTTAATCGAACCGGTAGGAGTCAAGAAGCACGTTGAAGGTTGATGGCGGCGGGATGTAGTGCGGCGCAACACTAGAGATTCCGGCGCCAACGTGGAACCTGCACAACACAACCAAAGTACTTTGCCCCAACGAAACGAGTGAGGTTGTCAATCTCACCGGCTTGCTGTAACAAAGGATTAACCGTATTGTGTGGAAGATGATTGTTTGCAGAGAACGAGTAAAGAACAAGTATTGCGGCAGATTTGTATTTCGAGTATAAAAGAATGGACCGGGGTCCACAGATTCACTAGAGGTGTCTCTCCCATAAGATAAAAGCATGTTGGGTGAACAAATTACGGTCGGGCAATTGACAAATAGAGAGGGCATAACAATGCACATACATGACATGATAAATATAGTGAGATTTAATTGGGCATTACGACAAAGTACATAGACCGCTATCCAAGCATGCATCTATGCCTAAAAGTCCACCTTCGGGTTATCATCCGAACCCCTTCCCGGTATTAAGTTGCAAAACAACGAGACAATTGCATTAAGTATGGTGCGTAATGTAATCAATAACTACATCCTTAGACATAGCATCAATGTTTTATCCCTAGTGGCAACAGCACATCCACAACCTTAGAACTTTACGTCACTTGTCCCGGATTTAATGGAGGCATGAACCCACTATCGAGCATAAATACTCCCTCTTGGAGTTAAGAGCAAAAACTTGGCCAGAGCCTCTACTAATAACGGAGAGCATGCAAGATCATAAACAACACATAGGTAATAACTTGATAATTAACATAACATAGTATTCTCTATCCATCGGATCCCGACAAACACAACATATAGTATTACGGATAGATGATCTTGATCATGTTAGGCAGCTCACAAGATCCAACAATGAAGCACAATGAGGAGAAGACAACCATCTAGCTACTGCTATGGACCCATAGTCTAGGGGTGAACTACTCACTCATCACTCCGGAGGCGACCATGGCGGTGAAGAGTCCTCCGGGAGATGAATCCCCTCTCCGGCAGGGTGCCGGAGGAGATCTCCAGAATCCCCCGAGATGGGATTGGCGGCGGCGGCGTCTCTGGAAGGTTTTCCGTATCGTGGCTCTCGGTACTGGGGGTTTCGCGATGGAGGCTATTTGTAGGCGGAAGGGCAGGTAAAGAGGCAGCACGAGGGGCCCACACCATAGGTCGGCGCGGCCAGGGCCTGGGCCGCGCCGCCCTGGTGTTACGCCACCTCGTGGCCCCACTTCGACTCTCCTTCGGTCTTCCGGAAGCTTCGTGGCAAAATAGGACCCTGGGCGTTGATTTCGTCCAATTCCGAGAATATTTCGTTACTAGGATTTCTGAAACCAAAAACAGCAGAAAACAGCAACTGGCTCTTCGGCATCTTGTTAATAGGTTAGTTCCAGAAAATGCACGAATATGGCATAAAATGTGCATATAACATGTAGATATCATCAATAATGTAGCATGGAACCTAAGAAATTATCGATACGTCGGAGGCGTATCATGTACGCATCACACCTTCCTCTTGGGGTTCCCAACGGACGTGTGCTTCACGCGTATCAAGCTTTTTTTCTGGCGCCGTTGCCGGGGACGTGAAGGAAAATTACACCACAGAGATTTCTAACTCCCACGTCAACTGCACGTCAGCAATGCTCTATGCTTGCTTTACACCAATTTATATATGTTTTGCTTACACTTCGTTGCACTTTTATACATTTTCCGGCACTAACCTATTAACACCGTGTCGGTCTCCTGTTTTCTCGCTATTTTGTATTTCAGAAAAGTTGTACATGAAATATTCTCGGAATTGGACGAAACAAAAATCGAAGTCTATTTTACCGTAACGAAGACAGAGTCCAGAGGGGAGACGAAGAAAGGCCACAAGGCGGCCAGACCACCCCATGGCGCGGGCCCAGGCCTCCCGCGCCATGGCATGGTGTGGGCCCCCTAGCCTCCACCGACCTCGCCCTTCCGCCTATTTACTCGCGATCTCGGGAAAAACCTAAACACCCGAGCCTCGATCCACGAAAAGTTTCGTCGCGGCCGCCATCGCAGACCCTAGCTTGGGAGGGTTATGAAGCTCTTCCCGGCACCCTGCCGGGAGGGGAGATCATCACCGGAAGCCTCTACATCGCTATGTCCGCCTCCGAAGTGATGCGTGAGTAGTTCATCACTGGACTATGGGTCCATAGCAGTAGCTGGATGGTTGTCTTCTCCAATTTGTGCCTCATGTTTAGATCTTGTGAGCTGCCTATGATGATCAAGAGATCATTCTTATGTAATGCTACATGTTGTGTTTACTGGGATTCGATGAATATTGAATACTATGTTGAGATCGATTATATATATTTTCCATATGTTATTTCCGATCTTGCATGTTGTCCATTATTAGTAGTTGCTATGGCCAAGTAAATGCTTGTGACTCCAAGAGGGAGTATTTATGCTCGATAGTAGGTTCATGCCTCTAGTTTTATGAAAGGTGACAATAAATTCTAATATTGTAGATGTGTTGTTGCTACTAGGGTGAAAACAACAATGTTTTATTCAAGGGTAATTCTATTGTTTACTTTTTACACATTGCTTAATGCGATAATCTATTGGTTGCAACTTAATACTTTGGAAGGGGTTCGGATGATAACCGGAAGATGGATTATTAGTCATAGACGGAGTTGGATTACGGTCATTGTATTATGTTGTAATGCCCAAACGAATCTCATAGTAATCATCTTTTCATGTATGGTCTTTATTCTGTCAATTGCCCAGCTGTAATTTGTTCACCCGACATGTTATTTATCTTTATGGCGAGACACCTCTAGTGAACTGTGGACCCCGGTCCTTTCTTTTACACTGATACAATCATCATGTTACGTTTACTTCATCGCAAGCTGCACTGTTCTCTTTAATTCCACTTCAAACAATCATCATCTTTCCACACGATACGTTTGATCCTTTGTGTTCAGCAAAACCGGTGAGATTGACAACCTTACTGTAAGTTGGGGCAAAATATTTTGGTTGTGTTGTGTGCAGGTTCCACGTTGTTGCTGACGCCGGTAGTGCGCCCTACCACAAGTCAGGTAGCAACACCTTCAGAAGTCGCGTATTTCTCCTACTGGTCGATTAAACCTTGGTTTCTTACTGACATAGGCATCCCCAATGGGCCTGCCGAACATGGTACCCGGGGTTTACTGAGGCCCATGAGTCAACGAATACGAAGCTCGGAAGCCCAATTAGCTGTTGATATGGAAAGATAGAATTGTATTAGGAATAAAGAGATTTGTATCTTTACGGGTCGAACTCAAAGAGTCTCCCGGAATCTGTAACTTGTGTAATATGAAACCCTCGGCTCCGCCTCCTATATAAGGGGGAGTCGAGGGACGAAGAGAGGATCGATTTCATTGTCAACATAACCCTAGTTTCCTAGCAGTCGAGTACTTTTCCGGCTGAAACCCTCGAGATATACTTGCCCTCTACTTCCACGAAAACCCTAGTCTACAATTCGTAGGCATTGACAAGTCGATACCTTGTCACTTACTGAGGGAAAACTTGCTACTGTGCTCATCATACCTTCCTCTTGGGGTTCCCCAACGGTGTCCAATCTGTGCTCATCAAGCTGATTTTCTGGCGCCGTTGCCGGGGACAAAGATGATTTCGCAAGGGAGTCTCCCGGTTCAATCTCTTTACTTTGTTATTGTTTTGGTTAGTTTATTCAATGCTCACCTCCCATGTTAATGTTTCTTGTTTTTCATTAGTTAGGCTTAATGGAAAACAAGAACAAAATTAGAGAGCTTTACAACATTTATCTTGAGCTAGGACATGAAGTGTTTGAAGAGAAAATTAAGAAACCCATGAAACTTTATTTGGATGCTAATAGCAATATTATTAGTATGAAATCTTTGAATACCATTATTGCTAATGTTATGGGAAAGTCTAAGCTTGGGGAAGCTAGTTGATACGTCTCAAACGTATCTATAATTTCTTACGTTCCATGCTAGTTTTATGACAATATCTACATGTTTTATATACACTTTATATCATTTTGATGCATTTTCCGGTACTAACCTATTAACAAGATGCCGAAGCGCCAGTTCCTGTTTTCTGCTGTTTTTGGTTTCAAAAATCCTACACAGGAAATATTCTCGGAATTGGACGAAACAAAAGCCCACGATCTTATTTTCCACGGAGGCTTCCAGAACACCGAAGAGGAGACAAAGAGGAGCCACGAGGCGGCCACACCCTAGGGGGGCGCGGCCCCACCCCTGGCCACGCCGCCCTATGGGGTGGGCCCCTCGGGACTCCACCGACATCGCCCCTTCGCCTATATATTCTTCCGTTTCCGAAAACCCTAAAACACCCGACGATATTCCACGAAGAGTTTCGTAGCCGCCGCCATCGTGAAGACAAGTTTCGGGGGACAAAATCTGTTTCCGCACGCCGTCGGGACGGGAATTGCCCCGGAGTCATCTCCATCGACACCACCGTCATCTTCATCGCCGTTGCTCGTCTCCCATGATGAGGAGGGAGTAGTTCTCCCCCGAGGCTGAGGGCTCTACCGGTAGCTATGTGGTTCATCTCTCTCTCCCATGGTGTGATCTTTATGTGATCATGAGCTTTGTATCGCTATTAATCTATGTGCTACTCTAGTAATGTTATTAAAGTAGTCTATTCCTCCTCCATGATGTAAAGTTGACAGCGTGTGCATCATGTAGTACTTGGCATAGGTTATGATTGTAATCTCTTGTGGATTATGAAGTTAACTATTACTATGATAGTATTGATGTGATCTATTCCCCCTTTCATAGCTATTGTTGACAGTGTGTATGTGATGTCTACGCACGCTTCTATTCCTGTAGACAGTGTTGGGCCTCCAAGAGCAGAGGTTTGTAGAACAGCAGACAAGTTTCCCTTAAGTGAATCACCCAAGGTTTATCGAACTCGTGGAGGTAGAGGACAAAGATATTCCTCTCAAGCAACCCTGCAATCACGATACAAGAAGTCTCTTGTGTCCCCAACACACCTAATACACTTGTCAGATGTATAGGTGCACTAGTTCGGCGAAGAGATAGTAAAACACAGGTGGTATAGATGGTGGTAATATTGCGGGAAGTAAAGATGCGAGAAAACAAGATAAACAAACGGTGCCGTGAAAATAGCTTGTCTGGCGTGGGAGGCAATTCTCGTGGTGTAACTTTTCTATTCGGAAACAAGGCCTAGGGATCATACTTTCACTAGTGGACACTCTCAACATTGCAATCATAAAGGAATATAAATAAGCACTTCACTATGCTATTCTGGATTACTCTTTGGCAAGATAACGAACACTAATTCATCATGTAGGCAAACCTTAAAGATGTATTCCCAAGTACTAATAAACACCCCACGCCGTCACCGTGAGCATTCATAGGAGGTACTAACACACCACAATTTCATAGAGACATCCAACTCAAATCATAACTCAGTGAATAAGTATTCGTGAAATATAGCCTAAGAGACCCACACGGTGCACACTACTGTCACCTTTACACACGTGGGACAAGGAGTCTCCGGAGATCACATAAGTAAAATCCACTTGAATAGCATAACGACATCTAGATTACAAAGCTCATCATATGGATCTCAATCATGTAAGGCAGCTCATGAGATCATTGTATTGAAGTACATGGGAGAGAGGTTAACCACATAGCTACCGGTACAGCCCTTAGCCTCGGGGGAGAACTACTCCCTCCTCATCATAGGAGACAACAGCGTCGATGAAGATGGCGGTAGTGTCGATGGAGATGCCTTCCGGGGGCACTTCCCGTCCCGGCGGCGTGCCGGAACAGAGACTTCTGTCCCCCGAATCTTGGCTTCGCGATGGCGGCGGCTCTGGAACTTTTCTCCTATCGTGGCTTATTCGTCTAGGGTTTTCGCGATGGAGTCCTTAAGTAGGCGGAAGGGCAGCCTCGGAGGGGCCCTGGTGGGGCCAGACAATAGGGGGGCGCCCCCCCTTGGGCCGCGCCGCCACCATGTGTGGGGCCCACCTGGCTCTCCTCTGGCCCCTCTCCGGTGTTCTGGAAGCTTCCGGGAAAAATAAGGTTCTGGGCGTTGATTTCGTCCAATTCCGAGAATATTTCCTTACTAGGATTTCTGAAACCAAAAACAGCAGAAAACAGGACCTGGCACTTCGGCATCTCGTCAATAGGTTAGTTCCGGAAAACGCATAAAATCATCATAAAGTGTGAACAAAACATGTAGGTATTGTCATAAAACAAGCATGGAACATAAGAAATTATAGATACGTTTGAGACGTATCAGTATGCTATGTTAGTACTCGGTCTAAATTGCAAAGGTATTGTCTTGGATTATGATTTGATGAGGATATCCCTATGAATGGTGTTTCTCAAGTACTTGATGAACTTTGAGCGGAGCTTTTGTAGCCACTACATGATTAGTGATTCCAATAGGAGAGTAATTCGAGTAGCACAAGTGAAGAGAAGTTATTTATTTATGTGATCATTGTTGAGAGTGTCCACTAGTGAAAGTATGATCCCTAGGCCTTGTTTCTAAGAATTGAAACACCGTTTCCAACAAGTTCTGTTACATGTTCGCTTGTTGCCATTTTTATTTCAGATTACAGTTACTACTTACAATCATCCATATTACTTGTATTTCACTATCTCTTCGCCGAACTAGTGCACCTATACACCTGACAAGTATATTAGGTGTGTTGGGGACACAAGAGACTTCTTGTATCTTAATTGCGGGGTTGCTTGAGAGGGATATCTTTGACCTCTACCTCCCCGAGTTCGATAAACCTTGGGTGATTCACTTAAGGGAAACTTGCTGGTGATAGTGTGCATGCTATGTTAGTACTCGGTATAATTACGTTGGTCTATCATGCACTCTAAGGTTATTTAAATATGAACATCGAATGTTGTGGAGCTTGTTAACTCCGGCATTGAGGTGCTCTTGTAGCCCTACACAATTAATGGTGTTTGTCATCCAACAAGAGAGTGTAGAGTGGTTTTATTATGTGATCAATGTTGAGAGTGTCCACTAGTGAAAGTATGATCCCTAGGCCTTGTTTCCAAATACCGCAATCATCGCTTATTTACTTGTTTTACTGCATCTTTACTTCCCGCAATATTACTACCATCAACCGCACGCCAGCAAGCTATTTCTGGCGCCGTTACTACTCGCTCATATTCATTCATACCACTTGTATTTCACTATCTCTTCGCCGAACTAGTGCACCTATACATCCGACAAGTGTATTAGGTGTGTTGGGGACACAAGAGACTTCTTGTATCGTGATTGCAGTGGTTGCTTGAGAGGGATATCTTTGACCTCTTCCTCCCCGAGTTCGATAAACCTTGGGTGATTCACTTAAGGGAAACTTGCCGGTGTTCTACAAACCTCTGCTCTTGGAGGCCCAACACCGTCTACGGGAATAGAAGCGTGCGTAGACATCACTAGTATTTATGAAATGATCTTTTTAGTTCCCCAGCTTTAGAGGAGAAAATTGGCTATGATGATTACAATGATGAATATGATATTTTCAGTTCACCTAATATTGAGGAGAAAATTATGATTATGGTGATGAGAATAATAATTATAGCTTTTTTCTTGAATTTTCTCCCACTACAATTAATAAGAATCACTATGCTTATGTGGAGAGTAATAATTATTTTATTCATGTGTCTCATGATAAGAATGTTTTATATGATATTTATATTGTTGTATTTGTTCATGATGCTACTGAAAATTATTATGAGAGAGAAAAATATGATTGTTGTAATTTTCATGTTACTAAAACACCTCTCTTTATATTAAAAGTTCCCAAGTTGCTCTTGTTTTACCTACCCATGCTTCTTACTATGTGCTTCTTTAATTTATTTTCTTACAAGATTCCTATGCATAGGAAGTGGGTTAGACTTAAATGTGTTTCATATTTGCTCCTTGATGCTTCTTCACTTGAAAATACTTGGTGCGAGCTCTTTTTCTGCGTCTAGCTGAAAGGCGTTAAAGAAAAGCACTTTTGGGAGATAACCATGTTTTATTTCTGTAATTTTTCTTTTGTTGATTCTTGGAAGTTATTACCGCAGTAATAAACTCTTCTTATCATTTTTATTTTGTTTTTGTGCCAAGAATAGCCTCTAATAGGAAGAAAATAAGATTTGAGAAAGTTGTTGTCCTGAAACATATTTTGTGCTGTCACCATAAAAACTCGTATTCCCGAAAAGAGAGGAATTTTGAGCTGCCGATTTTTTTGCATATGCCCCAGGTTATTATATAACTTTAGTTAGTTGAACACTTTTCGATATGAGCAACAGAATATTTTCTAAAGAAATGATCTTTACCTGCTGTTCTGTTTTGACAGATTTCTGCCACTATTTGCATTTGCCTCTTAACCTCTTTCTTTTTGAGTTATTTTGAGAAAAGAGATTTTTTAAAAAGTTATTACAGTAGCTAATTTTTAATAGATGTTTGATATATGTTAGTACTGAACCCAAGTGGATTTGTTATTTTCATTTTACTAATGCTGCTAATAAAAATTGTGTGAAGTTTTGTATGAAGGAAGTTTTCAAGTGTAGAGAGAGAAGAATGACGTAATGAGATGATGAATGGACAAAATCTCAAGCTTGGGTATGTCCATGTCACCCCAAGAAATATCAAATAATTACAAGCGTCAAAGCTTGGGGATGTCCAAGGCGGCATCCCCTCTTCATCAACAAAGCATCAGGTCATCTTTCTATGCGCTATATTTTTATTACTTTATACGCTATGTGTTGTTCTTAGAGCGTCTTTATTTTTGTTATTAGTTTAGTTTAGTTTAGTTTTGTTTGTTGTAGCATATGGTTGGATTCCAGCATATTTGTTTTGGAGAATGATACAATCTGTTTTAATTGCATAGAACGCTCTAGTTTTCACTTCTATTGTTCTGTGAGTGTTCTAGTTTGCTAGTAATGCGTTTAGTTCTTGTTCTTTCACTTGAATTTTGTTCAGAGCTTAGGTTTTCGCAGCCAAGGAGAAAATTTCTGTACTGCGCGAACTTCAGATTCTTTGCCATGTCAACTTCATTCACAAATAGTAGAAGGTCATGGTTAGCATAGTTAAGATCGAGCACCCTAATTGGTAGTTGTAACTAATGATGTGCCCATTCCTTTTAGCTTAACGTTGCTGTCAGTTTATCAGCAACTAAATTGAAAAACCTTTGCTACTGTAGTATTTCCTAGCTTGTTAACCTTTCAGAAAAGCACTGACCTGCTCCCTTTAAACATTGCTTATTATCCAGCCAACCTATTTAAATTCAAGATGTTCTAAACTTCTAATACATCTTCATTCCTTTCGCTACTGTAGTACGATATCAGTTATTTTTACATAAAACATGTTTACTACATCGTATATCTGTTTCAGTATTCTTATGTTTTATTCATTGCAGAACTGCTGATGCATCTCGCCCTGGCATCTATAGGCCTATAGCATACAGTTAGGTCTTCAAAGCTTGCATACTACCAGGTCCTTTATTAGATATAAACTCATCTGTGACTGTGGCAGGAAATCTTATCCTCAAGTGATTCCTAGAGATTATATTTCCGAGGTAGTATTTGATAAACTCGTCTTTCAGTTAGTAGTAGATGCACTGTACTAGTGAAAAAAATGCATGCTGCCGTGTAGGGGATCTTTGTTAATGTTAGTAGTATTTCCAGGTATTTAACTAGTGGCAGGCATCCTCGATGATTCTATGCTAAGAAGTTGGTTTTATTTGGTGGCCCTTTATACGGATTGGATTGATTGAACTTTTGTGCCCACGGTCTAAACATTTTTTTTCCTGTATATACTATATTGGAGTATACTAAATCTCTGTAGGATATGCACGCTACATGAAACGCAGACAAAATGTGCTATTGAGCTTATCGGATTCATTCTGAATGCTATTGATTAGCCAGAACATGAACTGCTTCTTTGCATATATAATTAGTTGACTGTGAACACTAGTGCCATTATCTTACGAGTTAACAAATAGCAACATAGTTTTTTTTGTCCATTATACTGTTTATTAATAGCAATATTTGTTATGGATTTTCAGCTTGCTATACTGTTATGGAGCTACTTCTCTGTTGTTCTCACCAGCCGTGGTTCTGTTCCGCCAAATTGATCTTGATTTTGAAGGCACCACGGTGAGGTACTGTAGGAAGTGCAAGGGTGAGGTACTGTGTAGAAAGTTCAACCAACTGAAGCCGCCATGGTGTGCAATCATTGCTTTGTGTATGATACATGTTGTGAGCTTGAAATCAAGAGAATATGTGAATTGTAATGTGAGCTTGAATTCAAGAGAATACACATTGTAATGTGAGCTTGAATTTGTGTTTAAAGTGCCTGAGGAAGCGTCCTTCAATTGTTTTTAAAGACATCTTTGAAATTGCATTCAATTGTATTTAGAGGCATTTGTAAACAGTGCCTACAATTATTTTTTGAGGCATTTTTGGGAAGTGCCTAAAATTATTGTTTGAGGCATTTTGAAAAGTGCCAACAAAACTGATTAGAGGCATTTCTCAAATAGTGCCTCAAATTATAATGTAAGGCAGTTTTTAAGTGTTTGCAATCATTTGTGGTCGACAGTAAATACTCGCGGACTTATTATGTGGCGCTCAATATATAAACACCACGTTTAGATGTTTTTTATCTATTTTTGCGGGGATAGACGACGAGGAAACATTATCTTGGACACATATACTAATCGATCTTAGCACTGCACCTTTCACTGTGATGGACCATGTTTATAGTTGTTTTCAGAGATTACAAGAGTAGGGCTACTAACGAATACCAGCAATGTGCTACTGCAGTAATTACCGGATCATCATCAGTAAGAAGTAAGAACTGACGCGTGGCTCTAGGGGGAAACGCGCTCTGGTCGCGGCGTAGCCGGCGCCTCGGGCTCCGGCTTGGCGTTCAGGCCGAGGAAGACGCCCGAGGGCCGCGGCGGCGGCGTGGCGTCCTGAGTGAGACGCGCGTCCACGGCTGGCTACTGCGGCTGTGTCGGTGCTGGCTGTGCTTCTGGCGCCAAGTTGATCTCCAAGGAGAAGTTGGGGCGCCACGATGGAGCATGTGCCCCTGCCCCGCCTCGCGAGACGAAGGGGCGGGTGGCATCGCGCATGCGGCGCAAGATGGATGCGCCGGAGAACTCCTCCACCTCGGCGCCGGACACCTCCTTGGCGGCAGGCCGCTTGCGCTTGGCCGAGGCGGTGGGCGTCCATGGTGTTTGTTTGGTGGGTGGGTGGGTGCGTTGCGTCTTCACGAGTGTTTGGTTCTTTCGGAAGCACAAGAGCGCAGAAAGGTTGGCTTTGGTTTATATATGGGCATATACAATGATGATAACTTGGCAATGCCACGTAGAATAAATGCTGCTGTAGAGGAAAGAGAAAGTTAAAAAAAAACTTTGCCTTCTCTTAGCTAAAATAGGATCTCTTAGTATAATCTCTCTCACCACATATTTAGCATATTTTGTTACTAAAGGTAAAATTAAGAAATAATCTATTGTACATCATATTTTACTGTCATATCTAGATTGCATGGCAGAGTTAAGATAAGACGGTCGTATCAACCATTGCAAATGAACTATGGCGCGTGCCACGGTTGAACTAAAAGAACGGGGAAAAGGCTCCCTCTTCTTTTCTTTGCGACAAGATGGCGACTAACTAGGGCCTCACAAAATACTTTTGCCACGCACAAATTTCGGGCTTCATGTCTGGGGCTGTTGCGTGGCGATCAGTAGAACTGCTAGTCGTGTGAATACATGGGGGAGGACGTACGTGACGCATCACGAGACGTGCCCACTGACCTACTGTACTGAAACCAAACCGTCACCCATGCCAGAAAACACGACAGCCAGCATCAGGCCATCAGCTAAATCTAAACCTACTGCTAATTGCTAGCTGCACGCCTTACTAATGTAATGGTGTTGTTAGTTATTTCAGTGATTATATTTCGTTTGTCAGTGGTCCAAATCATGCTCTCTTTTTTACATGACTTGACTACATGTGCTGTTCAAGGGGCATGCGTGTTAAATCATGTATGCACACATTTTCCTAGTTTTTTTTTTACTTTATGGTGTACATATTGCATACAATTCTTTTCACATGGAAGTTAGTAGTATCAGTTAGTTACACTATAAGAATCACAAAAGGTTATTTTTTCCAGATGTTACTTACGCTCCAATCTCGGCGCGTTAGATTAGATGGAGGGTTTTTTTTCCCGCCGCAAAGAAAAAAAAAGATTAGACGGATGGAGTAGCAAACCGGCAAGAGGTGGGCCAAACTGTCTTAACAACACAACATGCCAATCACATCTAGTGTCAAAGGGCTGTCGAGGTGCTCATAGGGAAATGGAAAAAGCGGGTCACAAATTTTAAGGAGTGCCAATAACAACACAATACGCCACAAACTAAAATGGTAGACAAGACACATCTACCTAGACTATTATGAGAAGAGAGATATGTTGTGTGTGACACTAGTAGAAGGTTGAGACGAATCAAGCCGCAAGCCCGCAAGGCCCAGGTTTAGACATTCATGGTCATCTTGGCATGAAAATTTTAAAAGGTGCTGAATTTCCGCAAAAAAATATTTCTCAACAAAGGAAGATTCTACGATCATCAAGAGCAAGGGCCTACTCTTGAAAACATCAAACATGGAAAACTTGACGTCCATTAAGTCGATGCCCCTTCTGTATTTTTTTTTGTTATATCTAGTTATGGTGCTTTTGACCCGATCTAAGCATTTGTCACTCTTCTATATGGCCGTTTACGTAAACTGGGTTTAACAAAGAATAGTAAACAATACAATAATTGTCGGACTGAACATATTGAATAGTGAACATAATAATAATTATCGCATTTAACATACTATTAAAAAAATGAACAATGACATGTTGTTGCTTATAGTCGTGTCATGTTGTCACTCGCAATATAGGCACTCCAACTTCCATCATATGTCGGATGTGGATACGAACACATGTAGATACAGACAAGTGACCCAACAAGGCCAACATCAACAGTCAGTAGTTATGAAAACGTCTTTGGGTTTTTCTATGCTGAGGCCACTTCCAACGGGCCATCAACAATCAATAGGTGGCCATCGGCCAGCGAAGAGGCCCATATCCATTTATACCTGATCGCTTCCCCGCATTTGATTCGCGGCCTTGCATTTTTTAAACTAATCTAGATCTCTCCCTGAAATTCCCACCTTTAATCATATGCGTTTTCATCACGCTCCTTTTCAACGATTATGTTGTGCATGATCACACAAGAAGTTATGACTTCGCATAATATCTCCTTGCTCCATGTCCTAGCACGGTGTCTGCGGTGACCCAACACACCACTACATGTTGTAGTGTGCAAGTCATTTCATCATATAAAGGAAGACGCGCTACTCGCCCAACCAGAAGGTCTAAAAAGGGAAAAACGATCGTGTTCGTCCGTTTCACCCACACAGTAAATTCTGAAACCCGATTTTCAACTCAGCCATCAGATGCAGTAATTTTTTTTCTACTGGCTGCTGCGGATGAGAAAGACGTTCGAGAAGGTGGAGATCCCTCCGGTGGAGTTTCCCTATCCAATCTTCTCTATTGCAGCCTCCGTTTTCATGTTTCTTTGTTTATACGGCGCTCTTCTCCAGAGAACCCTCAAGGGTCATATATATAGTGTTTTCAGGTCAAAAGTTGGTATGCGAAAGAATCAAGCGAATTGAACGACCGATGGCCGAAACAGGTTATGTGGCGCGCCCTAGCTGAAAGAGGTTGGATCGATGGATGTAAAGTTTGACCAACTTTATTGGAAAATTATCTACATCTCCATATCAAATGTATACCATATGAAACATATATCATCATGAATGGGATGATATTGATTTGGTATTTTAAATGATGATACTTACCCCATATACTCCATCAAACTTTGGATCATTTGATATTTTTAACGAAAAAAATAAGCAGTACAGTTTAGCAAAGAGGAAATACAAAACTTGAAAACTAGGACTAAGTGGTCCACTAACTTATGATGCAAGTGCAAAATTCGTCTAGATAGTGCTAGTGCTTAACACATTGTGCTATGCACCCGGTTGAAAAAACTACACCAACATATTTTTCTAGTAGTTTAGTCGTCGATAAGCATGCGTCCCCGATTGCTCTGTTCCACCTGCTCGATGACTCCCGCAACATTGCGCTCAACGATAGGGTTAAGAGCATCTCCATTCGAGCCTCTATACGATGTCCGACCACAACGCTAGACGAGCGCTATGGGGGTCACCGGCTCATGTTGCCGCTAATGGGGGCGCCTTTTCGAGCGGCACTCCTAATAGAGCATGACTTGTGGGTATGTCCCACATGGCCACACTTTCCCATTGTGTACGATGATTCTAGTCCACTCCCTTTGCGTCGAGATCGGGCTGGGAATTCCGGACAATGTATCAGGAGGCCCTAGACGCAGTTGTGCTATTGGAGCCGTGACTGTGCAAGGTTTTTGTTCGGCGCAACCAATATTGCAATTGGGAGGGCTATGTGGGGGTGGGCGCGACTGGGCGATGCTCCTACTTCATTTTTACACATGGTGGCAGAATACCACTTTAACATTAAGATTAGCTTGGGGAACAACACTTGTATTAGGAGGAGCTATGTAGCGTGGACTTTTTCTCTACCAAGTGGGGATGTCGGTCGTGATGAACGATGAAGTCGACACTGCCGTTCTTCTCACCCCAAATCAGAACTTGCCTTAGCTTTATTGGGTCAAGGCGTGGACAAGATAGAACGAAAACGAGGGCCGAGGCAATTTACTAGGGAGTTGTAACGACCCCCCACCTTCTATGATATAATATGTCTATGTAGTTGGTACTATGCTAAACCCACCTCTGTAGCTCTATTCACGGAGGGGTTGTCGCACAACCAAGGAAAATGATGAGGTAATGTGGGGAATAATAGATTGGTTTATTTCTGCTTGCCCTTAATTAGCAAGATCGAGGTTGGAATTATATAGCGATCGTACTTGACATGAGGCCTAAGGCCAGAATCCCATTAAACATGGGAACTACTAAACAAACTCGGAATCCTTTCATGAAAAGTACTAAACAAATTCTCTGTTATTTGATTTCATTTTTAATGCGTTGGATGGTATTTTGTCAACTGCTGCTAGGGTGGGCTACGTGGAGGGACTGGTCCCTCACCTGATCTTGGGTGTCGTTACTCACCTTCGGCATGTCCGATGACATGATTTTCCTTTTCGAGAAGACCCACATCAACATAGTTAACGTTAAGTTTTTGCTGCTATATACTTTGAAATGTTGTTCGGCATCAAAACTATTTTCTCATACCATCTCTGTTCCCCAAGCTCATCAGGTGAAGGGTGGATGCTCTCTCTTTTAGAAGATCGTTTGGCCTGGATGCCTTGGCCCAATGGCAGCCCTTTTGGAGTGAAATCGAAGAGATTGATCTTGGGCCTTATATATATCGTGTCTCTTGGGCTCTTGAGCCCTCGGGCAATTTCTCAACTGTGTTGCTTTCTCGAAAGATTTGATAGTGACAATTACATATTCATCAAGGACATGTGGTCTGCTAAAATCTTTACTATTAAGGTGAAACATGAAATATTACACTTTCTGTGATGTCATAGTTTACACTATTAACACATCAAATGCCACTGTAGTAATTTTGATGACCACGCTTTCATCTGTTATGCGCTGGCAGGTACGCCTCGCCTGAAACAAACTTTCATTGATGCTACACGCTTATCTCGGATGCTACAAGAAAATCCACTCTGATCGCATGAGAGATTAGTCCTTATCATGGAAACTACAAGCAGATTAGGCCTATCCTTCCATGAGACGGGTCTAACTAACTGGTGCTCATCCGCCAACATGTCGAGCGCTTTTACCCTCGTCCACAGCGAGATGACTCATGGAGATGGATAATTTACACCACTTAATTGAGAATCGCTTCCCTTTGTCGAGGATAATGAATCCTGTGCCGGAGCCATTGTATTCTTATGCAATGTAAATATTCCTATTTTTCCCATTTCAAGGATACAGTTTAGTACCACGATCTCCAGGTTTCGTGGCTACTCCAGAGTCCAGACATACCTCAGCCATGGATTAAAGGAGAGGTTAGTGAGGAAAGTGGAGATCCCGTTGTTGTCACCATACAACAGTCAGTGGTGTAAGAGAGTAGCTTTAACAATCTTTTCTCATTGCTCGTTTCTCTCATTATGCACGTATAACCTGCCCGATTCCAGTCTTTTATTACTAGAGTTTGTCACCAATCACTTTTTTTCCGAAAAGGGAGAAAGCTCCAGCCTCGTCATCAACCGATGCACACAACCTTCATTGCATTATTCAGAGTAACGGAGTTATAAAGTTGTACATCTCATGGATCACATAGGGTGTACATAAAGATCAATCAACGGAAGAAAACAAAAGTAATGCTCTTAGGCATCATGTAAGCGTCTAACAAGCCGCTAACCACCCTGATTGTAGATAGCCCGTGCAGCCATCTCCAAACGTCTGCATTCAGAAAGTACGTAGCCATACGGATAACCTGTAAAAAATGGGCAGTTCCAACCTTTGTTAAAAATCGTATCATTTCTACAGTTCCACAACGTTCGTATTAAAGCACAAAGGCCTATACATATACGAGCTTTAGTTTTCTTCTCAAGTCCATTGAACCAATTACCGAACATATTGGTAACATTGGCATGTGGAGGAATATTAAAGGTAAAGTGAACAACTCTCCAAACAAAAAGAGAAAAGGGACACGCAAAAAAGAGATGGTTAATAGACTCCTTTGAGTCGCAGAAAACACATTTCTTACAACCATTCCAATTTCGTTTAGCTAAATTGTCTTTTTTGAGTATAACCTTTTGATGAAGGAACCACATAAAGATCTTTATCTTAAGGGTACTTTCATTTTCTAGATGTATTTCCTCAAGAAAACCGTATGAACATTCATCATATCCATGTACATAGACTTTACTGTGAAAGAAACCAAATTTGAAAGATTCTATGTGAATATATCTTCTTCAGTTGTTAAATTAACTTTCATTAACCTTCTCTCCCATCTATGCTTGGAAAGGACTCTTTTTCAATATTTAGGTGAGATCCCGTGAGAACATTGGAACTAAAACATTTTTCCGTCGCACAATATTATAAAGAGATGGGTATAGTTTGACCAATGGTGTATCACCTAGCCAAGTATCCTCCCACAACCGAGTCTTAAGGCCATTTCCTACGCTAAAACCCTCTACTAAAGAACTCATCCTTGACTCCCATTAACTCTTTCTAGAATTGTAAGTCAGTTGGTTTAGTCGTCACTTGTGACAGTGTTTTATGCTTCAGTACTAGAATATAATGTAAGAATTAGCTGCAAATAGCTCGGATAATTATGTAGACAAAATTAGTATGTAAACGGTTGTGATTCTGTATATGCTTTGTAATGTAATTCAAGAACTAATCATGCATGTATGCATCACTGAAGTGTTGATGCATATCTTTATTATGTAGTAACTCGAATCGGTGCGTGGCACTGTCAAGTTTGGCGATGGTTCCGTTGTGCAGATCCGTGGGCGAGGCGTCGTGGCATTACACAATGTTCTCGTGCAAGACCGGTGAGCACCGTACGCTATCTGAAGTCTACTACATCCCGCAGCTCCGAACCAACATTGTGAGCCTCCGGCAGCTCGATGAAAATGGATGTACATCCCTGATCGAAAATGGCGAGTTGTGCCTCTACGACAGGCAGCGGCTCCTTCTTGCACGGTTGCAGCGGATGAGCAACCGGCTGTACGCCGTGGCTCTGAACTTGGTTGCCCCCGTGAGCCTCCTCGCTAGAGAAATCGACGAGGTGTGGCGCTGGCACACAGGTTCGGGCATCTCCACTTTCGTGCGTTGCACGACCTGGGTGCAAAGGCGATGGTGCACGACATGCCAGTGATTGGGCGCATGGACCAGTTCTCCCAAGGGTTCACAATTGGCAAGATGCACCGCACCCCGTTCCTGTGTGCGTCAGCGTACCGCGTGGAGCACGTCCTCAACCTTGTCCATGGTGACCTGTTTGGACCAATCAAATCGCCAAAAGTGGCATGGAGCTCGTTCCAAACGGGCTAATACCACGGAGCCTCAAAATCAGCCCATGCTACCAAAGGCGCCCCAGATGATGCCGTGGTAGTGCTTATGGATACACGGATGATGTGGATGGTATGCACAATCTGCATATCTCTCATATTCTTCTTTCAAAACTAACAGAACAAGATCTCTACTGAACCTCCAATTTATACGTAGTTGTATATATTAGAAAAGGATAGGCATCATTCTTTTCTTCTCAGGAAAGTTGCGAGGTGGTGAATGATTAAAACAGTACACACAAACTCATCGAACAAAGACGTAGTACTTTGGAAAATATAATATAGATTCATGGAATGTTTCTCTGTTTTACCCTAACGGGCTGTGCACATGGAAAAAAACATAATTTTGGAGGAGGGAATGGATATGGGGCCAGCAGGTGAGTGTCACTGTTACTGCTAGTGTGAGCTGATGCTTTAGAGCAGCAACTTGAACAAACGAGTCCGTTTTGGTAGATAGAAAGGGCTATCACACAGGTTATACAACTGAGAAAAGAAAAAGAAAAAACGAGACTGCACCTGGGAAGCTCGTACGACAGTTTTGCATCCGTTCGTCTAAGGCGCTGACTGAGGACCATGGCCAGATCGACACTGCATCTAGGCTTATCTCCTCGTCGGCGGCTAACAGAGATCACCCAGCACCAGGACAAGGCATGCTCGAGTCGAATGATTCTGGCTGCGGCCAAAGCGGTGACACCGATAACCGACCTTAACAAAGCCGGTAGCTAGCGATACAGCGCCTTGATTCGTCCGTGGTGAGGAACTGAGCACAGGGCGGCGCGAGGATTCCGCCCCATCGAAGGGAGTGGCGCCACGATCCAGGCTGCAAACTTGAGGTCTTGAGTACTGCCTCATTCCTTAAAAAGCTACTCTAAGATCCAACACTGCTCTAAGATGATCTTATATAACGGGCGAGAGTGCACCATCAACTTGACGCTGGCTTGGCCTCCGTTCTAAAAGAATACCCAAGGTAGGTCTTAATTAGAGGTGCGGCTTACCACGGTCTCGATCTCTTGTTTCAGTTCTTCCTTTAAAAAAAATTCAGAGTCTTCTCCTGGATGGTGAGACTACGGCTAAGTTCTAAAGTTAGAATATTCTCTGCCCTAACTATCCCTTCTCTGGCGGTGTGCGTGGTTGCAAGTCTAGCTCTTTCGATATAGTTTTCATATTTGGCTATATATATTTGCTACTCCGGTGCGTTGGTTCTTGGGACTTTAGCACGATGACTTTCCATCTGTCTACTACGATAAGTTTTGTCCGGTAGCGAGGATGGCAACGCACCTTTGCCTCGCTCAAGTGCTTTGGTCCAAAGATCTATTTTTATTTTTCCTTTACTTTTAAAGCTCTTACTACTATTGTTGATGATTATCAATCAATAAATCAGTGAATTGTTCAAACAAACTAACTTGCCCGCTGCCTTTAATTGTTTGTCCACCATCACCCAGATAATTCATACCACTACTCCACAGCTTAACATGGCCTAGTTACTCTACATTACCCTGCAATCCTGCACAACGATCCTCGCCCTCTGTTTGAGTTTTCCTCGATCACGGCCATTAATTCACTGGCCGTACTTGTACTACGAATAAAGCAGGCTGTCCTAGACAAGGAAAATAGGCCAGGAGTGGTTCGTGACGCTTTCATAAAATGTGAGTCGGGAGATCAAACCAAACCTAATGACTTTGCAATCTTTTTTGGTCGACAGTAAATACTCGCTGACTTGTTATGTGGTGCTCAATATATAAACACCACGTTTAGATGATTTTTATCTATTTTTGCGAGGATAGACGATGAGGAAACATTATCTTGGACACATATACTGATCGATCTTAGTACTGAACCTTTCAATGTGATGGACCATGTTAATACTAGTTGTTTCCAGAGATTACAAGAGTAGGGCTACAAACTAATACCAGCAATGTGCTACTGCAGTAATTACCGGATCATCATCAGTAAGGCCGCGTGGCTCTAGGCGGAGACGCGCTCCGGTCACGGCGTGGCCGGTGCCTCGGGCTCCGGCTCGGCGTTCAGGTCGAGGAAGATGCCTGAGGGCCGTGGCGGTGGCTTGGCGTCCTCGGTGAGACGCGCGTCCACGGATGGCCGCTGTGGCTGTGTCGGTGCTGGCTGTGCTGCTGGCGCCAAGTCCTCCCAGAAGCTGGGGTGCCACGACGATGGAGCACGTGCCCCTGCGCTGCCGCGCGATACAAAGCGGCGGGTGGCGTCGCGCATGCGGCGCAAGATGACGGAGAACTCCTCCACCTCGGCGTCGGACACCTCCTCGGCGGCAGGCCGCTTGCGCTTGCCCGTGGCGGTGGGCGCGTCCATGGTGTTTGTTTGGTGGGTGGGTGGGTGCGTGGCGTCTTCACGAGTGTTTCATTCTTTCGGAAGCACAAGAAAGACTTTGGGTTATATATATAGCGCGCGCCACGGTGGAACCAAAAGAACGGGGAAAAGGCTCCGTCTTCTTTCCTTTACCTTTACCTTTACCTTTACGACGGGATGGCGACTAACTAGGGCCTCACAAAATAATTTGCCACGCACCAACATTTCGGGTTTCATGTCTGGGGCTGTTGCACCACAAGACGTGCCCACTGACCTACTGTACTGAAACCAAACCATCACCCATGCCTGCAGAAAACATGACAGCCAGCATCATCTAAACCTAAACCTAAACCTACTGCTATAGCTAGCTGCACGCCTTACGCTAATGTCATGGTTTCATTAGTTATTTCAGTGAGTATATTTTGTTTGTCGATGATCCAATCATGCTCTCTTTTTTACAGGACTTGACTACATGTGCTTTCAAGGGGCATGCGTGTTAAACATGCTTGCACACATTTTCCTAGTGCTTTTGTTTTTTTACTTTATGGTGTATATATTGCATACAATTCGTTTCACATGGAAATTAGTAGTATCTGTTAGTTACACTATAAGAATGACAAAAGTTTTTTTTTCAGATGTTACTTACGCTCCAAGCTCGGCACATTAGATTAGAGGGAGGGAGTAGCAAACCAACAAGAGGTGGGCCAAACTGACTTAACAACACAACATGGAAATCACATCTAGTGTCAAAGGGTTGTCGATGTGCTGATAGGGAAATTGAAAGCGGGTCACAAATTTGAAGGAGCGACAATAAAAGCACAATACGTCTCCAGCTAAAAGGGTAGACAAGACACATCTACCTAGACTATGATGATAAGAGATGCATGTTGCGTGTGACTCTAGTGGAAGGTTAAGACGAATCAAGCCGCAAGCCCGCAAAGGCCTAGGTTTAGGCATTCATGGTCATTTTGGCATGGAAATTTTAAAAGGTACCGAATCTCCGCAAAAAAAATCAACAAAGGGAGTTTCTGTGATGATCAAGAGCGAGGGCCAACATACTCTTGGAAACAGTGAAGATGGAAAACTTGACGTCCATTCAGTCGATGCTCCTTCCATACATTTTTTTGTCATACTCCATCCGCTCACTTTTACCTTGCGTTTTAGCTGTTCCAAAAATTCCACCTTTACCATGCGTTGGCAAGTTGATTTCCCAAATTGCTCCAAGCTAGCTTCCCCATTAGTTTAAGCCACCGCGCTTGCATGGAAGGAAGAGAGAGAGAGAGAGAGAGAGGCAGGCGTGAAGAGAGTTGGGTTGCTGGCCATGCAATGAATTGCACAGGAATTGAGGCGTTCATGTACCCGTGATTATTATGGCAGCTGACTGAGGGAGGGGCAAATTAGTCCATCTTCTCCTGATTTGAGCTCACGAAAGGTTGGCTTTGGTATCTTTTATTTGTCCAGGACGCAAGGTAAAGATGAACGAAGGAAGTATCTAGTTATGGTGCTTTTGACCCGATCTAAGCATTTGTCACTCTTTTGTATGGTTGGCTTTGGTTTAACATACTGAATAGTGAGCTGTATAATAATTATCGCATTTAACATACTATTAAAAATGAACAATGCTATGAGTATTTGTTGTTGTTTATAGTCTTTCCATGTTGTCGCTTGCAATATAGGCACTCCAACTTCCGTCCTTTGTCGCATGTAGATACGGACAAGTGATCGACAAGGCCAACATCAACAGTCAGTAGTAGTTCTGACGACGTTTTGGGGTTTTTCTATGCTCATGCCATCTCCAATTGGTCATAGCATCTCTGACACGTAATATGTACATTTTGATCCATATGAGGCTCCCATCGGACAGTGAAGAGGCCCATATCCGTTTGTACCTAGTAGCTTTCCAGCGATAACCCACATTTGGTACGCGGCCTTGCATTTTTTAAACTGCTCTGGATGTCATGGTGTCCTTAGTTATTTAAGTGAATATATTTTGTTTGTCAATAGTCCAAATCATGCTCTCTTTTTACATGACTTGACTAAATGTGTTGTTCAAGGGGCATGCGTGTTAAAGCATGTGTGCACACACTTTCCTAGTTATTTCATTTGACTTTATGGTGTATATATTGCATACAATTCTTTTCACATGGAAATTAGTTGTATATGTTAGTACACACTTACACTATAAGAATGACAAAAGGTTATTTATTCCAATATGTTACTTACGCTCCAAGCTCGGCGCATTGGATTAGAGGGAGGGAGTAGCAAACCGGCAACAGGTGGGCCAAACTGTCTTAACAACACGACATGCCAATCACATCTAGTGTCGAAGGCCGATGTCGAGGTGCTGATAGGGAAATTGAAAGCGGGTCACAAATTTGAAGGAGTGACAATAACAACACAATATGTCCTCAGCTAAAGCGGTAGACAAGACTCATGTACCTAGACTATGATGATAAGAGAGGCATGTTGCGTGTGACACTAGTGGAAGGTTGAGACGAATCAAGCCGCAAGCCCGCAAAAGCCCTGGTTTAGGCATTCATGGTCATCTTGGCATGGAAATTTTAAAAGGTGTTGAATTTTCGCAAAAAAAATATTTGTCAACAAACGAAGTTTCAATGATCATCAAGAGAGAGGGGCTACTCTTGAAAAGAACGAAGATGATAAACTTGACTTCCACTAAGTCGATGCCCCTTCTATACATTTTATATATCTAGTTATGGTTCTTTGACCCGATCTAAGCATTTGTCACTCTTTTATATGGTTGTTTATTTAAACTGGGTTTAACAATGAATATTAAACAGTACAATAATTGTTGGTCTAAGCATATTGAATAGTGAACCGTATAATAAATTATCACATTTAACATACTATTAAAAAAATGAACAATGTCGTGAGTATTTGTTGTTGTTTATAGTCGTGTCGTGCTGGCGCTCGCAGTAAAGGCACTCCAACTTCCGTCCTCTGCCGCATGTAGATACGGACAACTGAGCCAACAAGGCCAACATCAGCAGTCAGTAGTACATGACAACATTTTGGGGGTCAACGATGAGTAGTAGTTATGACAACGTTTGGGGGGTTTTCTATGCTCATGCCACCTCCAACGGGCCATCGCATTTCGAACACGCAATATGTAAATTTAATCCATATGAGGTGGCTATCGGAGAGCAAAGAGGCCCATATCCATTTGTACCATAGTTTTAAATAGCGGGCTATAGGATATAGCCGTGATCTCCGAAAAAGGCTATAGCCAGGCTATAGCGGGCTATAGCCACCTTTTAGCACGTGAATGCCTTTAGCCGCACCTTGCTCGAAAGGCTATAGCCGGGCTATAGCGGGGCTATAGCCGGCTATTTAAAACTATGATTTGTACCTGGAAGCTTCCCAACGACGGCCCGCATTTGGTCTGTGGCCTTGCATTTTTTAAACCTCCTCAACGTTCATGTTGTGCATGATCGCACAAGCAGTCATAACCTCCTATAATATCTCATTGCTCCATGTCTTAGCAGGGTGTTTGTGGTAACCTAGCACACAACTGCATCTTGTAGTGTGCAAGTCATTGTATAAAACTTATTAAAGTACCATTCTATAAAAAACTAGATCATGTTGGCCCGGCGTTGCCGCCTCTCCACTGGGATATAGAATTTTAGGAAGCAAATGAACACATGATTGCTTCTGAGAAAAGCTATAAACTGATACTTAAATTCATCAAATCAAGACTCGGTATGGTCCTTTCTTGCGCACCATCACAAGTGGCAATATCAACACTTGAAATTCAATGTGATGACTAAAATGCAGACATGAACATATATATACTTTGTAGTTGTATAGAGGATAATATCTACTTTCTTTCCATGTAGGAGATATCTGGGTCAACGATGAGTAGTAGTTGTATAGAGGATAATATCATTTGTAGTCATCATATAGCTAACATGTACAATAGTTGGCTATAAGAATGTAGTACTTTACTAATATATGGCCCACATTCCACTCTCACAAGGTGCCTAGGAGCACGTGCAAGAGCTGGCTATTGCATAGTAGCCCACCTCCCTTCTCTCTCCTCTTCTCTCTCCTCCAACTCATCTAAAATATATTATTTAATTTCTTATAGTCAGCTGACTAGACTCTATTGTATAGTAGCTCACTCACATTCTCTCTCCTCTTCTCACTCCTCCAACTAGACACAAATATATTATTTTAATCTTTGTAGCCAGCTGACTGGACCTTATTGTACTTGCTCTTACAGAAACTGAAAAATTACTCTGGCTTCAAGGCAGACGCATGAGCTTGACTCACGACGGTTGGCATCTCGCTGCCGAATCAACTGGGGAGGCTCGGTCGCTGCCGCATCAGAGTAAGAACAATAGAAGAGTTAGCAAGTTGGCTGTATGTTTTTGCCATGTCATCTATAGTTTATTTGTAGTTAGCTCATACAATAGTTAGATACAAGTATGGATTACTTTATATGCATATGACCCATTTTGCAATGTCACAAAGTGTCTATGAGCACGCGCTGCAGCTGGCTATTACTACCTCTGGACGTTTTTAATCGACGTGATCCAACCTATGTTTCTGAACGATGCTAGCTGGAAACGACATATACTCGCGTCCATTAAATCCAGACGGAGGGAGTATCTTGTAGCCTGCTTCTCTTCTCTCTCCTCTTCTCTCTCATCCAACTCAGTAAAACTATAGTATTTAAATCTTATAACCTGCTGATTGGGAGCGGTGTTTTGGAACATGGGTGCATATGCTCCCTATATTTTGAAATGCATCTTACATATATTTTAAATTTAAAAAAATTGAAACTAAAAGTTCGCACGTATATCTTCACGTGCTACGTGCTCACAAAGTCGTTTCATAAAAAATTGAGTTATCATGTGACATGTGTAAAAAAGACAAAATTCAGTGCTAAAAATAATGTTTTTCACAAGATAAACTTTCTCTTTTTTATATAGACCACACAAAATATTGGTTTTTCGTGAAACTTGACGAACACGCGTATATTATGGAGATGTACATGTACATTTTTTTTTAAAAAATTTTCGACATTTCGAAATATGATTTTTTGGTAGAGGGAGCATACGCACCCGGGAGCCAAATTGAATTTCCGCTGATTGTATTTTATTGTACTTGCTCTCAGATGCTAAAGGCTGCACCGCCGTTCGATGACCCTCTGCATCGATTGGCCGAGGAATAGGTCGCACGGATTTGTGCACCCGCTGCATCTCCTCGGTCGCCCTTGCTGGCCGCATCGCCTGGTTCAGCCTCCTTGGTTCAAACTCCTCCCCTCTCGCATCGCATCACTCTTGCTGCACTTTTTTTTTCTCCATCGGTATCTTTTTTTTTTGAGGGAACTCTCCATCGGTATCTGGTTCGATCGCTTCCTTGGTGGAATTAATGCAGAGTCAGGGTAGCTTGCTCGACACAGAACGCCAGACCCAAAAAAAAGCCCATTTAACCTTTCGGGGCCCAAGAATTCTGGTGAGGCCTAAGTGCATTCGGGGAGTAGCAGCCCTGCAATGAATAAGGCGTAGGAAAATCAAATCTGATCTCGGGTGCATATGCACCCGGTATGTATAAAACATATTTCCAAACCGTAAAAAATTTAGGAAAAAAATTTAGCATGTAGAGGGTGTTATCACCAGAATTTGACCGGATCAGAGGTGGGCCGCGATTGAAGATGGGCTTGAAGAATATACATAGAAGGAATACATGAATCGGCCTTGTATATCAAGTTTGGGCTAGTTTGCCCATATATCTGTAACATAGTATGTCGTTTAGAAGTTAGAGTTTAACCCGTGCACGGTTAGGTGCACGCCTGAATTAGAAAGTCCCCCGGACTATAAATATGTATCTAGGGTTTATGAGATAAACAACAATCACGTTCACCACAAACCAATCTAGGCGCATCGCCAACTCCCCGTCTCGAGGGTTTCTTCCGGGTAAGCACCATGCTGCCTAGATCGCATCTTGCGATCTAGGCAGCACTACGTTATTCGTCGTTCATGCGTTGCTCGTACTGAAGCCTTTTTGATGGCGAGCAACGTAGTTATCATAGATGTTTTAGGGTTAGCATCGTTCATCATATCATATGCTATCGTCGTGCAACCCTTAGGCATCTAGCCGCCCTTACACCTATTTTGGGTGTAAGGGCGGCACCCGCTGATCATTGTTTAGTAGATCCGATCCGTTATGATTGCTCCTTGTTCTTCAAGGATTAGTTTAATATCTGCATCGTTAGGCCTTACAAACGGGTCGAAGGATCCGGTGGCGCGTAGGGTGTAGTTTGCTAGCCCTAGACATGATGTTCAGAGGATCAACTTTGTGTTGGTTTTTAGGCCTTGTCTAGGGTCGGTTTACGATCACCGTGCGTGGCCGCCGGGCTCGATCACGAGTAGGATGTTCCGATTATGCGGTGAAAACCCCAAATCGTAGTAGGTCGTTTTAGCTTCATCTTGATCAAGCGGGACCACCATCCGATCGTACACCTCGTACGCATCATGGGTGGATCGGCTCCTTGAGCCGATTCACGGAGACAACTTGAGAGCCGATCGAGGCTCGTATTTAACGTTTACGTGTATGCCATGCGAGGAAACTAAGCGAGGCATCATCCAACACCTTCACGACTAGGTATAGGTCGAGTGGCACGCCCTTGCATCGGCATCGGACGTGCGTGCCGAAGGCTTTGCGGAGCCGTCGCTCGGAGGGACCGGGGGCCAGCCGCGATCCTGGGAGATTCCCGGCTCTACGGTGTTGCCCGTCGCTGCCCGCGCGGTGGGTTTCGACCGCAACACATTTTGGCACGCCGGTGGGACAATCTTCGACATCAACCGCGTCGCCATCTACATCTGAGATGGCGGAAGGCACTCCGGTCAAGTACGAGGATCGAGCGAGGAGCTCAAGAAGAAGCATGACGAGATCAAAGCGGTCCTCGAAGCTGACCTCATCGGCTCTTTCCACGGAACCCGCTCACATGGCATCGGGTGGAAAGGGTTCTCACTGAAGCGCGCTCGATGGAGTGGACCTGTCCACCCCGTCGGAGGAACGCACCCGGTGTCGCTGCGTCGGGAGATCAACTTCATGGTGGCTCATTCGCCGCACCGCCATTACGAGAGCCTGGTGAACACTTTGGAGCGTGTCGCTGCGCGTGATCCAGGAAATCATGAGCCATCGGTATTCTCCGTCGGGACCAGCTCGCGGGGACTTACCAAGGAGAGATGCCACTCCGAGTCCCGTCCACCGCTGCCGTTCGCGTTGGTAGCACCAGAAGTGCCGAATTCACCGGCATCCGCCGTTAACATGGTGGGGCTCGCTTACCCTGGAGGGTGCCCGCCAAGATTCTCGTTCAACATCAACATGATAGGGCTCGGGCACCACCCTGGCAAGGACAGTGACGAGGGTAGCTGCTCTCACAGCGTAGAAGCTGTTCCACGCGATCGGCCCCGACACCTCCAAAAAATCCTGGTTACGATCAAGATGAAGGCCGATGCCGGCGATCGGCCCGCATTATCCGTACCACATGCTCTCCCTGTATGTGGTGTCGACCTCACAGGTGACGGAAAGCTAGGATATGGGTTCACATCGGCTGACGAACTAGAGGAAGTCGACATCGGTCCTGGGGATAAGCCGCGACCAACCTTTATCAGCAAGAAGCTAGATCCACATCTTAGGGGTCAGATGATAGCTCTGCTAATTGAATACCCAGATTGCTTCGCGTGGGATTACACAGAGATGCCTGGGTTGGACAGGAGCATCATTGAACATCGGCTTCCCCTTAAGAAAGGGTTTCGGCCGTTCCAACAACGAGCACGTCAGATGAAGGCCGAAATTCTGGAAGAAGTCAAGAAAGAGATCGAGAAGATGTTGGCCGCCGGGTTCATCAGGCCATGCAGGTACGCTGAATGGATCTCCAGTATCGTTCCTGTAGAAAAGAAAGACGGCCGATGGCGTGTGGCCATCGATTTTCGAGATCTCAACAGAGCCACTCCAAAAGATGAATATCCGATGCACGTGGCGGAAACGTTGATCAATGCGGCTGCTGGCCATAAGGTGTTGAGCTTCATGGATGGCAACGCCGGCTATAACCAAATTTTCATGGCTCCGAGAAGATATACACAAGACCGCATTCAGAGTGCCAGGAGCAGTAGGCTTGTTTGAGTATGTAGTCATGACCTTCGGGTTGAAGAATGCTGGTGCAACATACCAAAGAGCCATGAATTATATATTTCACGATCTGATCGGCAAGTTGGTGGAAATCTACATCGATGACGTGGTGGTCAAGTCTGTCTCCATGGAGGGACACTTGGATGATTTGCGACGCATCCTAGACCGAACTCGGAAGTTCGGACTGAGAATGAATCCGAAGAAGTGTGCCTTTGGTGTGACGGCCGGTCAGTTCCTAGGTTTTTTGGTTCATGAACGGGGAATTGAGATCGGCCTGAAAAGCCGGGAGGCGGTGCGTACCATGCAGCCGCCCACCACGAAGAAAGAGCTCCAACGTCTTATCGGCAAGATCAACTTCGTCGACGATTCATCTCTAACCTGTCGGGACGAATCGAGCCGTTCATGGCGGCTGGTAAAGATTAAATCTGATGACGAGTTTCAGGGGGCGAGAACGGCGGCGGGCGTTTGACGAGATTAGCGGTATCCGACGACGCCGCCTATGCTAGTTCCACCCCAACAAGACAGGCCGTTCTATATCTACTTGTCGGTAGGCGACACGTCCATCGCTTCGGTGGTGGTGCAACTTTATGAGGGTGTTGAAAAGGTCATCTTCTACCTCGCAGAAGGATGTTGGACGCGGAGACAAGGTATCCTGAGGTCGAGAAGCTTTGCCTTTGCCTGTTCTTCACCTGCACCAAGCTCCATCACATCCTTTTGACGGCAGAGATCATCGTCATCTGCAAGTCGGACGTTGTCAAGCACATGCTGGTCGGCCCCTATTTTGAAAGGCCGGCTTGGTAAGTGGATGTTTGCGGCGACGGAGTTCGACCTTCGGTATCGGCCTCGCGAAAGCGATCAAGGGACAAGCGTTGGCCGATCTTATAGCTGAGCAGATTAATACTAATATAGCGGCACTATCCGTACGTGCGTGGGCTATGTTCTTCGATGGATCGGCTTGTGACGATGGTTGTGGCATCGGCATTCTGCTCGTGTCGCCTCGGGGGGCAACATATTCTTTCGCCATCAGGCTATCTGCCCCTTGCACCAACAATGTTGCTGAGTATGAGGCGAGTGCGCAAGGGGATGGAGTTGCTTTTGGAAGCTGGGGCGAGAGGCAGTGGAGCTTTTTGGAGACTCGAAGTTGGTGATCTCTCAACTCACGGACGAATACAAGTGCGAGAGTGAATCACTTTTTCCATATTGGGTGGAGTGTCGTGAGCTGATGACACATTTTCGGTACATCAATTTTAATTGGGTCCCAAGGTCTCAGAATACCGACGCCAATGATCTCGCACGGATGGCGTCGGGATACAAGGACATACCCGACGGGTCGGAAGTTCGAGTGCGGTTCTGGAACGGGATGATTGGAGAACCGATATCTTCAATTATTTGAAGGATTCGGCTCGGGGGCACCAAAAGGATAAGATACAAGGCTATGAAATATGTCCTTATAGGAGATGACATGTTCTACGGGACGTTGGAAGGGTTACTACTTAAATGCCTGGGACCAAGCTGAGTCTAATCGGCTCTTACATGAGGTGCATGAAGGCGCTGTGGAACTCACCAATCGGCCCATAAGATGAAGTGGTTAATTAGGCGATCGGGGTTTTATTGGCCTACCATCTTCGGAAGGCTGCTTCAACTACTACAAGGGATGCCAAGCGTGTCAAATGTTCGGGAAAATCCGAGATGGTACCCGCGTCGGCAATGAACCCCATCATCAAACCTTGGCCATTTCGAGGTTGGGGCATGGATATGATCGGCAAGATACATCCTCCGTCAAGCAAAAACCACGAGTGGATTCGGCCATTACAGATTATTTCACCAAATGGGTGGAGGCCGTGCCCATGAAGAAAGTAAAATCGGAAGATGTTATCCAATTTGTCAAAGAACATGTCATTCATAGGTTCGGGATTCCCCAAACCATCACGACCGATGGAGGTTCGGTTTTTGTCTCTAAAGAATTCAGAAAGTTACTGCGATGACATGGGGATTAAGCTAATCCGATCATCTCCATACTACGCTCAAGCCAACGGGCAAGCCGAAGCATCCAATCAAAGCTTGATCAAGGCTGATTAAGAGGAAGATCGAGGAGAACCCCGGGGTGTGGCATGAGACGTTGTCGGAGGCTTTGTGGGCCTATCGCATGTCATGCCATGGAGCTATAAAGACTTCGCCGTACCAGCTTGTCTATGGGCGAGGAGGCCGTATTACCTTGGGAAATTACGGCTGGATCGAGACGTGTCACGTTTCAGAATGACACGACACACGAGGAATATGCAACCACGATGAGTGACACTATTGAGGATGCAACGGAACTTAGACTTTGGTCGTTAGAGAAGATTAAAGAGAACAAAGCCGGGGTAGCTCGGGCATACAATAAAAGGTAAGACCAAAGGAGTTTCAAGTTGGTGATCTAGTATGGGAAGCCGTGTTGCCACTAGGAACCGGGGATAAAGCATACGGCAAATGGTCTCCTAATTGGCACGGTCCTTACAAAGTCATCCGGGTTACGAAGGGCAATGCCTACATGCTTGAATAGTTGGATGGTGCGAAGTTCCCAGTGGCCGTCAATGGCCAACATCTCAAGAAGTATTTCCCAAGCATGTGGGAAGATGGGCAGTGAGATATGGAGGCCGATTTTAAATCGGCCAGAAAAAAAAAATCAAATCACAGCCGATGTACAGACATCGACTTCAGTATACAAGCATGTGGAGACAACAGTATGCGTACAGCCGATACACGGGCATCGACTTCAGAATAATAAAACTCTAGAGGAGCAAGCTCAATCATAATATTTGGGATAAGTCATCCTAGTGGTTTGTTGAGGAGTTCAATCTGCACGTTTGAGATGGTTTGGACGGAAACTAGACCTGTTGGACCGTGTGGATAGGCAACGGCTTGGCCTCGAATCGCGTTTATAGTGCAAGCCGATGCCCTGTCATCGGCTCTTTGTACAGCGACTTCGTTCGACGATCGGCAAAGTTGACAAAAAAGTAAGACTAATTGGGGAATATTCTCTTCATTAATAGTGGGATTTCTTACAAAGAAAGAGCCGATTGCTCAGGGAGGAAAGAACAAAAGCCGACTACTACTACTAGTCCCTAATCTAAGGGCCGTTACTGCCCTCGTCGTCGTCGTCGCTGCCGCCGGCGCAGCTGCTGGTAGGCTCCTCATCGCTGCTCCCGTAGCCTTCTACGGGAGCCTCCTCTTCCTCATCGTCGTCATCGCTGTCGTCGTCCCACCAAGCGCGGAGGCGCTTCGCCGGTGGGTAACCTTCGAGGGAGTCATCGTCGTCATCCTCCACCTCTTCCTCGGAGGAGGTGAAGTCGTCCCAGGAGAAGCGGTCGTCCTCGCTCTCCGCCTCCTCCTCCCCGTCGACGAGGAATCGAAGGTCGTCCTCTCCGTCGGTCAAGGATTTGTCATCCTCGGACCAGATGGAGGAATCGTGCTCCTCCTTGTCCCACGTCGTTGGGGCGAGGATGTCGTGCGCCGCCAACGAGCCCCACTGTGGCGTCGGCTCACGGAAGGGAGATTATACATCGGAGAGGTTTGAGGAGGAGGAGGAGGAAGAAGACATGGCTACGGAGGAATGGGGGTTTTTGCCGATGGCTAGTACGGAGCGAGGAGGGTGAAAGGGCGAACTGCTCAACACGGTTAAATAATGGATATAGTGGAGGTTCAATGCCACAGCAGTTTCCGAGGAAGTGGTGCCCAACAGAAAAAAAAAGAGAAACCGTCAGGCCACGCGGAGAAGTGGAGGAGGCAAGGCATCATGATGAAGGATACTGCGGCGGTTTTGCTCTGCCACGACATGACCCGACGAAGGAAAAGCGTAATGATTTTGGAAATGTCATTTCCAAAACCAGGGGGCATGTGTTATCACCAGAATTTGACCGGATCAGAGGTGGGCCGCGATTGAAGATGGGCTTGAAGAATATACATAGAAGGAATACATGAATCGGCCTTGTATATCAAGTTTGGGCTAGTTTGCCCGTATATCTGTAACATAGTAGGATACGTGTCGTTTAGAAGTTAGAGTTTAACCCGTGCACGGTTAGGTGCACGCCTGAATTAGAAAGTCCCCCGGACTATAAATATGTATCTAGGGTTTATGAGATAAACAACAATCACGTTCACCACAAACCAATCTAGGCGCATCGCCAACTCCCCGTCTCGAGGGTTTCTTCCGGGTAAGCACCATGCTGCCTAGATCGCATCTTGCGATCTAGGCAGCACACGTTTATTCGTCGTTCATGCGTTGCTCGTGCTGAAGCCTTTTTGATGGCGAGCAACGTAGTTATCATAGATGTTTTAGGGTTAGCATCGTTCATCATATCATATGCTATCGTCGTGCAACCCTTAGGCATCTAGCCGCCCTTACACCTATCTTGGGTGTAAGGGCGGCACCCCGCTTGATCATTGTTTAGTAGATCCGATCCGTTATGATTGCTCCTTGTTCTTCAAGGATTAGTTTAATATCTGCATCGTTAGGCCTTACAAACGGGTCGAAGGATCCAGTGGCGCGTAGGGTGTAGTTTGCTAGCCATAGACATGATGTTCCGAGGATCAACTTTGTGTTGGTTTTTAGGCCTTGTCTAAGGTCGGTTTACGATCACCGTGCGTGGCCGCCAGGCTCGATCACGAGTAGGATGTTCCGATTATGCGGTGAAAACCCCAAATCGTAGTAGGTCGTTTTAGCTTCATCTTGATCAAGCAGGACCACCATCTGATCGTACACCTCGTACGCATCATGGGTGGATCGGCTCCTTGAGCCGATTCACGGGACAACCTCGAGAGCCGATCGAGGCTCGTATTTAACGTTTACGTGTATGCCATGCAGGAAACTAAGCGAGGCATCATCCAACACCTTCCTGACCAGGTATAGGTCAGGTGGCACGCCCTTGCATCAGCATCGGACGTACGTGCCGAAGGCTTTGCGGGCCGTCGCTCGGAGGGACCAGGGCCAGCCGCAGTCCTGGGAGATTCCCGGCTCTACGGTGTTGCCCGTCGCTGCCCGCCGGTGGGTTTCTGACCGCAACAGAGGGACATGTTCTATGTGTGCACGTAAATTTTCACCTAAAACCAACATTTTTTGTACCCTGTGTAAAAAAGGCAAATAATGCCTCAAAAAATAGACTATTTTAGCACCTAAGATTTGTCTTTTTTGCACAAGGCATGAAACATATCGGTTTTTGCTGAAACAACTTTGTAAGCATGTAACATGTCAAGGTATACACAAAGAATTTTTATTTGTATTTTTCTAACATTTTTAAATATATTTAATATGCGTTTCAAATAAAGGGTGCATATGCACCCGGGTGTAGAAACACCCTGTCCCCTTATTACAAAATATACGCCAGCAACGCTTTGTAACGCTAGTTCGGTAATAGCAGCATCGCTCACCCCGTCAGATTTTTGAAAAATCGCGGTTTCGGCAAAACTAGGAAAACTGCCCGTGCGTTGCAACGGGAATATATTTTTAAAATGTTTACGGGTTGAATTTATTTTACGATCTTTTGCCTCAGATTTTTTTTACAATAACCGCATGAATTCAATTTTTTTTGGAGACACAACTTTCTTTGACGAGAACGTGGCTACGGTTAAGGATAGGGATCGCTTTGTTATCGTGTTAGCGTAAAAAATAGAGGACGTAGCCTAGAACTCTACCATGGCCATCATCCAAAATTTGTCCCGCACGAAGCCACAACTGTTAGAAGCACCTAGAACATGTATGTAACTAATTAGAGATTGTTGTCATACCGATAAAAAAAATAGTTACGTTAGAACTAAACACAACGAACTTGAAGAGCAGCTACCACGGTTGGAAAGTGCTGACTGAGCCTCACCTGATCAGAGTGCATGATCTATTTGTAGAACTAACCTTGTGTACCGTCAGCCAACATGCAACATATCCATCAGCAGCAGGCATTATATATATATATAGCACCAGCTTGTTTGCTTCCCAAGTTAATTTGAAGATGTGCAACTAAATTAATTACAGAACTGTGGGGTTGCATCCTAACAGTTCGTGTTAAGCAGAAGCCGAAGTCATAATCTAGGTATGTAGTTTCGATCTTTGGGTTGTCTAGCGACCATATCGGAGTTGTTTTTCGGATCTGTATTTATTCAGATCAGCAAGCTCACAGTTAACAGCCTGAGTTCAGATTTGCATCCAGGCAGCTGCTTAGATTGGACAAGACATCGTTTTGGTTGCTGATCGTGGTTTGCCTGCGTGTGTCCACATTGAGTTTTCTTTGCCTCTCATACTGTTGTATTATCCTGAGGTTCCCATCCTCGATTTGCATAATCACCACATCACATTCTCCTAGATCATTCATGTACGTACTACTCTGATCCTGCTTCCGGTCCCAGCTCAGCTTCGCCCACCGCGTCCGGCACATGATGCATGTCGGCACCCGCCTCGCTCTGCTGCAATTCTACCGCCCGAAATACTCGATGCGGCCATGTTTAACGGACCAGCTGAGCTCAAGGCCAGTGAAGTCGATCCATCCATCATGCCACCAATAAACTCCCCGTCACCACCATCCCACAGCGACACAAGCCCGTCCTAAGGGCATCTCCAGTGGGGCGACGCATAGTTATGTCCGTTTGCGTCGGGCACTGTTGTGGGTATACTTCATGGGTGTACCATCGACAGTGCCTAGATCCGGCAAGCCCGGGCGGCCCATAGATGGTGGTGTGGCATGTGGCCCATCGGGCGGCCCAGTTGCTATTGATCCTGAAGGATGAAGTCCAGCTCAGGAGAGGGAAGCCGGACCCCAACCGACCTTCGGAGGAAGTCGGATCCATGGAGGCCCATATGGAACCCGGATCCAGTACGACGTATAAGGGAAGGTGGATCCTTGACGTACACGGCAAGGCATTGTACCGTAGTTAGGCAACCTGTAATCCGGCTAGGACTCTCCGTGTAAACCATAGATCCGTGCGCCTTTATAAGCCGGATCCCGGGAGCCCTAGAGGCACGACCACAACTCATTGTAACAACGCGAAAGCGCCCAGATAATTCCAGACAAGCAGCAGCAGTAGGTCTTGCCATCGTGCAGGTGTTCTGAAGCTGGGTAAATCGCGTACCACCGTCCCGTGTGCACTCCGCCCTATGGCCCCTACTTCTTCTCCCCCTCGTGAGGATCCCTCCTCGGAGGTACCGTCGAATAGGCAACGACAGTTGGCGCCCACCGTGGGGCCAGCGGCGTCTGGAGGCCGGAACCGGGAGGGTTCCGCCATGGGAAGCTACGACGACACCATCGCCGTGGGGCGCGTCCTTTACGCCGGAAACCTTCCGATCGTCCCTCCGGACGAGTGTTGGATTCCGGCTAAGACTGACCCCGTCAAGCTCTCCATCGTCCCAGTTGGCGGCATACACATCTTCATCGGCGAAACCGTCGATCCCGACGGGAACGCACTGGTAAGTAACGCTGACGCGACCGCCGCTGAGCAGGACGCAGTCGCGAAGATCCGATCTGAGATGCAGGAACTTCCCAGGGAAGATTCCGCCTTAAATCTGGAAAAATCAAAACCCACCCAATCCGCCCCTGAGCAGGAAACAACGGTGGAAGAACAATGCAGATCCGCCTGGGTCTCCCAGGTGTTAGAGAAACAATGGTGTCACTTCGTACACTTCTTGGCCCATACCACCGGAACCGCCCCTCAAGAAGCCGGAGCTGGTCCCGAGCAGGTCGAGGCACCGGAAAACAACGCTGCTCCGGATCAGCAGGAGGCTGTCGGAGAAAGCGGTACTCCGGTTGAAGAGTCGATCCTGGGCAACCTAAGCCCAATTTCCGGGGATACCCCCTCCATGGATACTGAAGAGTTCGATCGCAAGGTGAAAGAATACGGATACGGTGATCAGCCTGAAGTTGAATCCGCCCAGCCTAAGCAGGTTCTTGCAACCTTGGCGGCGCTGGATCAACGGGAATCAGAGGATGACAAAACCTACTCCGATCCACAGCCATCCCATGCAGGATCTCCGCTATCGCGGGAACGACCGCATAAGGAAGCCTTGTCCCCAGAAGAATTGGTTGAGCAAGCAGGCATGGATGCAATCGCGCATTCAGACATCCTCAACAAACCAATCACCCCCGAAGACGCAGCAAATGCAGAGGCTCTAGAAGCCAGGAGATGTTGGCCACGGCCAAAAAGTTTGCTTCCACCGCAGCAGCAATGCTTGACGAGAGGAAAGAAGCTGCGCACTTCGTGGAAAATTTCCACCAGCGAGAGCTTGAGGTTGACAAACAACTGGTAAAAGTCAAGGAGCTCCAGCAACACTGGAAAGACAAGGTCACCGAGCTTCAGCGGGAGGCCGATAAAATCAGGCGGGATGCTATACCTCCCCGTAAGATCACCTTCGCGACCCCCACTGAGCAACAGCCACTCGCAACTCCAAAGGATAACATGAAGAAGGCTGCGGAGATCTTGAAGAAAAGACCGAGGAGATTGACATCGACTACGTCCGTACGCTCGTTGCCTCAGCAATGAAGCAGCAGAGCAAGGCAGACACTTCGCGCAAGTTGGAATCCAACCCGGATCATTGCATCTCTACCGCGCAGAAGGACGCTTACGACAATCGCCATCGCGATGACGAATCGCGAACCGGATCCTTGGAACACAGAAGGAAAACCAGAGAACACCCAAATCCAATCCCTGTACCATCAAAGACACCTCCGTCAGATCCAAAGAAGGGAAAGGGTGCGATGTACACTGGTAGGAACAAGTACTGGAATCCCTCACCTCCACCCAATGGATACCCGCATCCTCCACTTCCTCGCCGCCGTAGTCCAGTCGGAAACACCAGGCCTCATGGTCCAGGTGGAATCAACATCCGCGACAGCGTGCCGCCCCCGAGGAACAGAGAGCGTACGCCGGAACCCCGTCGAAGCCGGAACAACGATCGAGAACCCGAGCCTAGGAGGAGTCGGAACGAGGACCGCGAGCCGGAGCCACGCCGAAGCCGGAACGATGAAGGCAGCTAACACCATGGTGAAAGCAGCCACCGAAGCCGGAGTCAGCATCGCGAAGGGCGAGGAGAGTCGGATGGCGGAAGCAAGAGGTCACATCGGCCCCCTCGAAGGTCTCCCTCACCACCACCTAGCGGTGGAGGCGGAGGTGGAGGCGGAGGCGGCGGCCGGAGATCTCGCTCTCGCTCAAAATCCCCCCGCCACGGCTCACGTGATGCGCGGGAACGTCTCAATGAATACAGAACAGACTACATAGGCCCAAAGTGCTTCGGCAGGATGATTCGAGAGGAACCAACGCCAAGGATGAACCTCAAGCTACCCGGAAACCTGAAGACCTATGATGGCACGGAAAGGCCGGATACCTGGATTGAGGATTACTATAATGCAGTAACCTTTGCCGTAGGAACCCCTAACATCGCCTGCCGCATGCTTCAGCTGTACCTTGTGGGTCCAGCCCGGATCTGGCTCAGCGACCTCGAGAAGAATTCCATCTTTTGTTGGTTTGACCTGAAGACCGCCTTCGAAAAGCACTTCAGGGGCACCTACAAGAGGCCTGCCACGACGAGCGACTTACAGGCATGTATCCAGAAGAAGGGTGAAACATCAAGGAGCTTCCTCACCCGATGGCTAGCAACAAGGAACGAGTGTGAAAATGTCGATCACACCACAGCTATGCACGCCTTTATAGGTGGATTGCAGAGGGGAGGATTGCTGCGGCACAAGCTCACTTGCTTGGCTAACGCAAACAAACTAACTTTGGATGACATGATCTCCATTGCCAGTGATCACACTGCCGCTGATGACGACGCAGGCGGAGACCTCGCAGCCACATCAATTCTCCTGCACTAGTAAAAGAAGAACCGTGATAACGGTAACACCAGCGGCACTAAGCGGAAGAATCCACCTGATGACCAGAAGAGTGGCGGATCCGAGATGGTCGCCATGGCTTTCCAGCGCGGAGGTCAAGGAGGCGGAAGAGGCCGCGGCCGCGGAGGCGGAGCCGGCAGGGGCCAGCAGCGTGGTGATGAGGTCACCGCTGCCGGAACCCGCGCCCCCCAAACATACGAGGAGTACAGAGTCATGCCCTGCCTGGCCCACTTGGATCCGGCTACGGGGAAGTCCACTAACACTAACCGCAACTGCAAGTGGGTCAACGATCTCAAAGCTGACCCGGAAGCAGGATACAAGCGAGCACGGAAGCACCGCCCACGCGGCAAAGGAGGCAAGGGCAAGAACAAGGACAAAGAGGAAGAAAGTTCCGAGGCAATGGATGAGTATGATGCTTCGCCGGACCTCAAAGATGGATCCGCAGCTAAATCCAACCCCTTTGGCAAAAAGAGTGTAGGCGCGTACCACACCTTCCTCGGAACCCCAACAGTCCGTGCAAGCAAGTCAGCTTTCCGGATCCTGAACGCCACAGTTCCAGCTGTGCTGCAGTATGTTAGGTGGTCGGAAGTCCCGTGCACATTTGATAGGCAGGATCATCCTACCATTGTGCCGAAAGAGTGCTACGCCTTGGTTGTAAGTCCCCGCATCGACGGCTACGACTTCTCCAAGTGCCTCATGGATGGCGGAGCCAGCTTGAACATCATGTACCTGGAGACTCTGGAGCGGATGAACCTTACCAAGGAGCAGCTTAAACATAGCACCACTGAATTTCATGGTGTGGTTCCGGGTAAAAAGGCGAATTCCCTCGGTAGCATCAGACTTCCCGTGGCCTTCGGCGACATTAATAATTTCCGCGAAGAGATGATCACGTTTGAGGTCGTGCCCTTTAAGAGCTCCTACCACGTCATCTTCGGCAGGCCCACCTACCACAAGTTCCACGCAAGAGCGTGCTACATCTACAACAAGCTCAAGATTCCGGGTCCCAATGGTATGATTACCGTATCTGGAGACTACAAAAAGGCTCATCAATGCGAGTTGGGCGAATCCGCCTTCGCAGAGTCTTTGATATCTGGAGAGGAGCTGAAAGGCTACAGAGCCGCGGTGGATCCGACTGAGATGCAGACCACCAAGAAACAGATCTCCGAACAGAAAAACTCCTTCAAGGCCGCGATAGAGACCAAGAAAGTCAACTTCAAGGAAGGGGACGCTACCAAGCAGGTCTCGGTCGGAGCCAACATGGACCCCAAATAGGAAGACGCGCTCGTCGAGTTCCTCCGCGCTAATATGGATATCTTCGCATGGCAGCCTTCTGACATGTCCGGAGTACCAAGGGAACTCGCCGAGCACTACCTCAACATAAACCCGGGGGCTAAACCGGTGAAGCAAGCTATGCGACGCTTTGGAGATAAGAAGCGTCGCGCCATAGGAATGGAATTAGCAAAGTTACTAGAGGCAGGTTTTGTAATAGAAGTTATCCATACAGATTGGGTCGCAAATCCCGTCCTTGTACCCAAAAAGAATTCTGAAATATTAAGAATGTGCATCGATTACTCCGGCTTGAACAAGCATTGCCCGAAGGATCCGTTTCACCTGCCGCGCATTGACCAAGTCATTGATTCGACGGCAGGGGCGGAACTTCTGTGTTTTCTTGACGCATATTCCGGGTATCACCAGATCCGGATGAAGAAGTCTGACCAAAAGGAGACCTCGTTCATCACCCCATTTGGCACTTACTGCTATGCTACCATGCCCTTTGGCTTGAAAAACGCAGGTGCCACCTACCAACGTACGATGCAGCGGTGCCTGAAGGACCAAATTGGCCGGAACGTACACGCCTACGTCGACGACATCGCGGTCATGACCCGGAAAGTATCCGACTTGATCAGCGACCTCACAGAAACCTTCGAGAATCTCTGACGGTACAAGATGATGTTGAATCCGCTGAAGTGCGTCTTTGGTGTTCCAGCCGGAAAACTCCTTGGCTTCATCATCTCTAATAGGGGCATTGAAGTTAACCCGGAGAAAACAAGGCAATCCTGTGCATCAAAAGGCCAACTTGTCTCAAAGATGTGCAACGACTAACTGGTTGTGTTGCAACAATCAGCAGGTTTGTTACCCGTCTTGGCGAGAAGGCGCTACCCCTGTACAAGCTATTGAAGAAGATAGACAAATTTGTCTGGGACGAGGCAGCAGATGCAGCACTTCAAGGGTTGAAGGAAATACTCACCTCCCCACCTATTCTAGCAGCGCCGGGAGAGTCGAGCCTATGCTCCTTTACACGGCGGCTACCAACGAAGTCATCAGCCTCGTCATCGTGGTGGAGCGACGGGAAGAAGGACACGAGTATGGAGTCCAAAGGCCGGTCTACTACATTAGCGAAGTGCTTACGGAATCCAAACAAAGATACCCTCACTTTCAAAAGCTAGCCTATGGAGTATTCCTGGGTAGCGGGAAGGCCGAGACACTACTTCCGGGGAGCATCCAGTAACAGTCGTGAGCAAAGCTCCGCTGTCAACGATTCTCAACAACGCTGACGCAACAGGACGCACAACAAAATGGGGCATTGTATTATCCGCCTTCGACATCAACTACAAAGCCAGGACGACGGTCAAATCCCAGATCTTGGTGGATTTTGTTGCAGATTGGACAGAAGCTCCGGATACAAATCTGGAGCCGAAACCAGAGACATGGGTCATGCACTTCGATGGATCCAAGGAGCATCAAGGCTCAGGAGCCGGAGTCACCCTGAAGTCCCCTACCGGAGAAGAACTGCAGTACGTTCTGCAGATCCACTTCGAAGCTACAAACAACATGGCAGAATACGAGGCTCTACTACACGGTCTGCGCATCGCTAAGGAGATAGGGATCAAGCACATTATTTGCTGCGGAGATTCCGACCTGGTGGCATAGCAAATAGCCGGAACCTGGAACGCCAGAAACTCCGTCATGGTGGCTTACAAAGATGAAGTTGACGAGATCACCAAGTGCTTCCTCGGATACGAAGTCAAGTACGTCAGGAGAGACGACAACGCAGCGGCAGACATGCTATCCAAGCTCGGATCCGGCAGGAAACCAATTCCGCCTGGTATTTTCCTGGAGCATCTACGGATACCCTCGGTGAAGGGCGCTAACACGGAAAACCCAGATGTGGCAGTATCTCCGGCTAGAGAAGTGATGGCTATCATTCCAGCCTGGTGATACGTCTCCAACGTATCGATAATTTCTTATGTTCCATGCCACATTATTGATGATATCTACATGTTTTATGCATACTTTATGTCATATTTATGCATTTTCTGGCACTAACCTATTAACGAGATGCCGAAGAGCCGATTGCTTGTTTTCGCTGTTTTTGGTTTCGTAAATCCTAGTAAGGAAATATTCTCGGAATTGGACGAAATCAACGCCCGGGGGCCTATTTTTCCACGAAGCTTCCGGAAGACCGGAGGACTTACAAAGTGGGGCCACGAGGTGGCGCCACACTAGGCGGCGCGGCCCAAGCCTTGGCCGCGCCGGCCTGTTGTGTGGGGCCCTCGTGTGGCCCCCCGACTTGCCCTTCCGCCTACATATAGTCTTCGTCGCGAAACCCCCGGTACCGAGAGCCACGATACGGAAAACCTTCCGGAGACGCCGCCGCCGCCAATCCCATCTCGGGGGATTCAGGAGATCGCCTCCGGCACCCTGCCGGAGAGGGGAATCATCTCCCGGAGGACTCTTCACGGCCATGGTCGCCTTCGGAGTGATGAGTGAGTAGTTCACCCCTGGACTATGGGTCCATAGAAGTAGCTAGATGGTCGTCTTCTCCTTATGTGCTTCATTGTCGGATCTTGTGAGCTGCCTAACATGATCAAGATCATCTATCTGTAATGCTATATGTTGTGTTTGTTGGGATCCGATGGATAGAGAATACTATGTTATGTTGATTATCAATCTATTACCTATGTACTGTTTATGATCTTGCATGCTCTCCGTTATTAGTAGAGGCTCGGCCAAGTTTTTACTCTTAACTCCAAGAGGGAGTATTTATGCTCGATAGTGGGTTCATGCCTCCATTAAATCTGGGACGAGTGACGAAAGTTCTAAGGTTGTGGATGTGCTTGTTGCCACTAGGGATAAAACATTGATGCTATGTCCGAGGATGTAGTTATTGATTACATTACGCACCATACTTTATGCAATTGTCTGTTGTTTGCAACTTAATACTGGAAGGGGTTCGGATGATAACCTGAAGGTGGACTTTTTAGGCATAGATGCATGCTGGATAGCGGTCTATGTACTTTGTCGTAATGCCCAATTAAATCTCACTATATTTATCATGTCATGTATGTGCATGGTCATGCCCTCTCTATTTGTCAATTGCCCAACTGTAATTTGTTCACCCAACATGCTATTTGTCTTATGGGAGAGACACCTCTAGTGAACTGTGGACCCCGGTCCTATTCTTTACATCGAATACAATTTACTGCAATACTTGTTCTACTGTTTTCTGCAAACAATCATCATCCACACTATACATCTAATCCTTTGTTACAGCAAGCCGGTGAGATTGACAACCTCACTGTTACGTTGGGGCAAAGTACTTTGGTTGTGTTGTGCAGGTTTCACGTTGGCGCCGGAATCCCTGGTGTTGCGCCGCACTACATCCCGCCGCCATCAACCTTCGACGTGCTTCTTGGCTCCTCCTGGTTCGATAAACCTTAGTTTCTTTCTGAGGGAAAACTTGCTACTGTACGCATCACACCTTCCTCTTGGGGTTCCCAACGGAAGTGTCGCGCATCAAGCTACTTTTCTGGCGCCGTTGCCGGGTAACGAAGAAAAGTTACACCACAAAGATTTTCAACTCCCACGTCAACAGCTACTTTTCTGGCGCCGTTGCCGGGGAGATCAAGACACGCTGCAAGGGGAGTCTCCACTTCCAATCTCTTTACTTTGTTTTTGTCTTGCTTTGTTTTACTTTACTTTATTTACTGCTTTGTTTGCTGCATTATATCAAAACACAAAAAAAAATTAGTTGCTAGCTTTACTTTATTTACTGTCTTGTTCTCCATATTAAAAACACAAAAAAAATTAGTTACTTGCATTTAATTTATTTAGTTTGCTTTATTTACTACTGCTAAAATGAATACTCCTGAGAACACTAAGTTGTGTGATTTCACTAGTTAGGCCTAATGGAAAACAACAAAAATATTAGAGATCTTTATAGTATTTATATTGAGTTAGGACATGAGATGCTTGAAGAGAAAATTAAAAAACCCATGGAACATTGTTTGCAAAATAGTTGTAGCAATGTTATTAGCATGAACTCTTTGAACACTATTATTGCTAATGCTATGGAAGAATTTAAGCTTGGGGAGGTCAGTTTTGATGAAAATGATCTCTTTAGCCCTCCGGGTATTGAGGAGAAAGTTTATGTTGATTATGATATGCCTCCCATATATGATGATTATAATGATAGTGGTCTTTTGGTGCCGCCTACTATGGAGGATAAATTTGATTATGATTATACTATGCCTCCTATATTTGATAATGAAAATAATAATGATAGCTACTTTGTTGAATTTGCTCCCACTACAACTAATAAAACTGATTATGCTTATGTGGAGAGTAATGATACTTTTATGCATGTGAATAAGAATGCTTTATGTGGTACTTATATTGTTGAGTTTGTTCATGATACCACTGGATATTATTATGAGAGAGGAAAATATGGTTGTAGAAATTTTCATGTTACTAAAACACCTCTCTATATGCTGAAATTTTTGAAGTTACACTTGTTTTATCTTTCTATGCTTGTTGCATTATGCTTCATGAATTTGTTTATTTACAAGATTCCTTTTCATAGGAAGTGGGTTAGGCTTAAATGTGTTTTGAACTTGCTTCTTGATGCTCTATTTTTCTTCAACTACTCTTTCTTGCGAGTGCATCATTAAAACTGCTGAGCCCATCTTAATGGCTATAAAGAAAGAACTTCTTGGGAGATAACCCATGTCTTTATTTTACTACAGCACTTTATTTTATATTTGTGTCTTGGAAGTTGTTACTACTGTAGCAACCTCTCCTTATCTTTATTTTATTGCATTGTTGTGCCAAGTAAAGTCTTTGATAGTAAAGCCAATACTAGATTTGAATTACTGCGCAGAAACAGATTTCTTTGCTGTCACGAATCTGGGCCTAATTCTCTGTAGGTAACTCATAAAATTATGCCAATTTACGTGAGTGATCCTCAGATATGTACGCAACTTTAATTCAATTTGAGCATTTTCATCTGAGCAATTATGGTGCCTCAATAAATTTCGTCTTTACGAACTGTTCTGTTTTGACAGATTCTGCCTTTTATTTCGCATTGCCTGTTTTGATATGCTTGATGGATTTTTCTATTCCATTGACTTTCAGTAGCTTTGTGCAATATCCAGAAGTGTTAAGAATGATTATGTCACCTCTGAACATGTAAATTTTGATGGTGCACTAACCCTCTAATGAGTTGTTTTGAGTTTGGTGTGGAGGAAGTTTTCAAGGATCAAGAGAGGGAGATGATACGATATGATCAAGGAGAGTGAAAGCTCTAAGCTTGGGGATGCCCCGGTGGTTCACCCCTGCATATTTTAAGAAGACTCAAGCGTCTAAGCTTGGGGATGCCCAAGGCATCCCCTTCTTCATCGACAACATTATCAGGTTCCTCTAGTGAAACTATATTTTTATTCCATCACATCTTATGTGCTTTGCTTGGAGCGTCGGTTTGTTTTTGTTTTTGTTTTTGTTTTTGTTTGAATAAAATGGATCCTAGCATTCATTGTGTGGGAGAGAGACACGCTCCGCTGTTGCATATGGACAAATATGTCCTTAGGCTTTACTCATAGTATTCATGGCGAAGGTTGAATCTTCTTCGTTAAATTGTTGTATGGTTGGAATCGGGAAATGCTACATGTAGTAATTCTAAAATGTCTTGAATAATTTGATACTTGGCAATTGTTGTGCTCATGTTTAAGCTCTTGCATCATATACTTTGCACCCATTAATGAAGAAATACATAGAGCTTGCTAAAATTTGGTTTGCATAATTGGTCTCTCTAAAGTCTAGATAATTTCTAGTATTGAGTTTGAACAACAAGGAAGACGGTGTAGAGTCTTATAATGTTTACAATATGTCTTTTATGTGAGTTTTGCTGCACCGGTTCATCCTTGTGTTTGTTTCAAATAACCTTGCTAGCCTAAACCTTGTATCGAGAGGGAATACTTCTCATGCATCCAAAATCTTTGAGCCAACCACTATGCCATTTGTGTCCCCCATACCTACCTACTACATGGTATTTCTCCGCCATTCCAAAGTAAATTGCTTGAGTGCTACCTTTAAAATTTCTATCCTTTACCTTCGCAATATATAGCTCATGGGACAAATAGCTTAAAAACTATTGTGGTATTGAATATGTACTTATGCACTTTATCTCTTATTAAGTTGCTTGTTGTGCGATAACCATGTTCCTGGGGACACCATCAACTACTCTTTGTTGAATATCATGTGAGTTGCTATGCATGTCCGTCTTGTCTGAAGCAAGGGAGATTTACCACTCATTTAATGGTTAGAGCATGCATAATGTTAGAGAAGAACATTGGGCCGCTAACTAAAGCCATGATCCATGGTGGAAGTTTCAGTTTTGGACATATATCCTCAATCTCATATGAGAACATTAATTGTTGCTACATGCTTATGCATTAAAGAGGAGTCCATTATCTCGTTGTCTATGTTGTCCCGGTATGGATGTCTAAGTTGAGAATAATCAAAAGCGAGAAATCCAATGCGAGCTTTCTCCTTAGACCTTTGTACAGGCGGCATAGAGGTACCCCTTTGTGACACTTGGTTAAAACATGTGTATTGCGATGATAATCCCGGTAATCCGAGCTAATTAGGACAAGGTGCGGGCACTATTAGTATACTATGCATGAGGCTTGCAACTTGTAAGATATAATTTACATAACACATGTGCTTTATTACTACCGTTGACAAAATTGTTTCTTGTTTTCAAAATCAAAGCTCTAGCACAAATATAGCAATCAATGCTTCCCTCTCGCGAAGGGCCTTTCTTTTACTTTTATGTTGAGTCAGTTCACCTATCTCTCTCTACCTCAAGAAGCAAACACTTGTGTGAACTGTGCATTGATTCCTACATACTTGCATATTGCACTTGTTATATTACTTTACATTGACAATATCCATGAGATATACATGTTATAAGTTGAAAGCAACCGCTGAAACTTGTCCTTTGTGTTGCTTCAATACCTTTACTTTGATTTATTGCTTTATGAGTTAACTCTTATGCAAGACTTATTGATGTTTGTCTTGAAAGTACTATTCATGAAAAGTCTTTGCTTTATGATTCATTTGTTGACTCATGTCATTACCATTGTTTTGATCGCTGCATTCATTACATATGCTTACAATAGTATGATCAAGGTTATGATGGCATGTCAATCCAGAAATTATCTTTGTTATCGTTTACCTGCTCGGGACGAGCAGGAACTGAGCTTGGGGATGCTGATACGTCTCCAACGTATCGATAATTTCTTATGTTCCATGTCACATTATTGATGATATCTACATGTTTTATGCATACTTTATGTCATATTTATGCATTTTCCGGCACTAACCTATTAACGAGATGCCGAAGAGCTAGTTGCTGTATTCTCGCTGTTTTTGGTTTCGAAATCCTAGTAAGGAAATATTCTCGGAGTTGGACGAAATCAACGCCCGGGGCCTATTTTTCCACGAAGCTTCCAGAAGACCGGAGGACTTACGAAGTGGGGCCACGAGGTGGCGCCACACTAGGGCGGCGCGGCCCAAGCCTTGGCCGCGCCGGCCTGTTGTGTGGGGACCTCGTGTGGCCCCCTGACTTGCCCTTCCGCCTACATATAGTCTTCATCGCGAAACCCCCAGTACCGAGAGCCACGATACGGAAAACCTTCCAGAGACGCCGCCGCCACCAATCCCATCTCGGGGGATTCAGGAGATCGCCTCCGGCACCCTGCCGGAGAGGGGAATCATCTCCCGGAGGACTCTTCACCGCCATGGTCGCCTCCGGAGTGATGAGTGAGTAGTTCACCCCTGGACTATGGGTCCATAGCAGTAGCTAGATGGTCGTCTTCTCCTTATGTGCTTCATTGTCGGATCTTGTGAGCTGCCTAACATGATCAAGATCATCTATCCGTAATGCTATATGTTGTGTTTGTTGGGATCCGATGGATAGAGAATACTATGTTATGTTGATTATCAATCTATTACCTATGTGTTGTTTATGATCTTGCATGCTCTCCGTTATTAGTAGAGGCTCTGGCCAAGTTTTTACTCTTAACTCCAAGAGGGAGTATTTATGCTCGATAGTGGGTTCATGCCTCCATTAAATCTGGGACAGTGACGGAAAGTTCTAAGGTTGTGGATGTGCTGTTGCCACTAGGGATAAAACATTGATGCTATGTCCGAGGATGTAGTTATTGATTACATTACGCACCATACTTAATGCAATTGTCTGTTGTTTGCAACTTAATACTGGAAGGGGTTCGGATGATAACCTGAAGGTGGACTTTTTAGGCATAGATGCATGCTGGATAGCGGTCTATGTACTTTGTCGTAATGCCCAATTAAATCTCACTATACTCATCATGTCATGTATGTGCATGGTCATGCCCTCTCTATTTGTCAATTGCCCAACTGTAATTTGTTCACCCAACATGCTATTTATCTTATGGGAGAGACACCTCTAGTGAACTGTGGACCCCGGTCCTATTCTTTACATCGAATACAATTTACTGCAATACTTGTTCTACTATTTTCTGCAAACAATCATCATCCACAATATACATCTAATCCTTTGTTACAGCAAGCCGGTGAGATTGACAACCTCACTGTTACGTTGGGGCAAAGTACTTTGGTTGTGTTGTGCAGGTTCCACGTTGGTGCCGGAATCCCTGGTGTTGCGCCGCACTACATCCCGCCGCCATCAACCTTCGATGTGCTTCTTGGCTCCTCCTGGTTCGATAAACCTTGGTTTCTTTCTGAGGGAAAACTTGCTACTGTACGCATCACACCTTCCTCTTGGTGTTCCCAACGGACGTGTCGACTGCACGCATCACCTGGACGCAACCTTTCCTGGACTACCTCATCGATCAGAAGTTGCCTGAGGACGAGGTCCTCGCACGACAGATCATCAGACGAGCAAGATCCTACACAATCGTTGACGGACAGCTCTACAAACGAAGCGCAACAGGAGTATTTCTCAAATGCGTCTCTAACCAAGATGGTATTGAGATACTCAGAGAGATCCATGCAGGGGACTGCGGGCATCATGCCGCTCCCAGGTCACTCGTTGCAAAAGCTTTTCGGCTCGGGTTTTACTGGCTCACAGCTAAAGAAGATGCTGACAAGCTGGTAAAGACCTGCCGAGGTTGCCAGTACTACGCTACTCAACCAAACGCTCCGGCCCAAGAGCTGAAGACCATCCCTATCACCTGGCCATTTGCGGTCCGGGGGCTCGATATGGTTGGTAAACTAAAGAAATCATCTCCTGGCGGTTTTGAGTACCTCTTGGTCGTTGTTGACAAGTTCAGTAAGTGGATCGAGGCGAAGCCAGTGAGAAAAGCCGATGGTGCTACGACACTAAAATTTGTCTGCAGCCTCGTGATGAGATTCGGCATCCCGCATAGCATAATCACAGATAATGGCACAAACTTCGCACATGGAGAATTAAAGGATTATTGCCATGACGTAGGGATCCGGCTTGACCTAGCATCAGTGGCTCACCCACAATCCAATGTTCAGGTCGAAAGAGCCAACGGCCTCATACTATCCGGAATTAAACCACGCCTTGAAGAACCGCTGCGACGCGCAGCTGGAGCTTGGGCGGAGGAATTAGACTCTGTTCTGTGGAGTTTGCGAACTACCCCTAACAGATCAACCGGATTTACCCCGTTCTTCCTGGTATACGGATCCGAAGCCGTGCTCCCCTCCGACATCATCCACGATTCACCGCGAGTCTCCGCCTATAATGAAGAAACTGCTGACGAGGCCAGACAGCTATCTGTGGACCTGATAGAAGAAGCCCGGAACCTAGCTGACCAACGCTCCACCATATACCAGCAGAAACTCTGACGCTATCACAGCCGTCGAGTTCGGCATCGCTCTTTCATGGCCGGAGACTTGGTCCTCCGCCTTCGACAGGTGAAAGACCATAAACTGCAATCTCCATGGGAATGACCCTTTTACGTTAGCAAAGTACTTCACAACGGATCGTACTACCTTGTCGATTTTCGGGAGCTAAAGGATAGACCTGCTAACTGGTACCGAAAACGCAAGCGAGAGGATCCGGATGACATCTACGATGAAACAGATTGCCCTTGGAACATTGCACAGCTACGTCCTTTCCACACTTAGCACAATTTTCCAAGTTATATACTCTGTAATAGTTATACATGATCAATGAAATAAAGCTTTTGGTTCACTCTTTGAGTCTTTTACCTACTTTACTTGTTCATTTTTAGATCGTGTATGTTTTCCGACTAAAACCGCAGAGCTGGATATTTCCGCCTAGGCGTGTATGAAAGTTGTGATTTTCAAAAATCGTCCTTTAGGACGTAAGCTTAAAGTTTTATGATGAAAATGTTTTCTGTTGCAAACTCATGGATTCCTAGTAGCGATTTCCGGCACCTTAGCTGGGGGCTTGTTTCCGCGGTTATTGACGGATTGCCATTGGGCTTCGTCACCGCTGGCGAGTGTTTTCGGCTAAAAGGTCCTCCGGCTCGCGGAAGGTCAAATGAGCAAGCCGGAGAACATCGAAATCAGCACTTGCTTTCCGACAAAACGAAACATGCAAATAATATTACAGGATAGCAGGATAAGTTATTTCCGCCCATGCATAACTGTTTCGTTCCTAGCTACTTAAGAATTTAAGTTATCTTACAAACCCACTCCCGGGCCAAAATGATACAGCAGTTTGATTGTTTCACAGGATTTCTATTCGGAGGATTGATCCTCATCAGACGCTACGTAGGCGGAGCCGTCGCCAGAGTCGTCACCGGAGCCAATGCCGGAGTTGCCATCTGAGTATTCTTCGGATTGATCAGCGCTCTATCCGGAGCCCTCTGCGTCGCCCTCCTCAGCATCTTCCTCTTCGTCTTCCGCATCCGAGAAGCCCTTGGGGAGATCGTACTTGTTATACCAGAACGAGTGATTAACTCGCCCAACAAAGAGCCGATCAAACCCTTGGGTTTCCGCGAGGATGGAGCGCATGTTGGCACCCTAGGAGTGTCGCGCGCAACGTCCGCGAACTTCATGGTGGGGAAGTGCGCTTTGCAGGTGGCTAAGATGAGTGAGGCGACTCCGCGAGCAGAAGATTCTTGCCAATCTTTGATAAGCTCCGACACCTGCTTCATAAGCCTGGACATAGTGTCAATCACTGTGGTCTTGGCTCTCTTTAAGGATAGGGACTTAGCGATTCCGCGACACGCCTCGACTAGCTCGTCAATGGAACTCCGTGCTTCATCATATGCTTCCGTCCTCTTGAGGGTTGAATCCTTGGTCCATTCAAAGCCAAGACTCGCTGCGAAAATGACGATCAGTTCTTCCGCGGACATAGCAAAAAATGTGAGGAAGTCGGAATTAAACAAGGAAGTCTCTTACGGAAGATCATCTTGTTGATAGCCTCCGCCCCCGCCTCTTGACTCTTGTTTTTATCCGCTAAGGTTGATACCCTTTGCTGGCTCTTCTTGAGTTTCTCCGCAAGATCCGCCAGGTCGCGGGCGTGCTTTTCCGAGAGCTCCTTCCTCGCCAAAGTCTCCTTCTCAGAGGATTCTTTAATGAAGGTCTTGAGGGATTCGTTCTCCGCTTCGAGCACTTGGACTTTGGCGGACAGTTCGTCGATGGCGGGGCGCTTGGCAATTTCTTCTGTAGGCGGAAAATCACACAGGTTATGCATCATGAAGGATCATACAAAGATTCAAATCTAACCCGGAGTTCTCACCGTTTAGGCGGGTCTCCAGGTGCTTTATAGCTTTTTGGCTATTTTCAGCATTCTGGCGCAGCCCCTCTATCTCCGTCATTTGCTCCAGCACATGGACGCGCAGGTCTTCGTGCAGCTTCCGCATATTCTGAGAAGCAGACAGGAGTTAGCCGGAAATTCAAAATTTTGGGGGCTGGCGAGGAGTTCAAAGTCTTGGATTGAGAAAAATTTAAATTTTCCGCCTAAGGTGCATATCGAAAAAAGCATCGGCTAACACATGTTACACGGAAAAAATGTCTAACCCAATGCTTGGGGGCTAGTGTTACCTGGCGCACGTCCTTGTGCTTAGCAAAGAAGACCTTGAGATCACTCTCGAGGTCGGAGAGCTCCTGCATTTCCGTATTCGCAGGCCCCCACACCTTGTCCATCATGGTGGAAACTTCCGCGTGGCGTTGTGAGAGGGGGAGCTTTTGCAGAGACGGAGAAAGGTGAGGGTGAGTTTGGGGCGTGCCAGTGGCACGAATTAGCTGCACTTTCTGCTCGTATTGCTCAGCCGTAGGCTCAGCTGAGGTGGCGGTGGGCTGCTCAGGCGGAGGTGCAGACGAGGATGCGCCCTTGCCGGAATCGCCGTGGCCGGCACCGGCAGTTGGGTCTTCGGGGAGGTCATCGATGTTGATGACATCCTTGGGATCCGGCTTGGTGGTTGAGGAGGCCTTGGGCGGAACCTCAACTTCCGGTGTGACTGGTATAGAAGCCGGAGATGGCTTGGTTCTCTTCTTGGGGGCCTTAGGGGCCTTGGGGGGCTGGCTTCCGGAACTTCTGTTGCGCAAAGGGAAAAGCATAATGACTAAGTATGTGCTGATTCATGATGACAGAGGGATTTTTATTCGGAAATCGAGCACTTACCCGGAAGGCTTGAAAAAATGGTGAATGTCAGGTTGGGCTCTGTTGCTGGTGTCGATAAGCTTGAGGCGCTTTTTCTCCGCCTCCTCCTTGCGGGTAGCCGCGGTGCTAGGCACCTCGCGGGCACGTTTGGCTGCAGGGCTGGAGGGAGCAGCCCTCTTTCTCTTGGAGGGGCGCGGAGCCTCAGGAGCTTCCGCCTCCGATGCGGCTTCCGGATCAGTGTTGCCCGCTTGAGGGACCCGGAGGAGAGTTCCGAGATCGCCTTCCTCGAGGGCTTCGAGCTATGTTACCAAGCCAATACTTAGACAAAATTCAGATTACAAAGGAATCAGCGGTTGAGACAAGACAACGTACCGCGGTCCCGGAGCCGCTGGTGTGGATGTCCTTGTTACACACGTGAATATGAAGATCACGCGGAATCTTGATGAGGAGTCAGATCCGTTTGTCGACGGCATCAGCAGAAAGGTTGTCCTTGGAGGCGCGCATAGGATCATCGTGCCCCGTGTAATGGAACATCAGGCGGTCCCGATGTTGAAGTGGTTGGATCCGCTTGGTGAACCAGGACATGGTGAGGTCCTTCCCCGTCAGGCCTTCCTCCGTCAGCTTGCAGATCCGCCTAACTGCGCGAGTCAGCTGAGGCGACTCGGAAAGGTGAGGACATTGAGTCCAGGCCGGAGTCTCGCTGGCGGGGCTGTTCTTGAAGGGCGGCAGCGTCCTTTCGCTCGCCGGGTCGGAGACGTCCTTCAGGTAGAAGAAGCCTCCGGACCAGTACCGCGCGGATTCGTGGCGGTCGGTGGGAGGATAGACGCGACTGGTGCGGAGCATGAAAGTGATGGACCCGCAAGTGGCCAACTCGGAGGTCTGGGGGATCTTCTCCTTTTTGACGGAGAAATAGTGCTGAAAGAGAGAAAGTTCAGGAAGTACCCGTAGATGGCCCTCACAAAGAGTGACATGATTGCTGATGGCCAGGACACTGTTTGGGGATATGTTGTGGGGCTGGAGCCCATACGCCTTTAAGATTTCCGAGAAGAAATCCGATGGCGGAAATGAGAATCCACGCTCCACCAGCGCCTTGGTCACCACCATTTCTCCGTCCTCGGGAGCTGGAGCCAGAGAACCCGGAACTGACCGCCAGGATCCGGGTCTCAGGAAGCCTTCCGCCTCGAGGTTCTTGAGTTCTGTCTCGGTGGTGGTGCAGGGCCACCATTTCCCCTTGGCTTCGCTATCCCGCTGGCGAGCCTTAGATTTTTTGACAGCCACTTCTTCCGCCTTCTGCTCCGCCTGATCTGTTCCGGAGGCTTTCTCCGGGTTAGCAGATGTTCCTTCAGCGTTCTTGCCGGAGTCCTTGGAAGGATCCAGCTGGACGGGGATGAAGGGTGGGGGGAGGGGGGCGGAAGAGAGAGGTGTTGCCATGATCGGCTCGGTTGAAGGGGGCGGAGTTGTAGAAGACATCTGAAGAAAACATGGCGGAAAAGCTGGCTTAGTCGGATCCAACGTCAGAATCCTAAACTCATCCCTACCAACTACGGCGCAAAGACGAAGCTCGAGAGCTTACCGGAATGGTTTCCGCGGTGGTCGGAGTCGCTGGCGAGGAGGTTTTGGCGCGGTGGCTCGCTGAAGTTAAGAACAGGAAGAACACTCCACGGCGGCGAAGTGACTCCGGCGAAACACCGGCGGGATTCCGGCAGACTCCGGTACGGCGGAGGAAGAGCTCGGAGGCGGCGCTGCGCTGAGAGGAGAATGGGGTGCGAATGGGGTAATTAGGGTAGACGGTGGATATTTATAGGCCGAGGGAAGAGATTCGTGCTCCACATCCTGTGGTCGGAACGCAAGCGTCGCACCGTTGGATGAGCAACACGTGTCGAAACCCTAAGCAGTAAAAACGGCTAAGGCTAGTTTACCGCTCAAATCGCGCGAAAATGGCGCCAAGATTGGCAGAACCGTTTGAATCTTTTAAGGTTCCGGGTAGTAGCGTGAAGATAAGCAAACTCTTGTCCGCAAGCAGGGGAGTAACCCGGAGACATGTCGTATGCTGTCGATGAATGAAGTCCCGCAGGATGAGGGGATTTTATGACCAAAAGTTGGGAAAGAAGAAAATGTGAAATTGGAGTTCTTCAAGTTTCTCCGCGTTACCGAAATTGCCGGAACTCATGAAGTGTTAGCAAGGCGGAAACAGGAGGTGAAACTCGGAGAACTCTGGGGGCTACTGTTGTGGGTATACTTCATGGGTGTACAATTGACAGTGCCTAGATCCGGCAAACCCGGGTGGCCCATAGATGGTGGTGTGGCATGTGGCCCATCGGGCGGCCCAGTTGCTGTTGATCCTGAAGGATGAAGTCCAGCCCAGGAGAGGGAAGCCGGATCCCAACCGACCTTCGGAGGAAGTCGGATCCATGGAGGCCCATATGGAACCCGGATCCAGTACGACGTATAAGGGAAGGCGGATCCTTGACGTACACGGCAAGGCATTGTACCGTAGTTAGGCAACCTGTAATCTGGCTAGGACTCTCCGTGTAAACCATAGATCCGTGCGCCTTTATAAGCCGGATCCCGGGAGCCCTAGAGGCACGACCGCAACTCATTGTAACAACGCGAAAGCGCCCAGATAATTCCAGACAACCAGCAGTAGGCCTTGCCATCGTGCAGGTGTTCCGAATCTGGGTAAATCGCGTACCACCGTCCCGTGTGCACTCCGCCCTATGGCCCCTACTTCTTCTCACCCTCGTGAGGATCCCTCCTCGGAGGTACCGTCGAATAGGCAACGACAGGCACGGACACAAAAAACATCCGCATGTCCGCATGCGTCTGCCCCTTCTCCAGCGGCAGGGACGCATTTATTTGACCGCATGCGTGATTAGAGAGGAGAGAGAGGGAAAGATTCTGTTTGTGTGGCTAGGAATGAATGCATGCGTGATTAAAGGAGGATAGAGAGGGCAGCATGCAGACCAACCGGACACAAACGGACGCGCGGACGCGTCCACAGAGACGCATTCCTGGCGCATATTTGGTCCACGTTTGCGTCAGGACGGACACTGCGGACGTTTTGCGTCGCCCCACTGGAGGGCGTCTTTTGTCCGCGCAGAAAACGTCCGTTTACGTCGCCCCGCTGGAGATGCCCTAAAGATCTCTGAAGCCGTCGGCGTCCACGGAGACCTCGTTGGCGCCACCGAGCTCAACTTCTAGTTGTGGCATAAAGTCGTGTTCCGTGCATCTTCCTCCCTCCGTGACTCGGACGAGCGCACATTGACATGCCTAAAATCACAGCAGGGCCGTTCAGGTTGTAGCTTGACCTCGAGGATCGAGTTCGCTGATGCCCATCTCTGCGAGCTTTGCCTCCATCTGTTATTTAGATCGATCAGCCATCCGCTGCCAGACCCGCTGATTCTCTCCCAGCGTAGCCTTTGGGTCTAAGGGCATCTCCAACCGGGCGACCCATCCCGTGCCCGCGCGTCCGGATGGGTCGAAACGGACAAAACCGCGGCCCAGCGCGCGGACCCATCCCTAAAACGGATGGCCGCGGCGTCCGGGACGACCCAAACCCGGCCCAAATCTTGGAGGAGTTTGCGTGACCGCGGACGCGAAAGGCTGGTCGCTCGCGTCCTCCCTTGTCCGCCCCTGGCCCGCCTGTCTGCCTCCCAAAACAGAAAACACTCCACTGTACTCCCAAAACCTAGAGATGGCCGACGAAGCGACTGCCGCCGCCACCGCCACCACCGCCACCATCGGAGAGGAGGCACCCGCGGCCGTTGCCGCTCCTGCCGTGGAGGCGGCTCCTGAACTGGCGGAGGCCGAGCTCCCCCCCGGGCCGCCGACGAAGAAGGCGAAGGCCGACCTCACCCCGGAGCAGAGGAAGCTCGAGAGCAAGAAGAGGGCCGACCGCCGCAGGGCGCTCGACCAACGGAAGAGGGAAACCGCTGCCGCGGAGGAGCGGCAGCGGGCGGCGGAGCAGCTTCTCCAACTCAAGACGGAGGCGAAGAGCACTGTCCTTCAAGAGCAGCAGGCGCAGGCCATGCTCTTTACGGCCACCCAGCGCTCGGCCAGCACATGATCATCCCCGGCACCGGCGCGGCCTCGGTGGGGAGCTCGGCCTCCTCCGTGACCCGGCCCCTTCCTCCAAGGTCAACTGCCCCACCGACTGCCCTATTTGGGCACGAAATGGGGGCGCATGGGCGGCACGCGTACCAGTCACGGGATGGGTCACCGGAGGTGGGCGAGTCCATGACGGGGCCGTCACCTTCGTCCATTGACCTGAACCGTGCGCCGGCGAACTCCAAAGGCCCCAAGAACCTGGGAGCAGCTGCAACGTCCGGTGCATGCAACCTGTTCGACGATCTGTCGGCCACGCGCGCGCAGTCACCGTCCACCGTGCAGGCCCCTCCGTCTTTCGCGCAGACAATGCCGACGACCCTGCCATATCCTTCGACACAGCAGGCTCCCCAGCCACCTCCCATTGACACACGGGAGGGCACAACTGCCTGTCCCGGCAGCATAAACATTGAGGAGGAGCCGTTGTTCGGTGAGGGCCTCACACAAGCCGCAGCTGCACAAGCTCGAGGTCGCCGGGTAAGCAAACGAACCGCCAACTACATGGAGAAGGAGGACAAGGTGCTCGTCGATGGATGGTTGACCATCGGGCAAGATGCGTTGACGGGTGCCGAGCAGAAGGGGACCGCATTCTGGCGCCGGATCTATGAATACTTCCATGAACATCGCAAATATGGACATGAGCCATTTGAGAGCGATCGCAGCGAAATATCGCTCCAAAAGAGGTGGGGAGCAATTCAAACGGAATGCAACAAGTTCCACGCGGCGTATGAGCACGTGAGGCGGCTCCCCGTTAGTGGCATGGGTGTGAAGGACTTGGTATGATTCTTAACCTCAACTTATTCATCCGATGTTTGCACATATGTTTATCGTTGTTGTCTCGCTTTGCTCTAGGTGTGGCGAGCTTTGGAATTCTACAAAGTCAACAATGGAGAGAAGACCTTTGCCTTCCCTCATTGTTGGAAGGAACTCCACGGCACCCCCAAGTTCCGGGAGGGGTACGAGGGCTACATGGCGACCTTGACCGGCAACAATCCCGCCAAAGATGCCACGGTCATTGACCTTGATGGTGGGCAGCCTTGCGGTAGCTCCGCTTCTCGTGCAAGTCGTCCACGCGGCCACAAGTCAACCAAAGCCGACATGAAGCGTGATGCTTCGTCCATGCTATTGTATGGCACTTTGAAGGAGATGCATGCGAGACAGAGAGGTGTCCACGGACAAGAGGGATGAGAGGAGGCGCCGGGAGAAAGAAGAGGACGAGGAAGAAATTCTTTGATGTCCAGCAGAAGAAGCTTGAGATTGAAGAGGTCAAGGCCAAGACCAAAGCTAAAGAACTTGAGCTCAAAGAGAGAGAACTTGAGCTCATAGCAATGGCAAGGGCCAAAGAGGTGGAGCTGAAGGCGAAGGAAGTTGAGCTCAAACGCCAAGCCGAGGACAACCTCATCATTAACGCCGACTTGACCAACATGAGCGAGGCGAAGAGAGCTTGGTTCGAGAAGAGACAGAAGGAGATCCTCGAGCGTCCAAATTGAGTTAGACAATCTCAATTTAATTTTTATATTTTTCTCAAACTATGGCACATTTTATTTGATTTATCATGGTACATTTGATAATATTTTATGGTATTTGATAATATTTTATGTTTATTATATATTATTCTATGTTTATGAGATATTATTCTATATCAAACTAAGGATCTGTGGCCAGAGGACCTATTTTCCAAAGAAATAGGCCAAATGGCCAAATGGCCAAATGGGTGGCCGCTGCGTTGGGCGCAGCGTGCGACCCAAACGGACGCGCGGACGCGGGGCTCCGTCCGCGTGTCCGCTCGGGCACGCAAACGGCCCAAAACGGACGGCCCAGCGCGTCCGTTTGGGTCACTCGGTTGGAGATACCCTAAGGGAGGAAGCAGCCTGGCGGGTTCCCGCGTGTAAGAGCATCCCCACTCGTTGGCGCTCCCCACGCCCAAATCCGGACGAAACTACCGCCGGATTGGACGAAATTAAGGCGTGGGGAGTACCATATTTCCAGTCGTCCACCCGGAGTTCGGCGGATAGAGTTTAAATTCAAACAAATTGCCGTCCCGCGCTACAAGTACGGCCAGTTGATCGGCAAAAGGAGCAAAAGGATCAGCCACAGATCGGCGATCGGAGGGAAATTACACGGAGACAGGCTCGTCGGCAGTCCCGGCCGGCACGGCGGTGTCCGACGGACCAGTTTCCTCACACGCCGTGGCCGAAGCGGCTGCGGCGGGCGACGATGAAACAGCGGCAGTGGACGTCAAAGCAGCCGCAGTCGACGAGGTAGATGGTGAGATAGACGAGGTAGGAGCCAGCGGAGACGACGTAGTGGCTCGGAGGATGTCGTTGCGGTGGCCCTGGTACCAATTCCTCGTCTCCTCGTCCATCAGTTCCATGTCGCCGCCGCCCATGAGGAACGCCAAGTCCGTGTTCCTCTTCTTCGCCGCCACCGTCGTCTTCAGCAGGGCGATCCGGGCGCCTTGGTTGGCGAGCATCTCCCGCCACCTGCCGTCGAACTTGTCGTTCCTCCCGTCGGCGTGCGATCTCAAGTCGGCCCAGCACTTGTCCATCGACGCCTGCATCCTGTCGGCGGGATTGTCCGTCCGTTTGAGCTCTTTCGCTTCTTCGGCCGAGCTCAGGGCGCCCTTCCGCCGCGCAAGCCGCCGGAGCGTCGGGGTTGTACTGCTCGGTCTTGCTTTTCGAGAGGGACGTGCGAACTTCCTTCCACTTCTCGCACTTCTCGAGGCGGGCGTAGACGTTGAGGAACTTGAACTGCAGGCCGGTGTCGTCCGTGTACATGTCCAAAGCTCGGCGCAGCTGGGGAAAAAGAGCACGGCGATACGGGTCAGCTAACGACGATGTACCTCGGTGGTGTAGGGCCGGCGGAGCATACCCTTTGCTCCAAGTCGTGGCCGCTGATCGGCCGTTTGTCGATCTCCTCCTGTACGCCGTGCCATTTGCTGCACGCCGTCTGCATGATCCCCCAATGGGTGGCCATTGCCTTGTCTCCCCGGTACACGTTCATGTTCGTCTTGTTGAAGTAGGGATCGACGAGCTTACGTTCCTCGTACGCCTGCCTCACTCGAAACCAGTATGTGTCGAACGACTGATTGGCCCCGATTATGCCGTTCGTGGACACGGCCATCCAAGCTTCGGCGAGGCACTCCTCTTCCTTCGGCGTCCATTTGATACGCGGTTCGGCAGGCGGCGAGTCCTTCTTCCTCTTCTTGTTCCCCTTCGACAGGTTGGCGGCGGCTTCAGTTGGCTCTTCTTCTTCCTCGCCTTCTTCTTCGACGGCTTGGCTTCCGTCGGCAACATCCTCCCGATGCTCGTTGCGCGCCGCCACAGCTGTCGTCGCCCTCGTCTCCTCTTGCGTGAAGAACCCCGGGCACGCAGCGGCGGCGGTCATGAAGAACCCCGGGCTCGCAGCGGCGGCGGCGGAGCCGGAGGTGATCATCTCGTGGATCTCCTCTTCGTTCGGCGCCGCCATCGCACCGAACGCGAGCGGCCCTCGTCGCAGGGCCGGCGAGGTGCCCTCGAACAGGCCGCCGCCGCCGACGTCAAGCTCGGGTGGCGACGGTGTGGGCTTGGACGGTTGGACGTAGGCGCCCTCTTGGAACACGGCAGTCGGCGACGGCGAGTACAGCGAAGGCGAGAAGGAAGACGGGGAACTTGTTGTACCTTGCGTCGGCCATTGGCCGGGGAACATGCCGCCGCTATAGGCCATGCTGATTAACCTCAATTGTTCGTCTTGGGCCGCCTCCGCCGACCTCTTGGCGGCGGCTCTTTTCACCCTCTCCGTCCTGGCGCTTGTTTCCACGTCGCGCCGTTTCTCGTCCGCCGCCCACTCGGCGTTCGACATGCCCGGCGGCTTCGTCTTCTTCTTCTGCATCTTCCTCGCCGGCGCCTTCGGCGGCATTGTGGTGGACGAGAAGACGAGGAGGAGAGTGGTGGTGGACGAGAAGACGCCGCCAGGAACTCGGAGCTGGAAGACGAGGAGATTGGGGGATTTCGGCGGGAGAGAATGGGGATATGCAAGCAAATTGGAGGGAATGGGGATATGCAAGCAAATTGGAGGGAAAATCACAGGATTTGGTTTTCCAGTCGCCGACTACGCGGGTCCACACGCGGTTTCGCGCCAAAATCTTTCGTCCGGAGTCCCCGAGCGCGCCCCGGGGGGCCGGGGGTGGCGTGGGCTCGCCGGATGGATTAAGGGCCAAATCCGGACGAAAACGAGGAACCGGGGGCACGACTGGGCCGAATTTCGCCGTCCGGATGGAAAAAACGTCGCTCGGGGGCCTCGTCGGGGGGACGAGTGGAGATGCTCTAACATTTGGACTCAAATTACCAGGTTGCAGGTCCACCGAGGATGCGAACGATGGGCTATACTGTCGCCGAGACGGCCTCCGATCTTCCTGAGACGACCAGCAAGGCTGCCCACGAGCAAAGATAGACAGGTTGCCGGAACAGACGACACGGTGGGATCGATCTGATTTACCATGGCGTCGTTCCTGAGCCCCTAGCCGTGCGCGCTGCCATGACTTGCCTACGCGTGCTTCGTGCAGTCCGTTCCTCCCCTATGAAGGATCCTGAGCCTAGCTACCTGTCACGGGCATAGCCGTGCGCGACGCCACCAGCGGACAGGAGAACATCTCGTTTGCATCATGATTGATCTCGTCTCAACCTCACGTCTCTCCTCAAGCTCAAGTTAATTTATATAGGAAACCAGGGTGTGGAACCTAGAAAACGTACCCAATACGAAAGCTAATACATCGATCTGGAGTTGTTTTCCTGCACGAGAGCTAATAGGAAACCAGGGCGTGGAGTAACTTTAGTGAGGTTATCTTAAGTTGGACGAAATTACAACGGATCAAACCAAAAAAACGTTAGCTCCTTTATTATTAGGTATAGATGTGGGAGCTAACGGAGTATGTCTTATTTTGTGTAGACTACAACAGCAAGAACAACAACATCAAAACCTTTTTACAAGCAAATTGGAGTAGGCTAGATATGCAACTCAACAGAAAAGAGAACCAAAAGAAGAAAAGAAAGAAAAAAAGTAAACAAGTTAATCGTATTTAGATATGACACATTTATATGTACCAGTGATTTTTTTAAAAAACTTTCATACCCCTACATCGCTAAGTACTTACCGCGGATTTATGTAAAATGTAGTCGGAAATATGTCTAGGTGACATAGACATCCCCAATGGGCCTGTCGAAGATGGTACCCGGGGTTTACTGAAGGCCCACGACTCGAAGAATAAGAAGAATCGGAAGCCCAAGTTACTTTTAAGGAAAGATAGAGTTGTATTAGGAAATAATATTTGTAATCTTGCGGGATGAGTTGGAAACCCTCCCGGATTCTGTAACTTGTGTATTACGAATCCCTCGGCTCCGTCTCCTATATAAGGGGGAGTCGAGGGACAAAGAGAGGATCGATTCATTGTGCCACGCAACTCTAGTTTTTACATCGTCGAGTACTTTTCGGCTGAAACCTTCGAGATCTACTTGCCCTCTACTTCCGACTAAAACCCTAGTCTACAACTTGTAGGCATTGATAAGTTAATCCCTTATCAATTGGCGCCGACCGTGGGGATTAGAGGTGTCAAGGAGCTGATCTCGATGGCACGTTCAAGATCGTCGACTTCATCAACTGGAAGCAACGCAATGGACAGAGGTAAACAGATCGAAATTGGTCTAGTTGATTTTGTTCCTCACCCGCCCTCCCGTTTGGATGCATATGCGTATCTGGAGGAGCCCATGGAGATGACGTTTGGAAAGTTCCACTTCCGCGTCGAGAAAGAAGGAGCGTATCGTCTCGAAATTCCGATCTCGTCGGGATTATCAGCGGTCGATCCCGATTTTTCAAGTTCAGCATCATCAATCGAATCGGGCGACGAGAAAACTTCATTGCCACACTTCATCAGCTCCAGGGCAAGTGAAAAACTCGCCAAAATCTTCAGCGACATGTCTTTCGAATCATCTGCGGACTCCTATATAAGCGATGACTCGAGCGACATCGACTGCTTCAACTTCATCGACAGATCCATCACTGTTGGCAAGGTCTTCACCAATCTCTATGATGGTGTCACCAAAACTGACAAAGTTCAGAATTCAAAATATCATCAGATCTACGCAATTGGATAACCAAGCCGTCCAGAACCGGCGACGTCAGAGGCTTTCGATGATACGGGAAATCCGTATGTCGATCCCGCAGATCTCGCGCGAGGTTTGGGAACAAAATATATCGGAACAGGAACACGAGAGATGGTGCGATTTCCGCAGGCAGTATGGGATCGAGTCGCAAGAGCTATTGATGGTACAGAACCAATGACCATTACGGCAACACCTGAGGAGTCACAAGCGTATCAATATAGGCTTGCACGTATCAGGAGGGAGCTCGAGAAACAGAAAATCGAGTTGGACAGGAGGCAGGAAGCAGCCTCCGCATCAAGCAGGCGAAGGGCAGAGCTAAGCCGACATTCAGGAACTTCGGGAGATAGTCATAGAGAAGCTCGGAGGAGAGCAAGATCTCGCCTGCAAAATATACCTGAAGCAGAGAGAGAAAACTTGGTTCAAAATCTCGACATGTCTTTCATGTCAATCGACACAAGGGGGAATATTATTCCCAAAACACCGGAAGCAGGGTATATGGCAATGCAAGCTTTCATCCTAGCGTCCAGGCCACCTCCCGGAGATCCAAGAGAAGCGTTGTATAACATGTCCATGGCAGGGTGTGGAGCCATGGGAGCAGCATTCGCAGCTTCACCTCCCGAAGGATCAGCAAGGCAAAATAGTCCACGACCCACTGCAGCAGCACCAGGTCGCGAAAGAACAAGTGGAGCAAGAGACACAGCGGCACAAGCACGGGTGGACAGAGCACGACAACATAGAAGAGAACATCGGCACTCCCCAGAGATAGGTGATGAGGATATGTGTGGACTACCATGCTTTACACGAAGGGTTCGGAAAACTCGAGTTCCTTCAGGGTTTAAGTTACCCGATAATTTCAAAAAATTCGATGGCCTGCAAGATCCCGAGGATTGGCTAGTCGATTACCTCGATACGGTGAAACTGATAGGCGGAACCAGAGCAACAGAAATGCAGAGTATTCAAGTACACCTAAGTGGAGCCGCAAGATCTTGGATCAAGAAGCTTCCTCCAGGTTCCATTGACAGCTGGGACAGTTTTGAGGATGTGTTCGTCAAGAATTTCCGATCCACTTGCAAAAAACCTGCATCACTAGAAGAGTTGAGATCATGTCGATAAAAGCATGATGAGTCAATGAGAAAGTACATCCAGAGGTGGAACATTATCAAAAACTCGGCAGAAAACATATCTGACGAGAGGGCGATAGATGCGTTCGTTGGCAGGAATTCGACGAGGAGATTTTGTCGAGGACTTGCGGAGAACAAACCCAAGGACAGTATCAGCATTAATGGAGATAGCAAATAGATGGGCAGATGGAGAAGATGCTGTCCACAATAAGCGATATAGGTCACCAGAGGAGGACCGCAGTCGAAACTTTCAAAACAGACGACGATTCTCTCGGCAGTTTTCGAGTTATGACGCTCCTGGCCAAATATCGGCTGGTTTCCGAGGAAATACTGGGGGAAATAGTCGAGAGGATTACCAAAGGAGTAGCGAGCAGCGAGGCGACAATAGAGATGATTCTCGGAATAACATGCAAAATAGTGGACCAAGGTTTCAGAGACCCTTTGTAACGCCCGAAGATATGATGAACGGGCCGTGTCAGATGCATTTCTACCTCGACAGTAATGGGAAGAGACAGTCAGGACATTTGCAGAAAGACTGTCGCAATTTTCAAGCAATGTTGAGGGTCGCAGGGCTAGCCAACGCTCAAGCAACAAATAGAAACCCCCAAGGGCGCAGGAGTGAGATCCACCTGCCACCTCCTCCCGCAATCACAGACGAAAATCGGCACCAGCTCAGAATCGCGGCAGCACCACACCCACCGCCATATGTTGATCCTAACTCCAACGGTGCGGTCTCGATGATTCAGAAAGTTAGGCCGTCTAATAGGGCTCAGAAAGTAATCTCACGACAAGTGTTCATGGCAGAGAAGATGCCTCCACCAACGATTGAGTACCTGAATTGGTCGGGACAGGACATTGGCTTCACAATTGCGGATCACCCGCAACAAGTTCCTCGACCAGGGCAGTCAGCACTTATCTTACCAGCAGTGATAGCAGGATTCGACGTATCTCGAGTGTTCATAGATGGAGGCAGCAGTCTCAACCTTATGTACGCAGATACACTAAGGAAGATGAACATATCCCTGGCAAATCTAAAACCAACGGACACACATTTCCATGGAATCACGCCAGAGAAGCCGAGTTATCCGTTGGGGAGAATTAATCTCGACGTTCAGTTTGGGACCCGAGAAAACTACAGGATAGAAAGGCTGTAGTTTGAAGTTGTGGATTTTCCATCGCAATATCACGCTTTGTTGGGACGACCAGCATATGCCAGGTTTATGGCAGTAGCACATTACACATACTTGTTATGGAGGTTACCTGGACCTAAGGGACCAATCACAGTCAAAGGAAGCTTCGCGTTAGCTGATAAGTGTGACAAGGATTTTCATCGACTGTCAGAAACTTTCGGGATGCAAGCAGAATACATGGCGTCAAGGCTCACGACTGATTATGATGTGCTGCCAGATGTAGGGAGGCCTAACAAAGAACCAACCTTTAACACGGCGAAAGATTCCAAGGAGGTGCAGATTCACCTGACATATCCGAAGAAAACGACGTCCATCGCGACAGACATGGACCACGCATAGGAAAGCGCGCTCGTCGAGTTCCTCCGTGAGCACTGGAAAATCTTCGCATGGTGTCCAGCTGACATGCCAGGAGTACCCAGGGAACTTGCCGAGCACCACTTAAACTTGGATCCAATAGCGAGACCAATTAAGCAACCTTTGCGGCGTTTTTCGGAACCAAACCACAAAACTATGTTGTCAGAGATTGATCGACTCAGAGAAGCCGGTTTCATTAAAGAGCTGCATACAGAGGCCACGTGGGTAGCAAACCCAGTGCTGGTCCCGAAGAAAAACACTAAAGTCCTTCGCATGTGTGTCGACTTTACGTGTCTCAACAAGCACTGTCCAAAGGATCACTTTCCCCTCCCAAGGATCGATCAAATTATCGACTCCACGGCAGGATGCGAACGTCTTTCCTTCCTGGACGCATACTCTGGTTCAAAGAAGAGGATGAGGTCAAAACAGCGTTCATTACACCTTACGGCGTGTTTTGCTACAGAACAATGCCCTTTGGTCTGAAAAACGCGGGAGCAACATATCAGCGGATGATGCAGAAGTGCTTAGCAACACAGATTGGGAAAAACGTACAAGTGTACATTGACGATGTCGTCATAACGTCAAAAAAGGGGGCAACACTAATCGAGGACCTAAAGGAAACTTTCGACAACCTCGACAAATTTTGTCTCAAGCTGAATCCGACGAAGTGTTCTTTCGGCGTCCCTGCAGGAGAACTTCTCGGGTTCCTAGTCTCAGCAAGAGGGATTGAACCTAACCCAGAAAAAATTCAAGCTATCGTAACAATGAGGAAGCCAGCAAAGTTGAAAGAAATATAGTAGTTAACTGGGCGAGTCGCAGCTTTAAGCAGATTCGTCGCCAGGCTAGGAGAAAAGGCGTTACCATTCTACGCTTTAATCAAGCAAGGAGAGAACTTCCAGTGGAACGAAGAGGCAGATAGAGCTTTCGAAGATCTCAAGCGCACAATTTCGACACCACCAATCTTGGTGGCGCCTAAAGAAAAGGAACCCCTCCTGTTATATATTGCAGCCACACCTCAGGTGATCAGCAAAGCACTCGTTGTCGAAAGAGAAGAGGAAGGAAAACTCCATGGAGTGCAGAGGCCGGTATATTTCATCAGTGAAGTTTTATCGCCTTCAAAACAGCGGTATTCGCAGTACCAGAAGTTAGCATATGGAGTGTTTACAACCGCAAGAAAATTGCGGCACTATTTTTCGGCACATCCGATAATAGTGGTCAATGAGGCGCCCTTGTCCAATATACTAAACAATCCAGAGGCTACGGGTCGTGTCTCCCTTTGGGGAATAGAGCTTTCCCCTCGGGACATCACGTACGAGAAAAGAAAAGCAATAAAGTCGCAAATTTTACCGGACTTCATCGCAGAGTGGATGGAGTTACAAAATACAGGACCCCCGGATTTACCAAGAACTTGGACTATGAACTTTGATGGGTCCAAGAGGTTAGAGGGAGCTGGAGCAGGTGTGATACTCATATCACCAGAAGGCGACAAATTAAAGTATGTCTTACGGATGACATTCCCAAACGCGTCTAACAATGAGGCAGAATATGAAGCTCTTATACACGGGATGAAGATGGCGAAGGCTTGCGGTGCAACTCGACTAAAAATCTTTGGCGACTCACAATTGGTGGCTCAGCAAATCATGAACCAATGTGATGTAGTCAATGATAGCATGGTGGCATACAAAGAAGTGTACAACGAGCTAGAGAAGCTATTTGATGGATGCGAAGTAAATCACATCAGCAGGCTGAGCAATGATGAAGCCGATGTTCTTGCAAACATTGGGTCGCAGTGCCTCGCAATTCCACCAGGTGTGTTCTGGGAGGATATAACCGAGAGGTCTACAAAGCCGAAGAAGGCACAGAAGAAGCAGAAGGATGAGAAAACCTCGACAGCTCCTAAAGAAGCACTAGAAGAAGAAGAGGAACAGGAGCTAGTGATGATGGTGCAGGTCCCATGGATGCAAGCGTACATATCATACATATTAAGGAAAGAAATACCCGACGACCCAATTGAAGCAAGGCAAGTTATTAGACGATCCAAGACTTTTACGGTGGTCCAAGGGGAGCTGTACAAGCAAAGTATTTCGGGTGTGTTACAAAGGTGCGTCACATCCGAAAAAGGACGGATAATTTTGAAGGACGTACACGAGGGAATATGTGGTCATCATGCAAGTAGTCGAGCTATTGCAGCCAAGGTTTTCCGAGCTGGATTTTATTGGCTGACAGCAATTGAGGATGCGAAGGAGATAGTACGAATTTGCGATGTGTGCCAGAGATTTGCCGCAAAACCCATTCTCCGGTAGCAGAGTTGATGCCAATACCATTGTCTTGGCCCTTTGCTCAGTGGGGTCTCGATATGGTGGGAAAATTACATAAAGCTTCGCCAGGAGGATACGAGTACATGCTCGTCGCTGTCGACAAATTCACGAAGTGGATAGAAGCAAAGCCGATAAATTCACCAGATGCAGCATCTGCAATCAAGTTCGTAAAAAGCATTGTCTTTAGGTTTGGAGTACCTCACAGCATCGTCACGGACAATGGCAGTAATTTCACATCCAAGGAATTCAAGGCATACTGTGCAGAGGTGGGCATCAAATTGCACTTCGCGTCAGTTGCGCACCCGCAGACTAACGGTCAAGTCGAGAAAGCCAATGGTATCATCTGCAATGGTATTAAGAAGCGCTTGTTAGGACCATTGGAGAAAGCTCGACATACTTGGTCAGAGGAGCTACCAAGTGTGTTGTGGAGTATCCGAACAACACCAAATACAGCGACACAGGAAACTCCGTTTTTTCTGGTCCATGGAGCCGAGGCAGTACTGCCAATAGAAATAGAGCATGATTCTCCAAGAGTCACGGAATACGATGAGGAAGTTTCCATAAAAGCATTGGAAGACGACGTCGATGCACTTGACGAAGCTCGAGACGAAGTATTGTCACGGGTCACTAAGTACCAGCAAGACTTGAAAAATTACCATAGTCGACGTTTGCGACCAAGATCTTTTCAGGTTGGAGACTTAGTTCTACGACTCAATCAAAAGAGCCATGAAAAACTCGAGTCGCCGTGGCTTGGCCCTTACATCATCACAGAAGTAATCGAGGGAGGAGCGTACAGGATAAAGGACAAAAAGTCAGGAGCTGCTGAGCCAAATCCGTGGAAAGTGGCGCAACTCACACTACAAGAAAAGTTCTGATAGACAACGTCTCAAAATCGTCCGCTAAGGGGTATTTTTCGTCGCCTATGGGCCTAACCCGACGATATGGGTTCTGTTGTCGAAACTGCGTCAGACAAAGTCCTACGACGATTTTTTCGGTCCGTCGCGCTTGGGCGCT